>NC_034414.1:8176577-8518286 GCF_002078875.1 Numida meleagris | reverse complement strand
AAGAAAAATCCCTCTGTCTTGCTGTTTAGACTTGATATGAAAACTAGGCACGCAAGTCCCTCGTAATTAAAAGTCACTGGTTATACACAATAAGACAGTTCTTTCAGGAGTCTTTTAAGTAAATTAATTTTGTACAACATCTTTTTGGTTGTTCTGAAACAACAACATCTACTTCTTTTAGCAGCTTCCTAGTTTGCATATGAATAAAAACACTAAGATATTACAATTGTCTATTATACCATACACTGTTGAGTGATTTGTTCTATTTTGCACAGCTGATTCTCCCCAGAGCTCAAATATGTGTCACTGCACGGGCACTCTAGGACCAGACCCTTCCCTCCTTACCAGGGGGCCACGACCATGACAAGAAGAAAAGGCACTGGGGAGACACACCACTGCAGTCCTGCAAAATGTACTCATTCCAACCCATGAAGAAGGAGGGGAGCAACCCTCCTAATTTCCCAGACTCCCAGCTCCAAGCCCACGCAGGCTGAGCAAAAGCTTTTCAAAGAGGCAATTTGGTACTCACACTCTCTTCTTTCTACAACTAGTAGAAAGCTAGTGTAAATCTTGGAACCAACAACTATGTCTTTGGGCATCCACTGTAACAGGTGATTGCAGATTGTGGGGTCTGCAGTTTCTTGATGGGGGTTTTGGAAACCTTACCATTTTCCGGTAGAGAGGTGCTGACCTCACACAATTTGAAAGGTACTGGATTTCTCCGCAACAAAGATTTCTACTACACTGAACCTCTCCTTACAATGATATACCTCTATGGGAAAACCTATTTTACTGAGTAGGTTTCTCTGCATTGTACATGTTCATCTGCATGACTATATAGGGAACTCATGAATTATGTAGAGCAAAAACATGAAGATCTAAGTTTAACTTCAAGCCACCTTAATTATGTTTAACTTTTCCCTAAGAACAAAAGCAGACTGGAATAAAACGCCAAGATTGTCAGCCAACAAACTGCTTGTCCAGACACCTCCTCGGTATGCATCTGGAGGACAGAACTACAAATTCCTTCTCGTTTTGAATTTATTGTTTTCTTCCTTCTACTTGCTCCTTTCAAAAAACAGAACAAACAAACAAAAAAAACCTCACCACCATTGTCATCCTCATAAGTAAAATCACAAGGGAGCAATTTGTTAGTAAAATTCCAGTACAGCTCAGTCCATGATTTGTATTTGTCAGACTCGCAGTAGAGAAGGAATTGGGAGAGTTACAAATTACATTACCATCTTATAGGAAATTCCAGATGAAATCTCAGGTTCTGCTTCAAGCCAACAGAGTCTTTTCCTTAGGAACTACATCACACTGGCCCGAAAAGCAGGTACAATAAAATTTTACTCCTGAAACATTCAAAAAACTTGGGAGATGACTGGAAAGCTGAGGTGACAAGCTACATCCTCATCCGAGATGCTGAATCAGACTAATGTACCTGATCCTAATACAGCATTGAACACAATCTGAACTGTTATGGTCTGAATGTAGAGATTTATTGTAATTTTCTGTTTGTAGTCACTGAAGGGAAGGAAAATGCTTTGAAGTCAGGGCAGAAAAACAAGCTGAGTCCATGTGGACCTATCTGTTTTTGCATCAAAAGGAAATGAAAAGCACATTCTCGTATCGGATCCAGCCTTCCAGCTTTTATTTTACAAAGCTGGAGAGTAAGTCCTGCCATTTTGTATGCTTAAACCTTTATGCATGCAGAGTTGCTCCTAAAACAGCCTTTTAATGTACATTAAGGTAGGTTTTTCACTCAGTTGTTCTGTCTTTGGGTAGTAGAGGTCAAATTCTGACATCTTTCCCCTAAGCATCATTTCATAAGCACAGAGCTTGTTTGTGCAAAGGAATCTTTTTAATCAACTGGTATTTTTTACAATATTTCCATCCACCTTCACTTGTAATACAAAATGCTTCTTATTCACAGGAGTCTTTATTTACATTAGACACTTTCTTCCCTCAACAATCAATGTAATGTTAATGAACTCATACTTGTTCAGATTTCAGGATCTAAAAATATGTATATTAAATGAGTTATCACTTAATAAAATTATTACTGACCTTACATTCTCTATAGTGCATGGGATACCACACTGTTTCCTTGTTGTAAAAAGTATCTTTCACTCTCTAAAGCTGCATTTAAAACCTGATTCATGTTTCATATTTCAAGATGAAACACTTCTAGGGGTTACTCACTTTGGTTAAAGTTAACTCATTTGCTTAATGTGTAATTTTCTCACTTTATTAAGCTAAAATACAGGTGTCAAAAATATCAGTGTCTTTTATATTCATCGCAATTCTTTGGGAACTTTTAGTCTTTTGGGGGAAGTGATGGTTACCTGAGACCATGGCACATCTTTCCTGATGGGAACTTTCCTTCAAGCCTTGGCCAAACACAATCCTGGACTTTCAGATTACTCAGATTACAATGTTTCTTCAGATGAGTTATCTGCAGTTACGAATGGAGACTGCAGTGGGCAGATTTATCTTTATTTGTGTCATGGTTTTATGATTTTCGGTTATTGGTACTCCACATCATAACATCATGTAGTGAATGTACCTGTTCCTCAGAAGAGAAGGACTACTACACTCCCCAGAGGACTTTGCTCCCCTGTTACCGTTTTCTGGTCAGAGGGAAAGATAAAAACTCACACATCATGAGACCTGCTCTTTCCTCTTCTTGTCCCGTCTCTCGTCCTGGCAGCATCTCGCTCCCTAGCCGTCTCACCGTCGGTATTAGTGAAAGGCCTACCTTAACTTCGGACACTCTCTCTCACCGTATTGGATTTATTAGCTTAAATTGTAATTATATTATATTATATTGTGTTATTTTGCATTCCGGTATCTTATTTAGTAAATTAGTTTGTTTCTCCTCAGATCGTTGCCGCTGTTTTGTTCTCAGGCCCATCTCCCTACCCTTTTTCCCTTTTCCCTTTCCTGGGGCGTGGGTCCCTCTGCCCCACTAGTCCAGGAACCGGGCCGAACCAGCCTGTAAACCATTGACAATTTGAAAACAAGCTATAGAGGTTATTAAAAATATATTTGGAAGCCAGAAATGGGCATTCTGAAGCAAATGGTTAAACTATAATTATTCACTATGCCTCCCATTGAGAGTGGGAAATGAGGTACTTCGGAATATTAACCGTGTACATTATGCGTTGGGCAGAATAACATCTACCTCACTTGACAGTCGATACTTAAATTTGCCTTGAGTGCTCAGGAAGGTCCCAATTCTCACAGTGCATCGTTATGCAAACACTTACAATTACTCCTGTAACATGTGGTATTGAATTAAAAAAGGCAGTCTAGGAAAAAAGTGATCTGACTGCTCCAAAAATTCTTAAAAACACTGAGTTCATAGTGACAAGCAAAAGCATAAATCTGACGTTTCAATAAATCCCAATAATAATCAATCTCAGTTTTCTCTTGATTTTGGCTTAATATTTTAACAAACTTGTGAGTTGATAAGCTTCAGTGCTATTTTTTCCTTCCACAATTGATGCCATCAGCAAGTGAGTCATGTAAATCTCAAAATTTTAAGGCTAATTTCAGAGTTTGAAAGCACTAAAAATATATGCTGAATGGAATATGCATGCATCTTTATCAATCACTGCATCTTTAGCATAAAAAGAGCAATGAAGCTCCAGTGTTCGCAATCAATGCAGTACCCTGCTAAACAAAGTTAATGCTGTAGCAGCATCTGAAAGATTTACATGCATTCATCAGTTTTTTCACTTGGTATAGACAGCCAGTTGAGCAGACAGCCTTGGCATAACAGAAGTATTCCCGTATGCTTTGTTTAATCAACTCATAAAAAAAATAAAAAAGGAAAAGGCCATTAATTTCCTAGGATGAAAACTACTGTTATTTCTGAATTGAAAATTCAGAAACTGAATCAAAATTCAAAAAAGGTCCTAACTGTGATCACCACTTAGTTGACATGTTAATAGATTTAATAACCAAAAAGGTCCATTCGATTTTTTTTTTTAACAATTTTATCTTCACTACGCTACAGGCTATATTCTTCCGCCTGTTTACCTCTAAGTTCAGTAACTTATAATTTACTAAATTACAGGTTCCAAAATGCTGTCAGCTTTGATGACTCCAAAAATTACAGTCAATCCTTGTGATAGCTAATCATCTGCCTATATATGACTATGCATCTTATTCCTAATCTGCAGCTAACTGGCTGTAATTACTAGCCATTGGTTCCTGAAACAATGCTACAATAAAATCTCAACTTATTAAAGGTTCACATTTCCTTAGAAAAGTACTTCTACTCTGTAAATGTAACCACCTTTAGACTGAAATCAGCTCTTGCTAAGTGCAGTTTGACTGCTGATTCCAAATAAATTATTTGTCAGACATAGCTCTTGTCTTACAAATCGACACTGATTTTTTTTTTCAGTTATTTGTAAATATTCAATCGAGATTTTATGTGAATAAATAATTTCTCAATATTCCTTCTGCTTCCTGATTGGACAAAGATGGATAATGAGCAGAAGAATAAAGAAAATCTCTTTTTCACAGAAAAACACTAGAAACAATCGTTCCACAAACATTTCTGCAGAACAGCCTCCTTTGCAAATGGTGCACAAAACAGGAGAGAAACTAGCTGAAATTAAATAGCTAATCAGAATTGGAACGAATGCTGTGAAAGTAATATGGCTCATGTAATTACAGAGGGAGTTAAATATGCTTCCATGGGGACTGAATTTGGTTCATGAATTCTAAATGAGCCAGTGGATGACTTCAATTAATAAAATGACATAATAAAATTATGAATAAAACTAAAGAAATTGTAAAGTAGAGCACTTTTATCTACTGTATTAACTACTCTCTCTAGCAGTTAATCACATTCAGTCAAGAATTTGAGAAACAAAACACTGACCTACAGAACCTTGAGGTAATAAAATGACATAGTACAACATTAATCAAAAGAATGTTTACATTGACAGCCGTCCAAAAATTTCTACATCAAACTCCAAGGGCTATACATGTGTTACAATAACTATATTGGTTTTCCACTGAGTTTATGTTGTGAGCAACAATTGGTTTTAAAAACTGCAGATTGAAATATCAATTTCCAATTGGAAAAGACATCTTTAAAATATGGGTAACTCTAGTAATTGCTAGGTAATATACAGATCTACAACTCCGATCTACTCCAAATTAATGCACTTAAAAAATATGAAATGCTCAAATAGTGCTAGTTTATGAGACAGTGCAGGTCTCATAAACAAGCTGTTTTATTTTTCCAAACGCATTAACTAAAAATGTTTGCACCTTAGCAAAGAAAAGTTTTCCCCTTGTTTTTTGTTTGTCCTATGTATTTTTGAGATTAAAGTCAACTGAACTTCAGAAATTTTAGAATCTATTCCATCTTTCACAGAACACGTTAATAGCAAATACTTCAACTCAGTACTAAAAGCAGCATATGAAATATCAACAGACTGCAGGCGTGCCACCTAAGAAGAGGCACTTAATACATTTTTGTTAAAAGAGAGAGAAAAAAAAGCAAGATTATACCTCCTCACAGATCACATCGTGTCCAAGGCCAGATACAGCCATCACCTCGATGTGCGGACAGCAGACGTGGCTTCCAGCAGTTCTCCAGCTACTCTGCTGTCAACAACATTTTAGTACAAATGAGGTCTCAAGAGGAGCTGTTCTGTCTGGACAAGGGACACACCTGTAAGTGGAGGAAAGCAGACTGCACGCTGGGGAAGGCAGAGCGCAGCGAGGGCCTGTTCCTTGCTCGCAGCAGTGGAGCATTCTGTAAGGCAGTGCCACGTGCAAGTGCCGCGCTGCAAAGCACAGCAGGCCTGCACACATCCGTTGAAGGGATCTCAAGGTGTCTGCAGTCTTGGTAGCATTGTGGCTGGTGGCCTCAAGCCAAAGAACACTGTTTCACTGCTGCTGAGCTCCAAGTTGTATTCCTTTCTAAAGATATCCATCCCTCTGTGGCAATCCCTCATTACTTTTAGTAGGGGAAATACCACTTACTGCTCTGTACAGTGCTCATTCGCAAGGAGCCAGAGTCAGATTTCTGACTGGGCCAACTTGAGTCTCCCAGATCAAGATATTAGCCAACAACTGCAGAAGTCAACAGCAGCTTTGAAAACAAAATTTTTTGAAAAAAATTTTCTGGAACTGTCAGCTCCAAACACCTTGATATCAGCTCACCAGGTATCAAGTACTGTAAGCCTACCAACCAGAACCAAGCCAAGTATGAAAGGCACAGTGAGCTTTAAATGGCTTAGTGTTCAGCACGAAAAGCACAGAACCTGTATCCAACATCTATTGCCAGATTTATCATCTAAGAGCTCAGCAATATTTCATCTTCATGTTTTCAAATATCTTGACATTTTAACTTCTTAAAATCCTCTTGGCCAAAAGTATCCACAAATAATTTGCATGCTACAACACAATTTAAAAAAATTGCCAGAAAATGCATGTGCATTTTTTACTTCCCAGATAAAAACAGTTTTGAATTATTGTATAACAACAGGCTAACAACTCTAATCTCTTCTAAATTAAAACAGTATGTGAAAAGCTCTATAATTTTAAATTCTTGTGCACTGCATCTGCTGTCTGCTCACAATAGTTTGTTTCAATGACATTTTTTTTTTTTTTTTTTTTTTACTATAAACGTTCTGAGCAAATAGTATTGAAAAAGTGAACTAGGGAGGAAAGTTCTTAGTGTGACCACCACAAGCTCAGCAATCATGATTTCAATCTTTCAATGATTCCATTCAATGATGAATTTCAATAAAATGTAAAGATGCCAAAAGACCTTAAGTAGCCTGAACAACAGCTCCTTTGACATTGCACTTAACCTCTCTTCCTGCATCAGACTCACCTATTTTGCAAAATGCTGAATAAATTGTTTGCAGACAAACTATAGAGGCAGTAGCTGTATGTTCCTCTCCTCCTTTATCAATGCTAAAGTAGGATTTAGTCATATAGAAAGGCAACAGATTTCAAGACGAAGAAGATAACCCAAGGGCTAAATACAAAACCTGAAACAATGCAGAAAATATGCAAGATCATGGTCATAGACAAACACTAAGTGAAAATGCTTCATAAATTATTTAAAAAATTCTAGGAGGAATCTTCAAATGGTACAGTAATACCAATGAACCAATATTTCTTAAAAAAAAAAAAAATCTGAAAAGAACCACCAGATTTGTAAACTGTATGGAGCAAGAGAAGTGTTAATTTATCCCACCTGTTGTTTTCATGAACTAACATTCTTTGTGCTCCCCTGGGAGCTTATGAGGTTGCTTACTACTATCTTTTGCTGACACGATGAATTATTCTTTTCTGCAGTAATGTGATGAAAGTAAGTTTATCAAGTCTAGGTAGATTACATCAGAATTTTTGCCAGCTGAAGTTTCTACTGCCTCTGCAGAAATCCTCCTTCAACTAGCTAAAAGCTTTCTAACGCAACATTTTTGTTAATGCTTTCTGACATTACTTCTGATCAGCACTTGCAATGTTTCCTCCCATTAAAGGGCAGCTTATGTGTCTGTATCTTTTCAGCACACCTTGTAAGATATATAAAATTGCACCAGTATCTCTGCTGTAAAACATTAATTAGTACAGCTACCTTAGAAGAACCCTTTTCCTTTCTCTCAGATTATCATTTCCCTTTTATTTTGAAGAGTGGAGGACTGAAGAGATACGACATATTATGGACAACTGCTTTTATTCCTGTGATATGTTGTGGCTTTGGGTTTTATTTGATTTTTTAAACACACATCATCTGTGGCACTTGCCAAGTTACCTTTGATTCTTCTGTTGCGTCCACCTGTGCAAAAGAAGTGGTTATTTCTCAATCAAAAAATGCTTATCACTTAGCTAATTTTAAAAGACCTCTGTTGCCTTAAAGACTTCTCGGCTGGAGGTTTTCAAGGAACTTGGTTTCTTAGTAATAATCTTCTTTCTCACCCTAAGTATTCATTTAACTCAAAAGAACGGAACTACTTTTTGAATCCTTGCTTTTTAACTTCACCTCAGGTCCGGAAACATGACTGTCAAGATTACTACTTTAGACAGATGACTGCTTTCAGCTCACAGTTCTATAGTAGTACTTTCTTTCTTCATTATACACAATCACTTTCCACAGAGAATCCTCTACTAGGCAACACAGACTTCAAAAGCATGTTACGCAGTCTGTATACCTTGTCATTCTAGTCCACTCTATAATTTTTTTTTTCCTTCAAAACAAAACCATTTCTTACAGGTTATAGAAATGCTGTAAACCCCAAAATAAGAACATCAATGCAACTCTTAGAAAAAAAAGGAGTATTTTTCAACTATTTCATTTCACTATAGTCAGAGTTTCAATTCCATCTGATAAGTTCTCTCCATTCTCACAGACGTGCAATACTTTACACTACATGGTTTCATACAAAAAAAGAAAAGAACAGCAATATCCTTTCATTTATTTCCAAAGTGAGTGATGCA
This sequence comes from Numida meleagris, assembly GCF_002078875.1. Taxonomy (NCBI): domain Eukaryota; kingdom Metazoa; phylum Chordata; class Aves; order Galliformes; family Numididae; genus Numida; species Numida meleagris. The sequence continues at coordinate 8,509,805 of NC_034414.1, read as the reverse complement.
GAAGGTATTTCCTTTGACCCAGTTCTACAGCTGTTATTTCTTTGTTTTGGTTTTTAATCACTGAAGTTGAGCACACAAAACGACCCAATCTAGCCTATGTCTGAAACCTGCAGGAGGACCCCTTGTGCTCATTCTTCTGAATTTAAGTGTCTTTTACTCTGTGGATGGGGAATGCCATTCATTATGTCTGATAAATTACTAAAATGAACACACAGTTTAGTCTCTGGTCCTCTTATAATAAACATCTATGGCCAGTTGAAAAACACAATCCATCCACTCAGACAATGGGTATAGGTATCAGAGCCATGCATGTAGTTTACAAGCTAATAGTGCAACACCACTGGTCTTCACCCACACATAGATAGTCCACGCATGGATTCAGTTTAAGAGAACCTCCACTATGTAGAAGTAGATACCGCACTTGAATGACATAAGTGACACAGAAGACTGGGTAACCAGTCACCTTACCTGTATCAACAGCAAGCCTCTTGAATCAAACCAAAGAAAGTACAGAAATACTTTGCTAATGACAATGGTTCAATATAAATTTTGCTTCAAAACTAGAAATCACATTAACAGATTCTCTCTCTGTGCTGAATTGAATAATGAGATTTTTACCCAGAATCAAACTTAGAAGTACGTAACTAAAACAGGAAAATTTATACATTCAAAATTCTACAGAATATCCAGGTAGCTAGTTAGCTGATGTACCTGTCACATAGTCTAAAGAGGCTGCAGCTTTGAGAAAGTGTTCGATGGTCTTAACTTCTCATGCATACATCAGAAAACCTGGAGAAGACTAGCACCAAATTTTGCAATCAAGGTCACAGTTTCTATTAACTTTATTCTGATCTAAATCAGGATTTATGAACTGAAAGAAATTAAGAGAAATTTAAATAGCCTCAATAAACTACTCAGCAGGAATACCTTATATAAGACATTAATTAGGCCCTCTACAGAATATATTTAAAATAAAAATCTGAATTCATAAACGCTTATAATCATCCTTGCCAGGCAGTTTCTCTAACTCCATGAGTCATGGTATCTTCTATTATTTGTATCTTAACTGAACTGAAAAAACTCAGATTAAATCTTAGCTATTCTATTCCAGTAACGTTTACTGTGCAAATATCCCTGTTCCCAGAAAGCACGTCATCTGTGCATGAAGTTACTGTTAGCAGCAGCACCCAGATCTTTCCTCGAGACTTACTGAATGGATTAAAGGAAAACAGTGAGCCTAACTAACGCTGCGCTCTGTCAGACTCAGGCAGAACATTAAGAGAAGCACAGAGTCCTGCACAGGACAGTTCAGTTTCTGTATAGCACTCTGTACTCTGCACACATAAGAGAATTATCACAAACCATGTAACTGCTAAATTCAAACCATCATGTTAGTGGGTCTTTAAAAAGAAAAGGTGTTACGAAGAGCAAACGTGAGATTGACTGTCTTGTACACAGATGCTGACTATGTCTAACATTTACCTTGAAGACAAACGTAAGCAGCAATCCCATTTGCGAGTGACTGACAGCTGTTAAAACAGTTGCTGTTCTGCTTTTTATTTCTTAGTAAAGCCTCCCTCAAAGTGTTTATTGTAGACATGTCATCTTCAGGGCAGTGGCTTTTCAAATCTGAAGGGTCAGTCATTGATTGAGTTCAGCAGGCTCTGTTCTGTTCAGCATTATTCCCTGACAACCACCGAAACGTGCCAGTATTGGCAGCTGCTAGATGTGGGGCCTTCTGCTTGATGACTTTCTTACGCAGAGCCTTGGTATGCAGCACTTACATGTTTTACACACACTTAAAAACATGATCCTACTTGTTTCTAAAACTTATATATTTGGGACCTAAAATAATTATTATGTTACTGAAACAAATTTCCAGCTGTAGGGGAAAAAGAACATGTATTCATCCATAGCCAGCTAGGGATCTGAGTCATCACATCTATATGCTGTCCTTAAACTTCAGAAATTCCTTTATCTAAAAGTATTTATGACAGCAGTGTATCGTGGTGCACTGGTGGCAGCAGAACTGAGACTGTCAGGGAAAAGCAGGGGCAGTACTCAGTACTTCTGTGATTATTATTATTTTTTTTTTTTAAGTAAATGGAGGGGCGTCATGGGAAGTCTGAACTGTACTGAAGGAAATAATCACATTTTATCGATTAACATCTCATTATAACATGGTATATAATCTTGGTCAGAGTACTTCAGATACATGGAAATCCATCCCCCTAAGAGGGCAAGGCTAGTGTTTCTGTGTCCAAATGCTCTTAACACTCATTCTGACAAAGCACATCCTTATTCTCGCAGCATTCCTAGCACAGACGATTGTCCAACACAATGTGAATTTCATTACACACACGAATCTCAGAAAAATTTTTCACACTGGAAGTGAATTACTGCAATTAAGATTTCATGAAAACTTACTTTTGAGACGCTTGTATTTGTAGTGTCTCAATAACCTGAAGATCGCATTAGTTTTGCTCTGGCGATCCCTAAATTATTCTTTGAAAATAAACTGACCCCAACATATTTGCCAAGAGATTTTAATTATTTTGGTAATTATTGGATGAATGTCTATAAATTGATTTTTTCTGAGATTTGCAAATGGAACTAATAACTATTCACTGTTTCACTGATAGTCATTTTTAGTCCTATATATTTTTAACAAATTAACAAGTATCTGTCTACGAACACACACTGTGCTAAAAAGTACACTGAAGAAAAAATATTTTTTATGAAAACATACCTGAATAACATTTTAAAAGGAGCACTCATAAATCATACAAAGAGCTCTCAGAAGTTCAAGAGAGTTCTTGTAACTGCTGCTTTCAGTACTTCACATGCTGTGCTTAGGATACAACATTAAGCTTTCAGGTCAGAGCCTCATACAGTGTCAGCTGGTGCAGCTCTGCTTATTGTCATGGCTTCCTTTCCCTCCCTTCAGTGGAGAAGCAATAATTCACATTGGATAGGGCTGTAGTCGTTGGTTTCTGAGTGTCAGTTCTGCAATCTCTTGCAAGAATATGAAAGGATATGAACGGGTGTCCCTTCTCACCTGCATTTCTTTTCTAGTAATTCTCCAAATCTAGTCTTGTGACACTGGCCCTTACCTTGAACTCTTCAGAATCTGTTTTATGTTGACTTTCACATCCCTGGATGAGCTTCCCGATTTAACTGCTTACCAGCTGAGAAAGATAGGAGCAGAACCAACTGAACAAGGGAAGACACAGAGCTGCCCATTTTCCCTTCAATCACAAGCACTTTTCAAGGTAAAACTGCACTTAAAATATCACTTCATTGACTGATGGTACTTGTTTATTATACAACAGTTATGAAATCTGTAATAATGTAGTGTTTCATTTGCAGCAAAGAAGCTTCCAAACACTCAGGAGTAGATTTAATGCATGTGACACACTGTCATCAGTCTGCCTTTAAGATTACAGGCCTGACTAAACAGTGATCTTAGGCAACACCATACATTCAGGCTCAGGCAGGTCCCAGAATTAGGAAGACAACTCACTGAAGCCTGGGGCATGTACTTACTGCAGCTACAAGCAATCATCGTTTCCATGCAAAACTGGGGCACTGCTGGAAATGGACATCTCTAAGGTCTAAACATACTACTGAGCAGTGGCCTTGCTCCTTCCAGTTCAAGAATTAAAACAGTATCTTAATGCTTTTATGCATGAACCACTTAAGAACAAAAAGATCCCCAACATGCACTTTCTGTTTTGTACCGTTCTGCCACAACTTTTGTTCTGTCTTCCAACTTTTTCCTTTACATTTCTCTCCTCTCACCTTCTCTCTTATGGTCAGTCCATCCCCCCCAGTTTTCTCCCGCTTCCCTCTATCATCACAAGGAAGGGGAGCTTCATCCTCATATCCCCACAGATATCTCCATTGTACTTTCCTTGGCTAAGAACAACTGCAAGTCACTATGCTTTGCCTCTGAGCTGTTCTCATGCAAGAACATAGTAGGAACCTATTTTTACTCTTGCTGTTAACTGTATTACTATGTTCTCGATACTGATTGCAAAAGATGGAGTACGGGCTTCAACGTTAGGTGCACCATTCCTTTTCTTCTTCAGTGATTTTTTTCTTGTATGAAACATGCTAAAAACAAACATCAGCCATACATACAATTCCATAACTATTACTTGATGTCAAATACCTCATCTAACCTATTCCCCACACAGGTAAGAATACAAAAACATCTGAAAGAAAGTAGTGGAAAGAAAAAGAAGTTACTCCTTACAGCAGCTTAAGCTGCATAGGTGGAAATGGATCTTGGCAGGCAGATACGTTAAACCACATCTAGGTGCAGCCGTGCAAAGCTCTGCATGCTGGCAGCACATGCTAGCTCTTATACTGCAAGTGATAGAGCTGCGACAGCAAAGTTTTGCACCAGAGCTAGTAATGGTTTCACCAAAACCTGACCTGTAAGACTCATCTTTTGACTGATCTTTTTTATAAGGACTGCTACGTGGGCAAAATTAATCCCCTTTATATAGCATTTCCCCACTGTTAGAATAAAGCTAGCATCTTACCATTATCTTTTCTAGTCACTCACTGGTTCACTAAGATTTGACAAAATAGTTTTTCAACTATTTCCAATATGCTAGAGGAAATGCAAATGGCTGCAGCTCTGCTTAAACAAGAGATTCTACATGTGCAACGGAAATCTCTTAGAAGTATGTGGAATAGTCTTTGCTAGAGCTATCCCTATTAATACCACAATCCCTCACACAGAGAAAGACTGTACTCCTCCTACGAAGTTCTCACTGATTACATTGGTCTTGCTTGCCCGTGGGTCATTTTTACATGGATTGTTTTTATTTTCGTTGGTTATAAAATAATTAAATACATGGTAGTAGGAAAGAGATGATTAATTTTGCAATTACAAGAAAAAAAAAACAGAATCATTTCCCCTGCCCCCTTCTCCACAGTCAATTATTTGCCACTATCTCACTTACACAGATCTTCAGCTGACATTCAAAGCTAGTTCTTGATCTGGTGAATACTAAGCCTAACTAAAGTGACTCTTCGTTGCTATTGTTGCTTGCCTCTTCACTGCAATTAAAATTTCCAATTAGATTTCACAACTATGCCTGTAGTGCATTGTTATCACAGATGATATGCCAAGAAGGTGAAGAATAATGGCTCTGGCTTCTGGGTGAAATTACACAGCTCCTTAGCTTACCCTGAGGACTACCTTAAAAACATGCTGAAGGCAAACAGTGTTTACTTCATAACTGTGACAAATAAAGCACAGCCCATGCAGTATGAGAATGAGTCTGATGGATGGGATTTTCAGATATTTCAGTCCTCACAATTCATAATTTACTCAAGCATGATGCCACTGGGGATCAATATTTAAGGTCCTCACTGAAGAAAGTCATTATGAAACACAGTTACAGTGTGTGTAACTTGGCAAGGAAGTACAGAATTCATCTGCATTTCACCAAATTCATTGTTTCCAGCTCACTAGGATATCCAGGTACAGGGAAAAAGATTTTTTTTTTTGCCCTAAGTTTATATCTGAAATATTAGGATGATTTATTTACTGTATAGTCAAATCACGTAACTGATAATTCCAAGAGAAAAAACACATTATTTAAGTGAAGTATAACAGGGATTCTTTTGAGAAAGCAAATATAAAAGGCAGTCAGAGAAAAAAAATATTCAAACCGGGGCACTTTTCAGAGTCTTCAATCACTCTTCACAAATACGTTTTCTTTGCGTCATTTTTGCTTATGTTACTTTTCAGAGTTATGTAATTTGTATTTCTGTCTTTGACAAGCATATTCTAGACCATACAAAATGTTTTTTTTACTGTCATATTTGCCTAGAAACACTTTTACCTTGGCTGCTTGGGGAGATACCATATCTTTAAACTTCTGTTTTCTAAGTTAATAAATTCAGCTGTTGCGCAAGACAATAGAAAGACTTTGGAACATATTAGAATCAGCCTATTGACCCAGCCTGTCCAGATCCCTCTGTAGGGCCTTCCTACCCTCAGGCAGATCGACAGGTGTCCCCCCACCCCCCTCCTCCCCCCAATCTTGGTGTCATCTGCAAACTTATTGATGGTGCACAGAATCCCCTCATCCAGATATGCAATAAAGATATTAAGCAGGACAGGCCCCAGTGCTGACCCCTGTGGAGCACCGCTTGCAACCGGTCACCAGCTGGATTTAACTCCATTCACCACCACTCTCTGGGCTGGCCAGCCAGCCAGTTCTTTACCCAGCAAAGAGTGTGTCTGTCCAAGCCACAGGCTGCCAGCTTCTCCAGGAGAATACTGGGGGAGACAGTGTCGAAGGCTTTGCTGAAGTCCAGGTGGACCAAATCAACGACCTTTCCCTCATCCACCAGTGGGCCACCTGGTCATAGAAGGAGATGAGGTTGGTCAGGCAGGACCTGCCTTTCATGAACTCATGCTTGGCCTGATCCCTTCTTTGTCCGCATGTATTGTGTGACTGCACTCAAGATGATCTGTTCCATAACATTCCCTGGCACCAAGGTCAGGCTGACAGACCTGCAGCTCCCCAGATCCTCCTTATGACCCTTCTTATAGATAGGAGTCACATTAGCAAGTCTCCAATCATCTGAGACCTCTCCAGCTGACCAGGAAGAGTAACAGGACAAGAGAAAAAGAACAAAGGAACTTTTAAAGCAGAGATTTGACAAGAATGGGGTCTGGTTTTTGACAAAGCTGTATAGTGTGAAGAAGGTGGCTGAACATTTCAGGTTTGTGAAAATGATACAGTAAATATATCAAGAGAAAATGTTGCTTCAGATAACGTATAAATAAACTGAATATGCTCATTAATGCACATAAAGTATTTTAAAATGCATTGTTTCATTCGTACAACACACACAGTTAAAGAAATGAATGATTTGTTTACCAGCAAATATGGGTCAGTGCTGGCTCTCCTATTTCTCAAATTCTTTCAAAATGAATAAACAAACTTCTTTGTCAAAGTGCTAATAAATCAGTGATTCTCAATTTAGAGCAGAATTAATGTTCTCTACAAGAGCCACTAAAGAGCATAAGGAGGTACTGTTGCAGGAAGACCGTGACAGGTACAAGATGGTACACTCTACAAAAAGCAGCAGCAACGTATGACATCATTAAACAAACTAACCTGTGGTGTCATTCCATGGCAGATATACATGATTGGGATATTCTCCGTGTCTGGCCCTTGATCAAGGCACAAATCATTTTTCAAAGAATTCTGCAGCTAAAATGAACAAAAAGAGATCAAGCAAGTCTTAAGACCAGAATTAAAAGGTTATGGTTACATTATTTTCTTTGAAATAAAATTGTATGTATTTGCAATAAGCAAAATTAAAAATAGTTGCTGAAGTGAAGCTATTTAAAGAGAAAGCACCTAGACTACATATTTCCTTGTAGATTATCTAGCACTACTGATTTCAATAACATTTCACAAGATTTCATAGAGGGTCAAAAAGCCTTCAGAGAGCAATTATTTATATGGAGAAAAATTGCTTATATAAACTCTCCATAGAAATATGTAAATATTAAGTGTTCTGCTTAAGATCTTAAGATACACCCTGTATACAAAGGCTTTTTTTTTTCTTTTAAACCAGCGTGCAGGTAACTGAGGTGGATAGCTATAGTTTTAAACACACTAATAGAACTCCTTTTTAGAATATCTCAGGAGAGTCTTGTGATTTCTGGAAATAATTCAAATATCCCCTTCTGCTGACAATTAGAGACTACTGGCCAACTGGTATGCACTACGTCTTCTTTGAGTTATTCAGGGCTAACCCACCTACAGCAATCCAGCTATGAAAGGACTGCAAACTACTAATCCCTATGTAGTATCTATACAATGCTGAGACAGAATTTTCTGTAAGCTAAGTGCCAAATTAATGAGCACAGATAGCTAAAACATCTTTGTAGTCTGTGATGCCAGAGATGAGGGTTGTAAGCCCGTGGGCACATTTAAAGGTGCTCGGTGGCATAAGAGAGGTTCAGAGAACACAGAATAATTGTCTGATGGAGTCCGAGACTAAATGAGCGGCGCGGCCAGATGTGTACATGGACCTCCTTTGAGAAAAACAAATTGATATGCTTAGAAAGTATATCTAGAAGTGCACTGGTACGTAAGAACCGTGGACAAGCCAGAGACTTAAGTTAGGCAGTGAATAAATTTAACAGCATAAACTCATCTTCAAAAGAATTACAAACCTTACCTCTGAACCTACTACCTTCAGTAACAGACACGACAAATGTTAAAGAGAAAACAGGCTTTTGAGATCAAAAAGTGACTGGAAAAAGGGAAACATCACACCCATTTTTCAAAAAGGTAGAAAGAAAGACCATGGGAACTACTGACTGGTCAGCCTCACCATGGGAACCTCAGGAAGTTCCACAAGGCCAAGTGCAAGGTCCTGCACCTGGGTTGGGAAGCCTCAAACATCAGACTGGAAGATGAGTGGATGGAGAGCAGCTCTGAGGAGAAGGTCTTGGAGATACTGGTGGAAAACTGGACATGAGTTAGCAGTGTGTGTGCTTGCAGCCCAGAAAGCCAGCTGTATCCTGGGTTGCATCAAAAGAAATGTAACCAGCAGGTCCAGAGAGGTGATTCTCTGCCTCTGCTTCTCATGAGGCCCCACCTAGAATTATTCCCCATCCCTGCAGGTGCTCGAGGCCAGGTTGGATGGGGCTTTGGACAACCTGATCTAGTGGGAGATGTCCCTGCCCATGGCAGGAGGGTGTGAAAGTGTAGAGTTGTAAGGGACCTTACAACTTATAATCTTAGTTTATTAAGATTATACTACAACTATACTACTATATATACTAAGACTATACTACTACTATACAACTTATAATCTTAGTATAAGATTAATCTTAGTATAATCTTAATAAACTAAGATTATAAGTTGTAAGGTCCCTTACAACCCAAACCATCCTGTGATCCTATGGTAACATTGACCAAAACAACCATTATTCTTATTGTAATTGGATGTCAGACAACACTCTTTATCCAAACCGATAACAAATACAAGCCTTATTGATGCAGGCTTGTATCAGTCACTAGCTTTGGCTTTTTCAAGTCTCTTCCACAAACTCAAATGTAACTGTATGCTTGTCCTCACCCTAATTTTATAATATTTCCCAAAATAATTCCCATGATAAAGGAAACAAAAAACATCTTCCTTGACCGACATCAGCATAAGACTTATCTTAGAAGGGTGACCCAAGGTCCCAAGCTGCAAGAACCATGAGTTTAGCCCTAACAGCAGCTGTACTGGTGATCAGGCACTACAGAAAAGGAGACAAAATGCTAGACTCCTTTTAATATCAATTTCATTCTTATGAACCTTGAAAACAAAGATATAACTTCAGCTCCTTCAGATTTCATTTCTCAAACTCTTAGCCCAAACACAACTCTACAGATACATTAAAATATTCCCAGAGAAATAATCTCTGTAGAAAACAGGAGAAAAACATAAAAGACTGTCCTGATTCAAAATCTGATGCCCATGTAGAAGCCACTGAACATTAGCCTCTTGTACAAAGTCACAAGACTCTTAGGAATCATTCCTTTCCAAAATCTAATGGCTGTGTGGCAACCCAAAATTAACTTCCGTAGTGTGATTTAAGATTATCAAGGCTTAATTCTAATCATAGGGCAAAATATAACCAGGTCACCAACCCATTGTGAGGGGGAGAGAAAATAAAGCCATAAATAACTAGTCATTATTGCCATTTGCTCCCTTTTAAACTTACAGCCTTGCAGTACACAGAGATAGGCTACTGAAACACTGTATTTGCAAAACTATTTCAAATACAGAGCTAGAAACAGGGAACCAGTCCTATGCTAAGTACATTAGCCTTTGGCACCACCGACATTATTTTCTACTAACTCTGAGGGTATGGCAAAATTTATAAATCCTCTTACCTTTGAGTCTCAAACCATTATTTCAGCAGTAACATTGTATTATATTCTTCTCCTGACACAAGAAGTTCTAGATTTTTTCTAACTATGTCAGATCTGCATAACCTGGCAAGAAAAAGGGCTCTGGAAGTTTTAATTTCCCAAAACCTAATCTCAACCTCTGAAATAACAAGGAGATAAATCGACATGCTTAGAGCAATCAAATCATTTTCCTATACAGACACAGTATGCTGCTGACTTTTTAAAAATGCCCCACATAACTATTTCTGTGAGCTCTGGAATCGGTATCCAAAGAACATTTCACGTGAAATAGTTGAGAATAATGGAAATACACACGCATCATAAAAAAAATCACCATCCTACAATGTTTTTAAATGAAAGGCTACATATAAACTACATATATATAAGGCTTTCTGTGCATAATACCCGATTCCAGTGTTTTTGAGTAACACAAGAGGAAAATGTCACCATTTTAACTTTTTGTTGCCGGATGATCAAGCAATGCCTATTCAGATGGCTTTTGTAGTTTATCATCATTTTTGAAACTAATGAAAATACTAGTATTTTTAAAAAAGATTAAGACAGTTCATGAATAGAAGCACTTATGAGAATCAGCAAGCAGAGCAGCTGACTTGCTTTGAAATATCACTCCTTTTCCATGATGAGACTTGGTAAAAACAGGAAAGCAGACATGAAGGAAGATTAGAGATCTGAGCGACTCTTTTATTATAAAGATTTGGGCACTGCATTTTTTATTTCATGCAACAGTGCTTCATAAAACAGCAGTGTATTTCATAGAACACTCTACCTGTACCAATACATTGCCACAGCTGCCCACTATTTCATTTGTGATAAAACAAACAATGAAATCCAGCCTACTCCTCACATCACATTTAGCTGATGAGGATACTGATGGATTGCAGACAGAAGATTGGATTGTGTGCATCATTATGCAGTACCTAAATATTCATTTTTCGCTGACCAGTGAGTTCTCACCTGATTCTTTTTGGTTTGCATGTTGCCAGCAAAGAACTTTCAAAGGTTGATGAAAAAGTCTCAGCAGAATATAAGATCATATAGTGCCTATTTGGTGACTTTCATTTTGATTTAGATGCTGCTGAATTAATCCTAAGACTCTGCAACAAGTACCTTAGCGATTCCAGACCCATAAGCAGATCCACGCATCTATCAGCAGCCATGCTTCTTTCTCCTTAGGCCACTCTGTATCACCTTCTAATGATCATGGCACTGCTGAGGGTAACTCCATGCAGTCTATGAAAGAGGTTCCTTGCAGACAGGTCTGATTTTGTCATTGTTCTGAGCTATTTTGGAAGGTACCCATTATCTCATGCATTTAACAGTGACCTAAATTTTTGTTGGAAGTGTTTTTTCTCTTACTTTTGGACTGCACAAAAAGCCAGCACCATTATTTCAACTGATCAAAGGCATCACTGAACTTTGTGGGGCACATAATCACTTCATTCGCTATAAAAGAGCAGCCGCTCTTGTGGTCTCTCAAGAGACTTCTCAGAGCCACAATGGCAAACTGTGGAAATCAGACTTCTTTTTGTGGAGGAATGTCTTAAAATCTTTTACTTGTATGTAATTTAACAACTAAGAGCTACATTTCCTATTTGGGAGTTCCATGCAAAACAAACGAACAAAACAAAAGAAACACACCAAATTTAATTCACAGGAATGAATTTTTGTGAATATAACACTGAATAGAGGATGTGAAAAGGATGTCCTTGCTGTACTCGCTTATTATGCACCCGTATTAACTTTCTATGCTCATCTTCCATGTCATGTACACCTGTCCTCTCTATTTATATTGCAGGTTTTCTAGGAGTAAGAACTGTCTCTGCTTTAATTAGCACACTGCAACTCAAGCATGATTTCAACACCGACAAGGGTACTACTGTCACACAAGTAATGACAATGATAATCCCAAGATACAGACATTCGAGGCTCTGACTACAATATTAAGGAGCCTGCAGCTGAGCCTGCTTTGCTAATTCACCTGCTGACTGCACACCTTCCAACTGACATCTCCAGCATGTCTAAAAAATCATGTCTTGAATATCAAGTGGATTGTGAGCCATTAAACAAACAAACAAAAAAAAATCAAGGAGGAAGATAATGTACAGAATATCTCAGCATGAACTACAGCAGAGCAGCAGTCTCTGTCAACTAACCAGTCTAAGAAATAATTTCAGTAGTGACTTCCAAGTTTATCTGATTCTTTTACTTGAAGCCAGGCATTTTCTTCATGAATTACCTCTACTATTACTCCATTCCACCTCCCAACTTTTTAAAATAGAAAATGTAAATGAGGTCCTTACCACCCCATAGGCGACAGTATCTGAATACATTCTCATTTCTGGATACACACTGACAAGATACCACCTGAAGGTCTTGCACTGGAGCTTCTTCCTCAGGGCCTTCCTCTCAGAAATATCACCAATATCAATTCCAGAGTCCTGCACATAAAATAAAGGGCAGAAAAAAAGCAGAAAATGCATTACCAATACACTTCCTTCCATATATTTTGATAACCCAGACTCGTCTCCTCACTGCAAAGATGATTATAACTGACGATGACCACCAGCCTTTGGCCACTGTGTGATTCTGTTACCCACACACTCTGTAAATACCCCTAGTAAGTATGATATAGGTCACAATGGCGGAGCCTCTTTCAAAGTCTTCTCTGGTCAATGGAAACACTCCTAATGACTTCAGTGGGGTTTAGATATAGCTTCCAATGAACGTAACTGTTGTTCTCTAATTTTCTGGCACTTTCCAAATGCAAAAGTAATTGGCAGCAGGTAGCAAGTTGCCCTGGAAACAACCTTATTGCTGATGTCCCACTGTGGCCTAATCATTAGTACATTACACTTTCTGGCCGCTTCTGAAGTCTGAGTTTATTGCTTCACTGCAAAGAGCAGAAGCTTTGCTCACCTTTCTGAAATATCACCTACTAAATTTCTATGGTACTGTAAAAAGAAAAGTTGATATTTTTGTTAAAAGCAATTACAGAATGTTCTCTCCCCTAACTTCTACTCTCCTTTACATTTCTAGCTAACCTAATTTCATGTGACATACTTCTTTGCAGATCATAAGACGTGAGTTTCATAAAGTCCCTGTATTTAAAAATCAATACTTCATCACATTAAAATCAAGCAACTGAAAATTTCAGAGAGGGAACTAAGTGCAAATCCACGGTTGCTATTTGACTGGAAGTAAAGCAAGACATTTTGCTCTACATTGTTCTCCACCACTTCTGCCTCAGAACAAAAAACACAGGATAAACAAACTTTCAGAGGGAAATCTTACAATATATCTACTTAAAGAACAGACTCTGCTGGGCCATAAACACCCTGAAGTTTTTGTTGGCCAGTAGATACGATTTTTAAAAAAACAAACACTGGTATCTTTTGGACGATTTTGGTCACTTATCAGTAAGATATCCTTACAAGTACCAAGGTTTCTGAGCTGCTGAAGTCTTCTTCTTGCATCTCAAAGCACTGAGTTAACATTAATCTGAAAAAATTATATTTCGCTATAGAGGCATTTTCAAACTAACATGACATTGGCTTTCACATGAGCAAAGTATACTAAGAAACAGGAAACCAAGATTTGGCACAAATATTATAGGGGATAATGATGATTCCTCTCCCCTCCAACCCAGCATCCTTCAGAAAACTTCATGGAAACTATTTCTTAATCTACTATTTTTTCTGACTTTTCTAGCAAGTGACTAAATAGAGCAACATGCAGCAGGATGCCGTAAGACAACCAACTGATCCCACGGACAAACCCTGTTCCATGCACTACTCTGGCTACACTTGCCAGTGAATCTGCCACCTGTATGAGGGAGGAGGAGGATGCTGGCACATGGCTACAGACATGCAACTTCAGGCACTAAAAAAGCTTCCTAGGATCAGGCACAAAACCGGTCCATTGCATCTCTGCTCTTTCCTCGTGGAACTCTGCATGCACCAATGCTCATTTCTTCGATTTACTGTATGAGGAAAGAAAGAGCATCTGGGGCCTCCATAATCACATCGTTCCATGCAGGTGGAAAAGGAAAATAGCTTACACATGGCTTACTGGCTTTATGACCAGGAACAACTGAGTGTGTTCCTTCAAAGCAGAGAACATAACGGCAGGAAAAAAGAAAAAAAAATTAACACAGGAGAGGACACACGCATAGCTCTTTCTTCTGGCACTTGAAAAATCTCTCCTTGGGGTTTTTTAAATGCTTTTCTGAATCAGTTTATCTATGCAGTTACAATGAAGAAATCACCATGCTATCTGAGATCTGCATTAGAACCCTTCAGCACTTCAGAACCACACACACAGATCCCAAGAGGGCAGTCATAGCACACTGTCAAATGAGTCAAATTCCTTTTTATTATTATTAACTCTCAAAGACAAAAACCTTTGGAAACATTTGACTGTGTGGCTTTCACAGATATGGGAATTCTTCCATGGAAAAAAAAAAACAGACTGGCCCTGACATTAACATCATGGAATAAGATATTTCATGGAAAATCCTGACTGTTATAACTAAATTCATTTCAATGACCTACCAAGTCCATTACTAGTGCACTATTTCATCTGCTCCAGGTAGAGAATTACTCCTAGAGTTATCCACAGTAATTAGCCAAGCCATCTGCCTGTCCTCTCCCGAGGTCACTCACAGTGAGAGACATCTTTTTGCCTAAATTGGAGCTAGGTTTGTTTTGAAGATTTTCTCTTCTGTATTTTACTTTCTATTTAATCTTGAGATAAGCAAAGATTAAGCAGAAATATTACCACCTAGTCTGATACCTGAATTAGAACTAGTCCATTGTCTCCAAGTATCCTGTAGCAACTTCTAGGTGGTGAGTAAACTCGGGCTTTATAGGCCTATTTCAGCTGTCAAGAGATGTCCCAGAATATTTTTAAAAACTATGTGGCCATATGTGTACTTGCTCGGTTTTCTACAGAGGTAAGAAATAAGAAGAAAGGATCTTTATGCTAGGTTCTGAACATATACACATCAATAGATTTTCTCCTGTTACAAAGATCTCATTGCATTCCAGAAGAGTGCACCAGTGTTAAAAACTGATTTAGCACTTGCCATCTCCAGCTTTTAAGTCTGCACTGCTGTTTGACAGAAGTATCTTTTGTGAGATGAAGAGAGATATAAACTGCATTATAATATATTTAGCAGTTTAATGCAATGAATAGTGCAGTTGTGGCAAAAAAATGATGGCCACAGAAGAAAAAACAAGAATGTCTCTTTTTTTCCATTTTAAAACTACAAACAAAATCAGTTTTGGCAGAAAAAGTTCTACCATGAGAACTTGATGACCTGTAAGAAATCAGTTCAATCCACAAACAGCATTTTTATTTCATTTGATAAATTAATTTTGAAATTTACTGCAACAGGCTTTCTGATTTGTTGGCACAGACAAGACACTTCAAATTAACAAGGAATAATAACAATTGATACAACCACATTTGTATCAATAGATGTTAACATTGCTTTCCCCTTGGTAGTACTACCTTAAAAATCTGATAGAATTTTGTCTGTTACTGTAGATAAGAAACAGAAATTCAAAGTAAGATGTGTAATACAGATTTGATGCTTCTCTTTTCATATTTCAGCAACTACTAGGTAAAAATCTCCATGCACACTCATCAGTGAAGTTGACAAGGAATTAATTTTTAAGGAATCCACAAACAAAGGACTTAATTCTAGAAGACACAGCTACATAGAATTACATATATGCATAAGTGTATTTTATGTCAAGACATAAAACATACGTGTATACAAATAAAGGAATTCTAGAATAAAATCAAAACACAGAGTAGGAACCAAAACTCAAAGACTGTAAAGACAAAGCTTGCAAACGCACGTCTTTGTGACTCACCTCTTGCGGTATGTTCCATGCCATATAAACATGGCTTTTAAATTCATCCATCCAGACTTCAGCCACCCTTAGTGCGTTTCTCCGAACATGAGCAGTTAGATCTTCTGTGTATGGTTTATGTGCTCTTTCAATGTGAGCAATCCTGGAGCAAGGTAGAACCTCAACACTTCCTCCACACTGCCACACCTAGGAAGAGAAAAGGCAGTCTGCTAGCAAGAGCTCCCCTACACCACTGCTGTCCTTTAGAAAACTCACTGAAATTATTTCCTTTCTGTGCTTGCCACTGTTACTGGGAATAACAACTCAGGACTTATTTGACTATACAGATGTTTTAGACTGTTGTGAGAGGAGATAATTATTACCACTACTTACCTTCCAATAGAATTAGTAGTAAGTATCCTCTCATCACAATTTTCTTGGATGAATTAAGTTACCCTTAAGATTATTAATAAAATTATTTATAAAGTATCCAAATATAATAGTGTCTGGGTTTGAGTTTTAATGTCTTGCAGGCATTTCTCTTAGATTGTGCACAGATCCTTTCAGGACATGCATACACTGGTCAGAAACTGGGGCTAGCCAGCCTTACATTACAGGGAAACTATGCCAACGATGTTTCTAAGATCACCAAAGTTGCAGGGTCTGGGAACACTATATATATAAAATGTTCTGTGAACAATTTCAACAAACATTACCTTACAAATGATAATACAGTTATAATGTAGGTTAATATCCTCACTCCAATGTGCCTTCCAGTTTTGACCAGAATCACAGTTGAACTAACATCCATTACATTAATCATATGTATTGTATTCATTTCTAATCTCCTTTCTCTGTCTGCTTTCAGTTAAAGAGGAAACAATGTCTGCAGCCTTAACAGTGATGTAGTTGAAATATTTTACAATTTTTTTTTTTATGTATATCTTATCATACGTAAATTTCCTAACAAGATCAAGGCAGCCTATTCTTAACTGTTTAGTGGATGCTGCTCAGGAGAAAAACCTGTATGTACTCAAATCATCTGATCCTGCTCCTGAACAAATACTTCACCATTCGAAAGAGGCACACTCCACTGAGAAGCGACAGTTTGCCTTATACTGCTGCAGAGATTCCTGAGGCTTGGTGTCCTATATCAAGAGAGCAAAAAATGAGAATGAAGATGCTCCTCCCCTGTACAGCCCATCCAGGAATATATACGCTGTCTGTCTCTCAGTGGCTAGGGATGTGGGCTGGCAAATCACGTTCTGGAGCTGGTTTCATACCCGTCAGGTATGTCTGTCCTATAGGCATAAGGTTTACTAAGGAGGTGCTTTGTTCAGTCACTCATTTTATACATTTAGACATCTGGCATAAATACAGCATTTAGGCATTTGGCAGCCCCTGAGACCAGAAAATGTGGCATGGATTCAGAATGCATACAAAGCCTTTTCTGAACTGGTGCCTAATTGCATTCAGCATATGCTGAGAGAAGAGACAGAGCCTTGGTTTTCAAAGTGCTCTGGAAGATGAGCTATCTCATGGACCTACGGAACAGTCAGGAAGGGAGCTGAAATGACTGTGACATGTCTGTGTCCAGAACTTGGACAACTGTAAGAGTAAATAAATATAAACACTACCAACAACAGAACGAAACGGAGATGTTCATAAATATTTAAAAAGAAATGGGCAATGAATTTGGCACAGGAATAAATAATAATCTGGAAACAGCATTTGTGTTTTCTAATTTTCATTCAAAATGGGCAATCCAGTTTAAGAAGCTAACAAAAATACTAGTTCTCAAGGATTTAATTCTAAATGGCTCAGCTACATTTCCTAACAAAGATTAAATGTGAAGCATCATCAGTCTTCGCTCACTCGATGCCTGCTTTCAATCCAAGCCATTTCTCAGTACAGCACTGACACACAACTATAAATTGTTCCAGAGTTATTCACTGTAAACTGTTTAAAGTAGTTTAATAAAAGACAAGAAAGATGTAGAGATGGTCATAACTTTGCATAGGACAAGGCAATTCACATACCATGTGCCCCGCCTACTCTGCCTAACCTTTGCTCTTTGTAATCTTTGTATCTTTTGAGATAGCCTTGCTCTAAATCCAACATGTTAACAGCAAATCTTTTGTGGGATATTCACGGTTAAATCTAAATGCCATTTCAACAACAAACTATGTCAAAAATTCTGTCTATAAGAAGCTGAACTAGGGCATGAAAATTTGAAGAGTGCATTAATCTGTAATTTTAGTAGTGATTCAGTAATTAGTAGAACATAATTTGACTTGGTAATGAAGCGATAAGTGTTTTCAAAAAACGTCCTGAGATGACCAAGTCTTTCATACAGTTTGTAAACAAGAACTGCCCAGTACCCCAATGAAATCCAGTTAACCAAACCTAGTGGCCACCCCTTTGTCTCAGACAACTTCAGTTTTTGTTCCATTTTCAAAGACTAATTTATTACTCTAGAAGAAACATGTATTGACTTAAAAATTTAATGCTAAGAAGAAGCTGTCAATACAGATGCTGACAGAACAGATGGGTTGCATTAAACAACTTCAAAAACAAACTGCGTTATTTCTGAGCAAAAACCTCCTGCAATCCACAAAAATGTGATTAGCATATACCAAAACTCGACTAGCTGTATATGCTAATAGTTTCTATACATGAAGATAAGTCCTGTAATTAATGATTTTTTAACAGAGGAATACAAGAGTAACAAATGTGATCCGATGATATGGATACCATAAGTTACAATGCGGACAGCAGCTGCAGTTTTTTATAGCACTAGGCAAGTAGTGCTGCCCTAGATGTAGGCTACAAAGCCCTGCAGAGTTCTAGGAGAGTGAAAGGAGATGCAGCATTTTATAAAGGCAAAAACCACAATCCTGACTTGCTATGATGGTTAAGGAGAAGCCATAGCACCCTTCTCTCCCATAGGCTTTCTTTGCCCATGGCATTACAGTATGGTGAGAAGTCTTTATAGTCCAAATGCTTCATTGTCCTTTGGGAGAGAGCAGCTGCAAAGAAATGTGGGAAGACATCAAAGTGGATTTCAAAATAGCATTATACTCTCTTGGAATCAAAATGGACTCTGGATTTTCAGCTCTTCAAAATGTGTGCAAGATCTCCAGCCAAGGAATGTAGACTTTTGCTGGCCCTACTATGCTAAATACTAAACACCATACTAAGCAGGATATATCAGTACCAAACACTATCACAGGGATAACTGACTGCTACAGAAAGCATTAGTTTTTCTTTATTCTTCCCTGATTATATATAAAATAAGATAATCTCTTGCAGCAAGGCCAAGAACACCAATTAATTAATTCTTTCTTCCCTTAGACCAACTGTCCACTTCAATCTGACCATTCCTGTCTCCACTCTCCTCCTTTTCTTGTGGCTCCAACACAATGGCTGGAGACATTACAGGTGGCTGGGACCACCCAGTAGAGTGAATGGTTTTTCAAGACATTCATAAAAGGTACAAATCTCAATCAAAAGTGCACAGGGCACATTCATTAATTAATTTGAACCAACATCTTTTGGTGAAAGACAGTTAATAATTTTTAAAAAATATTTTAATATTAAGAAATATATTTTCTTCAAGACAGAGCAAAGCCTCTCACAGTGGTCTGATTTTCATCTAATTAAATATCTTGTAGACAAGATACTGTTGTTAAAGTTACACAATAAGAATCGGAACTGAGAGGTCTATTTCTCACACCTTCACGCATTTTCTCTGTGAATTCCACTGCTATTTTTCTTTTGCTGCCATTAGTAATCTTTAGTCAAGCTTTAAGCATACTGAATAGCACCTTTTCAGTTCCCCAGCACTCTTACTTCATGTGATGCCTATAAATACATAGAAAGGTTTAAAATTATTGTAGTTTGGTTTTTGTGTTTTTTTTTAATTATTTTTTACAAATTAGCATCAGTGACTTTAGTAGAAAGTCTAAACACAAAAGAGTTGTTATGACTTTTTTGTTTGTTTTACAACAGGCAATGGTTTGAAGTAAAATATTTTGCCTCTGAATGTTATGTCCTGCAATCAGCAACATACTTAATGGCAAACCTACTCATAAAGAAACTGTTAGGAAGAAGCTTGATGAATTTCCTAAACTATGGTTAAAAAGAAATGAAGCACCTTTTCCTGTTGCCCCTGAAGATCATTTACCTGTGGTAGCAAGAGATGGAAATTGCTAGCAATAGTCTCAATTTCCTGCCAAATCCCTAAATATACATGTACAATTGCCAAACACTGTATCATGATGATAGAATTATACATTAAGTGGCAATCCACATCTCATTCAGTAAAAGCACCAATTTTCAAACACTGGGGCTCAAGTTTGCCTTAAGACAAAGTTCTGACAAAGTCGTGCACTTTTTCTTTAAAAAAAAACAACAAAAAACAGCTAAGTGCAACAGACTGCATTTCTGTGGGATTACTTTTAATATCATTGCTGAAGCCTCAGCAATGCAGAAAGCTTGCTTTTCTCCGGAAGAATTTCTTATGTTTCTACTCTTGTTGGTTTACTTTCCAAAAAAAAAAAAAATCTGTTAAGAAAAGAACAAACAAACTCCTTTAAAAGAGCACTCCAAATTTCCTTCAGTGCGTTTGCAATGCTCACTTCCAAAGGGCTGTCCTAGAAACAGCTGTTTATTCTTGAATTTCCTGAAGAGGTTAATGTATTTGCAATACCCTCAAGGAGGGCTTACAGAGCTTCCAACAATTGAAAGGGTTCTATCATCACTACCAAAGGGTAACAAAATTCCAATGCAAAACACAAGGTGTTAAAGGCACAGTAGCAGTGCCAAGGTCTAACACTTACTAACCTGAAAGACTAAAATCAGCAGAGCCTATGACCTGAACTAAGCAAAGTGAAGGGGATATAACAGGAACATTAAAGAATGCAGAGAATCTATTTGAAAAAGGGAGGTGGGAATCTACCTTCCTTTTAAACGCTCAGTTGTTGCAGTGCATGCACAGAATGTTCCAGCTCTAAGCGCTGCTTACTGTTAATTTATTGAAGACACACATTTACACGTGTGCTGTAATTGTGGCCCTACATGTGTGCGAATTTACACGCACCAAGGGTAAAGCAGCCCAACACAGCAAACTGAAAAAACATTCTTCGCAGTAGAAGGGCCAGGAAAGTGGAAGAGATGTAAAGCACTGCAAAGGGAAGCATCTGGTGTCACAGCACATCACCTGCAACCTCCACTCTGCTGAAGGAGTAAAGGACCGTAGGTGGCACTCCAGTGCGATGGCACAAGTGGGACAAAGAGTAACAAGGAGTAACAAGTGGGACAGAAGCAGTAACACATCAAATGGATTCCTTAAGTGTTTTTAAAGATGTAATCCCTAGTATATTGCTATGCTGTCATACCTCACCCGCTTCCACCTAAATAAAGGCAGCAGTGACAGCATTTGCGTAGCCTGCAGTGTGGACCAGAGACAGGTGACATCCTTACACATGTCTAAAATAATCTGGTCAAAACCTTTTAAAGCAAATTTCAATCATTTCTGCAAAATATTTTACTAGACAAAAAGTCTACATTTCTATTCGTTGGTGTTTTTAAATTCATATCCTTTAGTAAATCCTTTTAAATTGCATTTAAACATATTTGAAATTGCATGTTTAATCAAAACAATTATAATTCTGAAGCTAATTCTTGAATATTTAATTTATACTTCATTATAAAATGATATAGCACTTCCTTGTTAATAGTGTTTCTTCTTCTCTCTTTAATCACTGAGTGCTCTTTTCATGTTGTGGAAGCTTAATCTAATAAAAATATAAATCCTACACAATGTCAGGCAGTTTATTAGCATGTACTGTACTCATTAAATTTACATGGATCATGCAGTCTCCCCAAGAACTGATATGACTTTGTTTGAAACCATCATTTCATTTTGACCGCAAACAAAACTTTTTAATAATTAAGTAGTTTGTTGGGATTTCTCAAAAAGCTGAAGCAATTTCTAGCTTCTGTGAAGTTCACAAAAGACAAAATTAAAGGAACTCACTATAGATGCCTTGAAGGAATAAAAAAAACAGTCTGAGTGAATTCATTATTACTATGGATAAAAACAAATAGGCACTAATTATCTTTAACATATATTTTGGGGAACAATGTAATGCAAAAAAAATTTGTTGTCAACAAGTTGTCAACCTTGTTAATCGTTTACCAATAGCCAATAATGTGCTCGGTGCTTTACAGGCAAGTACAAATAAACTGTTTTTTATTCAATACCATGAGCAGGTTTTGTGAATGTTTTGGGTCTGCATTTTCATTTCAGTGTCTTAATAGCTAGTTCCCTGACAGCTGACTGTAGAAAGGTTAGGGAGAACGGTCACATACAAACTACTGCAATCCATGTGCATGTTTCCAGTAGCACACAGTGAGTTTTGAACTGGAGTCTGAAAGTTTTGGGGTTGTTATGTATATTTGGGTGTCTGTCCCCATAAAGCTAAAAACTATGCCTGCTGTATGAAATATATTAATCTTTATTTAGGTGCATCACCACTGAATTAAGATAGCATTCACCAAATAACTGCAGCGGTTACAGTAAGTATAACTGGTTTTGGCTAACATTCCCCAAATTCAGCAAGAAACCATGCACAGTTTTGCTTATCCCAATGGTCCCAGACAAGATGGTCTCATTAAAGAAGTCTGCCTTAAGCAGTAAAATTGAAGGCAGAGTGCTGTCCTGAGTCACTCAGAATGTGAAAAATCAGAATATGGGTGGACAGTAAGAAAAACCACTGCTTACTCAAGTCACGATTCTGTTTTACTTCCAGCTTCTAGATATTGAAAGGGCTGGAGAAGAAAATCATGCCCTCGGTGTATACTCCTGCAGAGCAGAAAATTGGGGTGTAACAATTTCAAGTGACTGCCTACAGTCAGATCTCAGAACAGTAAGCAGATTGTTGCATGTCAGAGACTGAACAGAAAGATTTTTTTTTTTAATTACTCCTGTTTTACTGAAGCCCTTTGAGGTTTTTGAAGACTATTCTACTTATCATCATACAAGCCTCTCATATTTTCAGGTAAACATATATTTGTGCACTGATAGCTTTTTTCTACAACCAAGCTGACAATGTGAAACTGTAAGCAACCTACAAAAACACCCTCCCCACAATCTAAAAGAACTTTTAAAAGAAAATAAAAACACTTTAACATAACTAGAGCCACTCTCAATTTGTAAAATGTAAACTGTCCCTCCAATCTCACTTTTGAAGTCATCAATAATTGTCTCATAAGCCTCATTTCACATTAATAGTGTCCTTATAGAACAGCCTAATTGAAAATGTAATACATGTAAACATTCTTTCCAATATTAAATTATTAGTAGTTTTCTTCCCTTTTTAGTTAATTGTTTCATTATGTTCCTAGAATTTTTGGTTGTTCTGCAGGGGTTAATTTTGCACTTATCCTCATGAGCTGTAAAACTTTCACCACACACTGTTAAACTACCTACGCTGTGTTACTGTTCGTTAATTGCAGGAAGCTACTCTACGCCTTGCTACTGGAGATAAAATGCTTCAGGAGTCACTGAAGGTGTAAGGTTTTGTTCTGTTCTCTTTCAAATTTGTCCATCTCATTGGTAGGCACAGTAAGCATATGACATAAATCACTACATTGTCAACTTTACATCAAGAATAGGAAGTCAAAGTAATCACTTTTCCCCCTAAACAGCTAAAACAAAGCAAACTGAATAACTAGGTCACCATTGGTTCAGTATTCATGGAGCAGTATAACTCACCACCCTTCACTAATGTTTTTGCCTTTCTCTCCCCAACTGTGGCTGCACTCAGCTTGATCACCCTTGCTGACCTTGCACTTGTAGTCAGTACCAGAAGACCAAGCTGAAGGTGCCATGACGTGTAAAGGTGTTTGGCTTTTGAAGCTTTGACCCAAACACACTAGGTCCCCACTGAATCAATTTTGATCATCTCACCAGTTCTGTTACAGTACAATTCCTTGCCCCCTAACACAGATTTTTGTCTGATCTTTATTAGATTACTCACTCAGTCCTGCAGAACTAAGAGCTCTCAATAAAGATTAAATTCCAGGGAGGTTTCCCCCCCCATATCACCTTAAAACAAGAGTAAACCATCTTCTCAGATTACTCCATGAAGTAATACCAGCTAAAACATTATCTCCACCATGCTGTGACATAAGGTATTAAGAGATATTAAACATCAGGCTATTTTATAATAATGCTTTAATTAAATTGCATCTGACCCGAGTCCACTGATTTGTAAGTGCATATTGACCAAGAAGCGTTTTACGGTGACAGATTCCACTGTAAACAACAATTTCCTCTCATAAAACATCCAGATGTCTACATTAAAGCTCAGCTGGTAATGTGCAGCCACACAGGCAAAAAGAGTGAAAAAGCATCTGTGATAAATCTCCAAGAGCCTCTTCCCCCTTCCTCGCAGGGTAGAGCAACATGACGTATTAGCTGGTGCTGTATCAATCATTCACTTTCCTGTGGGAGTTGCTAATCCTCAGAAAAAAAAAAAAAAGAAAAAAAAAAGATTCACTGGAAAACTGGTAATATTGTCTCTATGTATAATTACATACACTATAGCTGCGGGTTACCTGCTGGGGCACTCATGGGAAATACAGGGAAAAAAACCACAGTTATTTTACAGGAGGCTTGACACACGCAAAAAAAAAAAAAAAACAACAACAAAGAAAGCCACCAAAAGTCAGTTGCTGTTGATGTCCTGACTGACATCTATCTAGACACATGACAGTTTAGAAGCAATTCCTTCATTTATTCTCAATAGAGGCTGCTTATTTTTCTGATCCAATGGCAGCCCTAAAAATAGACAATTTTAGTCTGCGTCATCTTGGGATTCACAATGTTACTGTGGTAAGGTAATTTCCAAAACAAAATTAACCTTCCCAGTGAGAAGCCACTAGTGGTTACACAGAGTGTTAGGCAAGTACTTCCACGGTATTTGCACTGCCAAGAATTTTTTTTTTCTCTTGGTGAAAGGATGGGCTATGAAAAGCACTGGCTACTCCCTGTAAGTCAAGTTTCGTTAGTATTTAGAATTTTTTCTTGCAGAGTTCAGTCTAGTAATGTTCTATTTTTAATCCTTAAAATGGATAAAAATAAAACAGACTTCTCTGATAAAAATTTAATGCAAAGGTAAAGAAAAATCACAATCTTCAAGAGAAATATTTAAGTGTTACCTAAAAGGAGCAACTAAGAATACTCTTCTTACTGCATTTCTCAGTTCCCTCCCTTGACACATCACCAGCCCAACATTACTGAACAGCATCCAACATCATACACTAAGGGATTCTTCTGTAAAGTGAATCATTCCCCAGTGAAAAGGGCTACGGCCTACTTATTAAAATCAATTTTAAAACACAACTTGAAGACCACAGCAAGTAATTGCAGCTGGTAGTGCAAGAATGGGGGACATCTAGATTCATTTTTCTGAAGAGAATTGAGGGAAACATCCACACTGCTCTGTGGAGTGCCGTGGAAGGGGACCCAGCAGCAAGGACAAGATGGATGCTGTTCATACATGACACACCCTGCTGCTCTCTCTCCGTGTAAACACAGCCATATGAAAATTTTCCTAACTTTTTCTGTTCCCTCCCAGTTATTTTTTACCTCTTGGCACACCCGCCTCTCAATTTTCCTCACACAACAGTATGTGAAGCAGCATGGCAAAACACGACTTGATTAACATGAAAAATATTCCTGCAGTTAAACAAAAAAAGTTAAAATGAGAAGGATGTGTTCAGATAGACAGGATACAGTGCAGCCATTCAGATGGCTGTGCTGGCACAGGCCAAGCATGGGTGTGGTGCAAGTCTTACAGCAACAGCAGGGCAAGGAGGAGGAGGAGGAGGAAATACTAACCAACAGAGCTGCTTAATTCTAATGTGCTGTGAGACTACAGTCTGGCTTGTACACTGTACAAAGCTTTTCCTTAATGAAAATTGACATCTATTTACATGTAATATGTTCATGATCATTCATGGTCTATATTAGAAGTACTGACAGGTAAAATTGCTGGAAACTTCTAAGAAAAGAAGGAAAAGTCCAAAAGTTTTCAGATAGATATAGAGGTTTGGGAGCAAATGCAAGTATCTGCACTTGCTCGTGATTATTACAAAAAACGCTTTTACAAGGGCATATTAATAGAAAGAGATTTCAAGTGAGAAACCATCAGGGTACACAAATACTTTGGATTGGAAATGATTGCACATGTAAACCAGCAATAGGCTTTTAGGCACAGTAAGGCAGAATGGGCCAACCAGCAGCAATTATGATCCCAGAAGCTGGTGTAGGGGGAATTTAAAAAAGGGAAAACAATTAGATAAATCTAGTTAGAGCCAAATCACCTTGAAATAAACAGAAAAACAAAGAAAGAAGTCACCTCTGGCATTTAGAAAAAAAAAAAAAACAGATCGGGTAATGGTGTGACAGGCTTCTAATCTTCTTGCTCTGCAATAAAGGGGACATATTATATAGACAATACCCCAAATAATACTGGAACATTTTCTAGTCAAAAGACTCATTCCTACTTGTCTGTTCATAAACCTCTCTCCTTTAGCTCTCTACCCACAAAAAAAATAAAAAAATCAGCTTCATTTAAACCTGACAAACAAACCTTTAGACCAACAGCTAATTAAGATGACGTATTTATTATAATGCTACTTTATAGCAAATACAACTAATTTCACTATGGCAACATACTTTATAAAAGTAGAGTGCCATAATCAGTTTGAACTATAAATGCAATTTTCCCTCTAGGTCATCTGATGCGGAGTCTTGATATATCTTTCAGTGAGAGAAAGACCCATTCCTTTTCCATTAAAGAGCTATTACCTTCTACAAAATTTTCTTTTACCCATTTAACAAAGCCATTATATCCCTGTGAACATGAATTCACCTGCAAGCACAAAGTCTTTCTGGCACACACAATTACTCTAAGTCAAAGTCTGAGCTTACATTCCCTTAACTCTGATGATGACTTAGTCTGTGATCGGAGGCAAATCACTGAATATTTGTTCCTAAAAATGATACAAAAAAATGTGTGTCTTAGCAGAGTATTTGGAAGCTTCATCAAACATGTAGGTCACTTTAAAAGACAAATTATTGCTACAGGCTTGCTCTTGATAAGAAACTGCAACAGGCCTCTAAGATGCCTATTGAAAATGAGTCCTGAACCACCTAGTGCAGAATCTAACTGAATGCATCTAATTGATTGCAATGGATTTGTAGGAGCTTCTGAGTAGGGGCTTCTATATGCAAGTAACACAAGTCCAAACACAGCCCTGACGGAGAGCCTAAACAAAAGTTAAAAATCCCAGCCTTATACTCACACTTTGTTTCTGCTATAGATATTTCTTCTCTTAGATAAGGAACGTGATTCCATTTTACCCTCCAAACTTAATCTGGCCCCGTAAAAGCAAACTTAAGTCCATTTAATTGCAAATGATCACAAATAAACCCAGAGGAAGAATTACTCATTCTAACGCAAATTTAAGAATATGATTCAGGGACATGGTAAATGAATCTTTCAGCAATCTCAGACTAAGTGACCGAGCTGCTCAAAAGGGTGCTGCCAAGTCTTGCATCAAACAGCCTGCCTTTGTTTTCTTATGGGTCAAATAAATAGTTTTGCCAGAAAATATCTGCTTGAGAAGAAAATACCGTGTTGCTTCTAACATTCAAAACACATTCCTGTTTTGAACAAATTTGTCAGTTTCCAGCTCAAGGCAACTGAATTCTATTAACATCTGTTTGATAACGTATGTTTAATATTTTACAAATACTATTACAATGCCATAGACAAGGTAAAAATCTTAGAAGTTAAAATAACACTCCAAAGTAGAGATGAATTCTGCTGAGAGGAGAAACTAACTCATCAGAATGAAGTGAATAATCCTCCACTCAAACACCTGTTTTCCATGTCTTGTTACAGCTTAGCAGCAACCAATGCTTCAGATTCAGTATCCAATAGTTGGGATTTTCATATGCTCATGCAATACAAAAGAAATAGACATTTGTTCAGATGATGAGGTGGCAAAAACTGCTCCTGGGAGGGGATTCTGATAAGTTTCCACTGCATCAGGATCTGATTCCTGGCCCTATGCAGTGAGAACGCTGCTAGTTCAGCTGAAAACAAACTATTTCAAGATTTCAGAAGACACAGCAAGTGATTTCTCCTATACAACGAAAAGACATCCTAAGTAGGTAGACTTTGCTTCTCAGAAGCATCTCAGCTAGGAGATTAAATCTTATCTCACACTGTTGAAGATGCCGCTGCCAAAAAAGCAAATAGAGAATAAGGCGTTGCCTCTGCACATAGGCACAGAGACATCAGCTTATGCAGTCCTGTAATTGCATGATGCTCTAGCTGGTACGTGTGAGCTTGGCTAACAGTGGCTTTATTTCCTCTGGAATGAAATAGTACTATAAGGACCTTGTTCAACTTAACAAGCTTAAGATAAACAGGTAGCTCAAACAACCCTTACTCTCACTGCTGTTTCTGTAGTTGAATGGTACCTTTCATAGAATCATAGAATAGCCTGGGTTGAAAAGGACCTCAAAGATCATCTAGATTCAACCCCCTTGCTGTGTGCAGGGTCGCCAACCACTAGACCAGGCTGCCCAGAGCCACGTCCAGCCTGGCCTTGAATGCCTCCAGGGACGGGGCATCCACAACCTCCCTGGGCAACATGTTCCAGTGCATCACCACCCTCTGCATGAAGAACTTCATCCTAATATCTAACCTAAATCTCCCCAGTCTCAGTTTAAAACCATTCCCTCTTGTCCTATCGCTATCCACTCTCATAAACAAAATTTTCCTCATTCTGAAAATATTTTTTCTTACATGCTTACTGCATAAAATTTCTCAATGAAGGAATTGATTTCCAGTACCTAAATACTGGAAAGGGACCAGGCTATTTGACTTCTGCTGAGAAACTCAGGACATGGAGAAAACAAACAAATTCAACTCCATCAAATGAGAGAATGCAATACACAACATCCTACTTCTCAGCCTGGACACCAGGCCATTTTGGGCACAATTCATATCCCCACCCCTACATGGTAATGTAGAACATAAAGCAGAATAGTAGGTGAAGTTTGATGCTTTTTAAACCAAGAAAATAGTGATGAAAGATGAAGCAAACAGAACAACCTGAGAGCATCATTTTTAAAACGGAAACATTATTTTTTGCATTAATTATGTATTTGCAACATAGTTTTTGTAGAACAACTGCCTTTACTGATTCATAGTAGACCCTGCCTCTGAAAGCGACACAGATAATCTAGAGGTAACTATTTGGTGCTGCAGAGACAGAACATCTGGTGTGAAATCTCCTTCTGACCTATCTAAAGGAGGCACCACTTAGGATGAGCACTAGGGATGCAAATGAACGACACAGCTGCTGACACTGCAACAACACATTCTAAGCAGCCACCCATATTTTGTCAGGAAACAGTGTATGGCCACAGGTACATACCTGTGAAGTGCAGGAAGAAGCAGCTGACTGAGGATAGGAGCTTGCTTATAAAGCTTAGCAACAGCAGAAATAATACTGTGATTCCCAGAAGTTCTAATACTGCACTGTACACTTAAACTCATCCTGGTATTATCTAGGATATGCTGAGAATTGTGAGAAGAGTTGGTAATAACCTGCTGAAAAATCTGCTCAGTAATTTGTTTTGATAGAGCCAGGAACACAGATCCAAGTCAGGATAAAGTTAGATGAGGCAGCATACATTATGCTACCTTGCACATTACAATCTGTTAGAGATGAAAGTATTTTATGTAGGTCAGGCACTGCTTCGCTGGAGACAGGGAAAAAAGCCATAAGGAAATCAGAGCTGGGCCTTATTCCAATGATCCAGTCTGCTCCAAAGTTTCAAACATGAAGAGATTTGTGTCTCTCTGGTCCTGCCTATCTAAGCACTCTTCAAGAACAACTTCTGCAAGACAAAGTACAGCAGAATGGATAACATATTTCTCATGATGCAGAACCAGATAAAACTCCTTACTCTCACATGGAGACTAGTTTTGTCAGTTGAAAAAAGAAAAGTAAAATCAAAGTGACACTAATTTTCAACTCAATGCAACACTGAACTGTGAAATCGGGTTTCAGGAATAGAATAAGGCTCTCTGGCTCTCACAGTCAGGAGAATGGTGTTATTAAAAGAAGCAGTATTGCATTTCTCTCTCCCTTTCCTTACAACTGCGCTCTAATGGAACAATGTACCTGCCCTTCAGTCTTCTTGCAATATCATTTTATCTCTGACAGGTGGTAGGAACAGAATTGCAGAAACCCAAAAGTAAAAAATGAGTATTTTTTAGTTGTTTTACTCACAGTCTCATCAGAAAATTATTTATTTTTAAAGACACTTTTTTTTTTTTTTAAACTAATATATAACCATGTATTTTTATTCTGGCAACCAAAATGCACAAAATACAATGGTCCACTAACATTTCAATAGGAGGCTTTGGAATATAGCTTTTATAACACACGTCATTCCATTTTTCATTACCACCTATCAAGACAGGAATTTCTTTTGTATCAAAAAAAGCTAAATGAATCTCAAATGGAACAGCACTATATTTTTTGATGGTATTTAGCTGTGAAGAGAGAAGAGGTACACAAATCACAGGAAGTACTGCAAACAGTACACAGATGGAAGAAGAAAATGAGCTCTTGTGCAACTTCAGTACTTTATGAATACCTTCATTCCCCTGCAGAGGTAAGGTGGCATAAATGCTTGCATATTCTAGCTTTCTCCTTAGAAATTCCTAATGTAAGAATTTCCTAATTTAAATAAATAAACAAATCTAGAAAAGCTTTTTCCATTAAGTCTATGAGAATCTATCTTCCTTACTGTGCCTGGGATTGCAGGCAAGCAGGGAGTTTTAGTTATCATCTGTGCAGAACTCTAGCATTGTTGGCTGTATGAAAGAATACCCATTTCTGCATTTCTATCCTTTAACCATATAAACTCTCTTAAAAAAAATGCAAACTTTTGCCCTTTTATTTGAGTTATGCATTTTCTTTGCATGCATTCATCCCTATCTTGGTGACTCCACATTTTTTCCCCACCCCATAATGAAGATCAGGCTGTATTTTAAACGTGAGCTACCAGCATCAGGTGTATACGTTTCTTACCCTGATCCCAAGTTCCACATTTTCTCCTCCATATACTTCCATGCCTTCATCTAGTAAGCCAATCTCTTGGAAATATTCTCGGTCTACTATGAAGCACCCAATTAATGCAGGACTTCTGGAAGAAAAAAGCAAGAGAAACTGAAATTAACAGGTAGAATACATGTATTTGTATTATTCAGAAATTAAATTTATCATTGCTGGGTCAAAGAGCATGTCAGACAGATTCTTAGAAGAAATCTCTTTCTTAAAGAGATTTAGACAGGTTTGTCTTCCAGTGTCCTTGATTCTGTAATGAAATAAGCACGACTGAGGGAAAATAGATTCAAAATTACTGGACAAACACATTCACCAGAACACATAGGATTTAAGTGCTCAGAGTACTAGATCCAAGAACCCCAGCTTTGTTTCTGGTGCATCAGACATTGTAGCCAAAATGTGGAGCAGTCTGCCTCTGCTAAGTTCCCAGGTTTCTTGTCTGTGGTAATTAACAAGGCTACCCAATGGTGCATGGTTTTGTGTGTTTGGCCAGAAGCTATGTTCGTCTGTATTTAAGAAAACATTCATCTTTAAGCATATTTTAAAGAAGTAATTGCTTGAATAGGAACTTCCAGGTCAGCTTCTGCAATTCTGACTCAAGAAATGCCTAACCTACCAATATTCTGTAACACCAGTCTATTGTGCTGAACCAAATTTAAACAAGTCACATATCTTTACCAAACCTGTAAGCTCTATTTATGTCATGACCTGAATTAGCCAACTTCTACTAAGAAGAGCTAATATTAAGAAGGTAAGAGTTCAACCACTGCGTTTAATTTTACCTGTAGGAAACGCAGTGGAGGAGAATGCGGAGTAGTGTGGAATTTTCAATTGTTTTCCTACCTCATAATGCAGACTGACAAGAAATAAAATGTCTTTTCTGATTATTATCTGGGTATCAGAAACTCTGGGAACAACAGGATATTAATTAGCAGTACATGGGAAATCACCCTGCATTACTAGAAACAATCAAGCTGCAATAAGCGTAGACATCTGCTTTCAAACACATTACAGGATGTCTTAATCACAAGCTGTAAAATTCTACAGAAATATATACATTTCTGACTTTAATTTGAAGTGCTATAGTACATGCTTCACAACAATGAAAGATTGTTTCTGATATATTTACAAATGAAGAAATTAACTGTTGTTTTTGTTTTTCAAGTATTTTTCAGAATACTTTTTTTTTTTTTTAATAATTCCAAAGGCATATTTAAAGGCATGACAGATACCATCAATACATGCGGCTTTAAAAAAAAAAATTAATTATCCAGCACATGGACACATCGTATCTCACCGGAAAAAAAGGCTAAAGGGAAAGAAAGGGCTAGAAAAAAATAACTAAAAAAAACCCCACAAAACTAAACATGCAATATTCTTAAAGGACATTTACTCCAAAATACAGAGTTTTGGGATAAAATGGAACTGAAGATTTCTTCTTCATTGAGCATAACTACCTTTCCCTAAAGAGCCATCACAGTTAATACAAGTTTGCCTCTCCAGGAATTAGTACAATATTTCAAAGTATTTTCATATTACTAACACAGTTCATTAAAACTATGAAACACTTCTAATGATGTGGAAATTACCACCTCTTTATGTCAGTGGCGAACCTGTGAATTTTTAGCTACTACTTTGCAATTCCAAGTCCTGTTCAAATAACCATCAGCTGGGTCAGAACAGTCCAGTGTGTCTAAGCCAACAACTCCCAACAAGAGAACTGCTGGATGAAAGATATGCCTTGTACAGACTGCATGGAACAAGTAACTGATTGCTACTGATGAATCCCTCATGCAGCCACTGCTACTTAAGGTTCTGCTTTGCAGCTGGTAAAAACAGTCTTCATCCTTTGATTCTGCAGAGAGCTAGAGTACAGGTACTAACAATCTCCTTGATATGAATGCCTAGACAGCAGAGATGCAGGGGGGATTCAGATTCTATCTGCCTTCCAGAGATAAGGAGATATTGTTCTGTGTTAGTCTGACAGCACTCCAGACAAGAAAAGCAAATACAGAGGTAGATTGTATCAAAGTAAGGATTTAATAAGTAGTTGCTAACATGCTGTTGGTCAACCGGCATTAACTCCTATGACAGAACAAAGCTATAAAGCTATGTGGCAGTATTATAAAGAATACAGCTGTTAGAGTGATTCTGTTATATAATGCATTTGCAAAGAAAATGTTGTTACTGGCCCATTACCACTAAATTAGAAGACAACATTTGGAGACCGGAGGGCTGCTGAGCATTCAAGTCTACTATTTCACTTCGGCTAAGTGTGTAGCCCCACGCTAATAACAATGAAACCTATTTTAAAAGATCTCCTGATAAAAGTTTTCTTAATGAACGTGTTGGGAGCCAAGAAGAAAAGCAAAAGAGGACAGCTCAAGGACATCTAACTAATTTAACATCTAATTTAACATTACAGTCAGTAAACCTATTACATAGCTGAGACCACTCACCATCTGTCACATCTAGATGAGCATTTCCTGTGGTACACTAATCTAGGTCACAGTGGCACATTACCTTATTGGAGCAGTTGTGTTCTCCAGTTTCCACCATGACTTAGGAGGGTTCAAGTAACGGCACCATAGCTCCCAGTCAAACCCTTGTGCTGAGAGGGGATATTCTTCTATTTCAAAATTATCGTACTTAATGTTATCAAATGATGGAGAAATGACCCTTTTTCTGTTTTCCTTTATCCTAGTGAGCACTGGTTCAGCCCTAAAAAAAAAAAAAAAAAGAAGAGAAGAGAAGAGAAGAGAAGAGAAGAGAAGAGAAGAGAAGAGAAGAGAAGAGAAGAGAAGAGAAGAGAAGAGAAGAGAAGAGAANAGAAGAGAAGAGAAGAGAAGAGAAGAGAAGAGAAGAGAAGAGAAGAGAAGAGAAGAGAAGAGAAGAGAAGAGAAGAGAAGAGAAGAGAAGAGAAGACTATGTCAGATGGACATACCAACTAACGCTGTGCATTTCAGAAAGAACAGTTAGACATTCAGAGCTCTCTTTCCTTTGAGGTGGAGATTGGACAGAGCAAGATCTGCCCCAAAATAACACACTACACTATTTTTTCAAGGATGCCCTGTTATTATCCTTAATGTTAGCTGGAGTACTTAAGAAATTACTATCTGCATATTACAGAGCGTTTACATCCTTGCTACCAAGTAACAATAACTTCAGGCTCTCAATATTATCAAGATCAGATTTAACAATAGATTTATCCTATGGACAGCACCTCCTGCCTTTTTACAATCTTTTTTACTCAAGAAAAAAAACAAAGATATTAAGTCTAGATCATACGATTTTAAAAGTATGTTTTTAGTTACGTGCTACTTTTGCACAGAGCAGCAACCTCAGAGACAAAATGACACTTCTTTGTTTACACTGTAGAACATAAAAGAAACATTATTTTTTATTAAAAGAAGGTCAATTTCCTCCAACCCTTTGCCCATAAGGGGCACTACTGGAGGGAGCTGATTTCTGAAAA
Source organism: Numida meleagris (assembly GCF_002078875.1). NCBI lineage: Eukaryota > Metazoa > Chordata > Aves > Galliformes > Numididae > Numida > Numida meleagris. Next base: position 8,475,264 of record NC_034414.1, on the reverse strand, counting down.
GCACAGGCATAGAAAATAGAATTTTTCTCAGTAGTTTTACAAGCCATTATTTGGATATTTGGAAGATACACAAATGTTAAGCATTTTCTGTTTCCTGAGAACAATTTAAAATATTGCCCTGAGATTTGAAGAGAACTCAAGAATCACAAAGGAGCAAAACCTGAATAATAAGTGTGCTGCTTCTAACTGCAAACTGTTCCCTCATATCTGTAACCAGCCTACCTTTCTCAGTTTCTTCATGCCAAAATTACCCTTTACAACTTACTAATACACTTAATACACAATAGATTCAGATATTTTCAATGATCTCTGGAGGTCCCTTCCAGCCCCTACAATTCTGTGATTCTGTGTGATTTTAGGTACAGGAAACAGGAGCTCACTTAACATGCAGTTTTCCAATATACTTAAATACACTGTAATTACACCTGTAGATAACACACTAGGAAAAATATACCTAGATTACATTACATAGCACAAATGCCTTTTTCATGAATATGCCCATCTCTGAAACTTTTTATTAAATGTATCAGAATGCTAATTCACCCTCTATGTGCAAGAGAAATAGCATTTAGTGATTTATAAACAGTGCTTAGAAAACGTGCCTTCTTTAAAGAAGTACAAGGAGACACATACCATCCCACATTGAATTCCACATGGGCATCAAAGAGAGCAACTACCGGTGCTGTGGCTACTCTCCATCCACTAACTCGAGACCTAATCAGCCCTTCTTGTTTGCTATGTCGGACAATCTTGATGAAACCAGGCTTCCGGGCATTCACTTCATCAACATACTTCCTTAGTTTCTCCTTGAGTTCTTCTGCACAAAGGAAAGAATTAGATATTAAGAAGAAGCATCAGTTTGCCAAGATGTAAAAATCTGTTCCTTCAGCAAAACAAGAGTCTTCACGCAGGGGAATACTCCATCTCCATGTTGATTAAACTACTACAAGCTCTCAAGTAGTCAAATCTAAAAAGAGACAAAATAACAACAACATGAAAAAAGCCACCAACAGAAGGACCACAAATTATATAGTAATAAAAAATTCCAAGTTTAATAACTCAGCCTAAAATGATTGCCAGAATCCTGTAATTGTTTAACATTAACATGCCATGAGACAAAGCACTCTGTCACAATGGACCATAGCTGTGTAAGCGCACATTATGTTGCTGTAGCAGCAAATAAGATAACTATCTCATATTTCCAGAAAAATATGCCGAACTTACTAATACTTCAAGAAGAGAAAGAATAAAATGAATTATTTATACTTTTTCTACTGCTTTTTTCGGAACTTCAGCAACAACTTTCTTCCTCTACTAAGAACTTCCACAGTATCTGCTCTTTTTTAAAGTAGAAAACAGACCAGCAAATACAGAGGAGGAAAATTACTTCTAGTTAAAATATGAAAACCTTTTTTTTTTTTTTTTTATCAGCAGTTATTGTGTCTCTGGCTTAAAGACCATTGCATGAGGAAATACAAAGGGTAGAACTCAAATATGCTGTTCAATATTATTAACTGAAAGCACTGTTTACTCCTATTGCTTATCAGCATTGCTGTGTTCTACTTATGTCATGGTAGCACCAAGAATTCCCTCAGCATCATTAAATTCCCTTTCATCCCAATTTCTCCATAATCCATAAATGTCTGCTGTGAGGCAGAATAATACTCCTGTGCTTATGATGCTAAACTGGAAATCATCAGATCCACATTAAAAGCTAATGCTGTCTAGTCTTTTCTGTGAAATCTTGAGCAAGCCACTTAACTTCTTTATAAATCAATTCCCCATCTGTGAAACGTGATCACTCGTTTCTTCTTTTCAGTCCATTTACACTTCAAGCTCCATTTGGCTTTTGCCATGCACTTGCACAGCATGTAAGTGGCATTGGAGAGCTGGCGTCCCCCAGCCCAGCACAGGGGGACAACACTTGGAGGCCGCAGCGGAGAGGAGTGCCACAGCTTCTCACATGCTGGCTTGTACAAGTCAGTGCATGCTTGAGGGTTTTCAGTGAGGTTATGTTAAAAAATGAGATGATTATACATGCCAGGTATGCTTGTGTGCAGTTCTGATTCTTCACAGACTGACAGCACACATTACTTCCCACCTGACCTTATGAAACAGGTTTCTCCTCGGAAGCATTTGCTTCCCAGACAGCTCTGCTCCTCCCAGTCCAGCCTATGTCATCTGCTCGTTCCTAAGTTCTCACCTCTTTCATTTCCTGATCTACACACCTCCCCAGGCAAGCTGGCCAACTATGATCCGGTTGTCCTAGAGAGAAAAACTTCTGTTTTTGACTCAGGCTTTCAAGGCCAAGCTATCTCTTGACTGTAGCTTGTAATGTTCTGGCTAGCATAAAATAAAGAAACTTTTCATTACAGAATTCTCCTGTTAGCCAGACTAAAAGGCTGGAGAACAAGAGGAGACCCATTAGTTCGAAGATACTAAAATACAACCGTTTTGGTTGCAGGGTTTTTTGTTTTGTTTTGTTTCAAAAACATAACCAATAGCCCCTTTACTGTTTTAGCTGGCATTAGTTGCACAACCTGCTCTTGGCTGCAAGCCAGAGAAGATTTCTGCACTGAGTCCAGCACCTTCTTACCAGCGTAAGCCAATTACTCTGGGAACCAGTCACCTCAATATGCACACTAGAATAGTTAATGCAAGTGGAAAAAAAAAGCAAACTTTTTTTTTTAAGCCATGTTAAACATCGATCCTTTGAAAGGAGATAGATGTTTTCTCTCTCAGTCTGATAAAGAGGAACAAAGAAGTTTCACAAGGGATCCTCTAACATAAAGCCTGTGCAACCCATACACCTCAGTGGGCCTGCTTCTGAAAGTTCGGAGGGGAGAATGATCAAGCGCAAAGATTCCTTAAATTCATCCCTCCTTGAAAGACTTTCAGACAAACACATTGCATGATGCGTTTGCAGCTAGTTGCACTGTCATTGCAAGGCTGTGCATGCCATGTACCTTTGCATAGAGGAACTATTTGCAAGCAAGTAAGAGAATACGACAGACAAGTGCTGGTGTGTACAGTTTGTCATTAAAAATGAGCAAACAAACAAAAAATTAAAATGGAATAATCTGCAATACAAGCCCATGACAGTACAGCTATGTTTTAGGAATGGATTCAATACATTCCAAGAATTTTCTACCTCACACTGTTCATTTCTTTTATCCATGCTCATATCATTGTTTTATCCATGACTGCATCATCTTGCATAAACAAGACTCAGAAATCTATGTTAATATGAAGTACATAGTGCAGAGCACTTTTCTATTTCACACTAGATTTGCTGGGTATTGATCAATATACTTTTTTCCTTTATAAAGCCAAAAAGTCATATTCACACATTTCCATTGTGCTTGCAAAGTGTCATATTCTTATTGCTTATCCCCAACACACAGAGATTTGCAGCAAGCAAAAATCTATCAAACCAACCACTAGCTAAAAGCAGTTTAAATTTGAAAGAATGCATTTATATTATTGAAATTGTGCCTATCCAAAAATAGTCCAAAACAGTTCTCTATTCCCAAAACGTAGCATGGTGAAGGGTGAATATCAAAACATGAAGATCAAAGCTTTGTTCTCAGTGTAAGTGGCTGTTCATAGTTTTACAATACCAGGAAGCTATTTGCCGCAACAATGCAACAGCTCTGCTGAGTATCAAATATATGAAAGGCAAGCAGGCTCTAATCAAAGACCTGAAAATCAGTGCTTTTGAAAGAGTCTCTGTTCTCTCAATCACCTCCGTTCTTAGCAAGTAGGCTATTCTTACTCCTGTCATATACATTTCCTAATGTGGACTGACTTCATAAGCTTGACTAAACACAAAATGTTTTCCATAGCTAGGTGTAGTATGGAAATAAATGGAAATGGAACAGAACTCAGTTCTTTGCTTGCCACCAGCATGACTTCAGCTGCACGTTATAGCTGCGACATTTACTAGGCAGTGTGTGCTTTTAATATGCACCGCAGCTTTTTGCAAATTAAGAGAATGGCTGGAGACAGTCTCAAGGGAACCTTATGGGCTTACCCATAGGGGAATCCTTCTCTGGACTTCATTATCAGCCCCAGGAGGCTGAGGAGACTGCTGGATTTCAGCTAATCTTCAATACTAGTCCGTAAGCAGCGACTCTGTAGCATGTCCACAGGAGAGAAAGCAGTATTTTGCAGTCAGGCATTTTCTGGCCTTTGTTATTCAAAACAGCTTAGCCTTGCTTTGTAAAGGCACTCCGCTGAAGAGAGCAATACTGCACCCTTTGTCTAACAAAGCCCACACCTATCGGGCAGACTATCCCAGAAGAAAAGACGTTTTACTGGAAAAAACTTATCATTACAAAAACTTATCATTTTGACTCGACCACAGGACATGCAAATGAAGTCTACAAAGTCAGTATTACCTGCAGAACATGACAGATTTCCTAGGAGAATTCTTAAGTCAGGTTTGGCAGGTGCTTCCCCCCCTCCATGCAGCCTACATTTTCCGGAGCTTTACTTGAGAAATCCGAGTTCAATTGTCTTTGACAGTTTCAGAGCATTGTGCCTACCTAGAATGAATGACGGAACACTCCCTCTAGAACTGATCATAAAGTTTGTGATGGCACTGATAGTCTTCAGTAATATATTTTTAACCTATGTTCTGTTTCTCTCCACCTCGGATACACTGCATGAATAATAAACAGTTTTTCATTAATTGTGCTTCACTGCTTTATGCCACCATAGGGAGAAGAAAGGGAATGAGCAAATGTGTCATCTTCAATACACTGTTGATTCAGTTTCTAATTACAAAAACAAACAGGCTTATAAAGATAGATGCATTTCCCTTTTAGCACAGAATTCGTCAAAGACTCAGTTTGGTTAAGCTGACTGGGTATCTGCAACTGAAGAGAAAGAACAGCCATTGATGGCATGGGAACACTGTGCAGATCTATCACTTGTAAATCATACAGCCTATGACCTGTCGCCATAAGGTACAGATGTCTGTAGCGCATCAGAGCTCTCCTCACAAATGCAGCAGTCATAACTCTGTGATATAACAATGCTTAATGTTAGCATAACTCAGTTCTAATACTTGTCAGACATTGGCTGATTGTTTCTAAGAAATCCACAAAGATTTTGTTTGTCACGTTTCCCTTATTCAGCATTACAGTACAGTGCTAATAAATTAATTCATGCTGCCTTGCATTTTTAGGAAAGTGCTTTGCTTCAGAAAATGAAAGGAAAAGAGAATGGTGGGTGAGACAAGCTTTAGCAGTGCAACTGTTCTCCTTCCAATACTGCAGCTTGCCTGGCTTGTGTGAATGGCCAGCCTGGGCTCAGGGGGGTGACATGGATCACAATCCTGCCTCCCCCTTGGATGCTGGGGGATTGCAGCAAGGTCCATAATATGGAAAAGTTTTCTCACATCTGCCCCAGGGAGTTTCTCAGAAGAAAAGTCATCTACAGAACATGCTTTTCCTCCAGTTGCATGCAAATTACCTATAGTCTGTGTGCCTCCACGTTACTTCTAGCGGGAATTCATCAGGCTAGATGTTCAAATGAAGCAAAGTGCCCTAGCCCCATGGGACTCCAGTGTCCTACAACAGCTGTGGATCTGCTCCAGACTTTAAATTTTTAAGTCACTGATACAAAGTTTTGTCATAAGTAATAAATTACTCCCTCATGTTCATAGAGAGCAGTCAGTTAAGCCTCTCTTTCACTGGCTTTTCTGCTTCAACGTGCTCCCATTCTGAGTGCTTAAATAAGTCCTCGAAGCTCTCAGAACAATGACATTTGTAAAAGCTGACACATGCTTTCCTGAGACAGATGCATTTTACTGATTTTTAAAGAGTTGCAATTTAGCTGTAGGATTGCCAAGAGAGCTAAATGAATAAATAACTAAAAACTCTCCCACATAACCATGCAATAGTGTATTTTCTGAAGGCTGAACTTTTGGTGTGGCAGAATGCTTGCCATCTTGGCAAGCATCAAGATTTTAACATGAGGTTAAAATTTATTCTTCTGTCAAACATCCAGGAATTATCATGCCCCTCTTTAACCTTAGCTCTTGACACAAACATGGCTTCTTCTACCATGAATGGAAAAGCAATATTCTCCAATACAAAATGAGGCTTACCATAACAATTGTCTTCCCTGTGACTGAAACTGAGGATAGACACATTATCTACTAGGTGCAAAATCTTACCGATTTGTTTTTATGCTCCAGCTTTGTGCATTCACTGAGCTGGCAAGAAGATACACACTGGTCTGTAGGTCAGGATGGGAACCACTGCCTTGCACCAAGGCAAAAGAGCCAACTGGCAGGTCCAAGGCACCTGCTCCACTTCTGCAGCCACAAGTGAGCAGATAAATCAGCAAAAAGACACAAATCCCATGAAGGACCTGATTTTAAACTAAGATTTTCCATCTTCTTTATCTGATCATTTGTGACCCAAAATCTTAGCAGCAGGAAGAGCTGCTTTTCCACTCTTCCACTAATGATTTCAAAACCTTTAGAAAAATGGAATGTACTAACATGGATAACTTCCCCTCTGGCAAATAAGGCAAGCCTATTATACCAGGTATGCAGCAGAAAAACCTCTCTTCCCTCTTAGTCACTCTGTAGGCATATAACCTGAATTCATGACAGCAGCCAGGCATGCAAGGAAAATTGTTTGGTGCACTTTATCTAATAGGATTGTACAATGGATTGTGTCCCTTATTGCGCATGCAGCTCAGTGCTTTGTTGTTTTTTTTTTCTCCAGTCCCTTATCTTTCATGCTCAAGTGATCACCTCTCATCTCTGCAGCAGAAGCAGATAATTCCAAATGGAAAATATTTATAACCAGATAGAGGCATGTCATTTGTAATGCACCTGTGTATATAGAATGTTTGCAACAGAGTGCAACAATGCACAAAGAGATAAAGAGGGCCTGCTGTGCACACGTATTTAATAATCTCATGTTATCTGGTAATAGATTAACCACCCAAGGGAAATTAACATGATGCAAGGAATTGATTAGGACAGACCCCAGAAACAAACAAAAAAAGCAGCACAGTTCTTTTCCTCCATTACTATACCTAACTTGTTTTGTTGACAGAGATGTATAATCTGATCTCAGAAGTCCATGCTACCCACATGTAAAGCCAGATCGGGTAACGAACTCTCACAGATGCAACCTTTCTATTCAGCAATCCGGAGCCTCAGCTGCTGTGAAACCTCTACTGTTCCACTCAGATAAATGAGGCCTGCATGAATTTATTCCAGCTCAGACCTTGGACTATAACTCAAAGATTTGCTCAGTCTAGCATGTGAACACCATTCTCCCACTATAAAGGCAGAAAAAATATGCATGTTTCTCCCCTCAGCCTCCCAACCCCCACATGCACACACACAGACTTTCCATTGCCTCAGAGAATCCAGCACAGATCGGTGTGAAACATACATTGCTTTCAAAGGGTTTGATGGAGGCTTCTCTGACCTGTTCTTCTCAGGTCCTCTCACAAACATCATGTCCTGTTTATGGAAGGAACTTAGGTGGACACTTCACTAAATCCCCTCTTGCTGCTTTATAACATCCTGGAAATCTGACAGCATGGGACCCACATACCAGGGACCAATTCCATTTCAAAACAGCAACCAGAAAACCAACGAATGTCTTACACCTCTAAAGGGGCTTTGCAGTAGAGACCTGTGCCAGCCACTATTCCTTGAGTGATCCTGCAGACACGCCTCTTTGCTATATGCTAAATGATGCATAGTTGCAATCTCCAGCCAGGAAAGTGGGATACCACCCTCCAGATGGAATTTGAGCCCGGGTCTCCCAAATCCCAGGGCAGCACATTAGCACTGCCTGGCTTCTTTTGGGCTGTGATTCCACAGTTTTAGGCATGGCTCATTTGGAGTTCAGAGAACTCTGCAGATGCAAGAGATCATCCACATCACTGGATTGGGATTAAGAGCCAGCTGATATCCAAAGCTCTTGTTAATGTTAACAGAAATGCATTACAGCAAAGGAATTAAACATGGCCCTTGCATGCTTACATCTGAGTACAGAGGAGAGCTTACTAAAGGCAAGCTTTGACAGAAGGAGAGGGAAGGAAAATAAATCTGCTGACAGGTAAACATTCATTCCAGCTCTTCAATCAATACAGCTGCAGCACCAAGGCAGGACTAATAACAAAAGCACCGAGTTACATTTCTTACATTACAGAAGTCTCAAATTAGGCAGTTTTCCACTGACAATAAAAGCCATTTGTGTGTGCTTAAACCAGCAACTATGCAAACAAATGCTAGTAGATGAGAAGTTACCAAGCACTACAGATAGTACAGCTGCCACACAAACAACAAAGCAAGATTACAGACTGTTCTACACACCTCCTCATGGCAACACCTCAAACCCTTTCAGCAGAAAGGTGTTAGAACCCTCAAAATATCATTAAGCACAAACATATAATTAACTAACCTTAATTGTTCCACTCAATTTGCTGATTGCTGGATGCTTGAATTAATCTTAGCATGAATGTTACTGCGCTCCAGTTCATGGTGTATGCCTACTTCCTATTTAGGGACTGCTACTGGATCTACTGGCTGCAATAATAACATGATCAGAGAACAGTTAAGCCTGGTCAGGAAAAAACACAATTGAAATCGAGACATTCAAACTGTATGTGATTCAAGACGAACTTCTGGTGTCTATTTGAATACAATAGTTTTAGAAAGGGACCATAAGGGGAAAAGCATACAAGCAGAAAAAGCATGTGTTGGAAGTGACATAGTGCATAAAATACACTGCTGAAATAACCACAGTCAAAATTCTGAGAGCTCAGAATTTCATTTCTTGGTTTTCTCTGAACATTTGTAAAATGACTTTTAAACGTTTGAGAGAAATGCCTGAGAAATGCATTCCAGTCCTGGTTGGACAGCAGCTGTTTCCAGTAATCTAATTCTCTTTTTTTTCAAAATTTTTAATATACAGCATTTAATTCTAACAATTTCTTGGACTTGTATGGAGCAGAAAAATCACTATTCAGAAAAACTAAATGCCTGAGCAAAGCCAAAGTAGACTATATAAATCTAGAAAAACATCATTCGAAGAACATATTAGAGATACTATATTACCACAAGACTCATCAAGCTGCCTGGTGTACTGTAAATTTGATAAATCATCATGACTCCAAGAAACTGTGTGGCGATTCAAGTTATTATAACAGTTTCATAAGGAAAAGAAAACTGCCAATTAAAACACAATAGTCCAAGTGTAACTACTTTATTATTCAGAGGAAATCAATCACATAAGTTGCACTAAAAATTCAATATGCAAATACACAGTTAAATATGTATGGAACAAAGCTGCTAATATTCCTCTATGGATCAGACCTCATTCTACCAGCAAGGAAGTTGAGAACAGGACTACGAAAGGAAGATTAAAGAAAAAGTAATCACAAAATAGAAAGGCCCTCTGCAATCCATCCCCTCATTCAAAGCAGGTCCAATCAAACAATTTTAAATATCATTCACTATTAAACAAGCATTTAAAAGAAGGCCAGGTAGCAATAGAAGAGAGTGAGTTTTGTGCTTTTTGTTCTTCTTTGTCATTGCTTCCTTATATACACAGAAAGATGTCCGTTGGAGCAAAACACCAAGCATGCAGCAAAGCTGATGATACTACAAGAGCATCCGTGAGGGTCAGGACAGCAATAAAGCTATTTCCCCTTTGAGATCTCCCTCTGTGAGTCAAAATACAGTTGAGAAACAATAAATATTTCTACGGTGCATTTTTTTTTTAACCTGGTCCAAACATAGAGTTGCTGCATCTTTTGTTTTTGAATAAATGACTTTTACCCTATTGGACACTGCTTAGACATCAGATGCAAAATGCTCCATATATACTCCAAGTGAGCAAGATCAGTATCTTGCCTGTCTGTGATTGTGCTGTGTGTGCTCTGCTACTATTTTCTTTCTCAAAGATGGACTGCAACTTGCAGAACCTTGTCGTACACTATAGCAATGGTAATACAGCACTCAATGCACCAAGGAGAAATGGGAAAAAAACAAATTACATCCATATGTGGTTTTTTGGTGGGTTTTTTTTTTTTTTTTGGATTGTTTGTTTCATTTTTCTAATGGTCAATACAAACAAGAATATATCAGATAATAGCAGTTGTAAGTAACAGAGTGAAAATGTTGCAGTCATGGAAATCAAGGAGAGCTTTCCAGGAAAAACTGTTGCATGGTCAGGCCCTGAATAGAACATCATACATGGCAGCAAGTGCATATACAATAACTAGCATAGTATAAAAGCCCCCTTTCTCATGCCCTTGTATTATACCATATAGTCATGAAAAATTCTGCAAATCAAAACAGATTTCATCATGCAGCCATCGGAGTCTGCTAACCTGCAACAGAAATCAGCAGCAGAACCTATCCCATCTCCTACCAAGCAAGCAGAGAAGAGCCTTCACTGTGCACAGCAGAATCCTCTTGGAAATGTCACAAGCTTTAACTCGCATGATTTGAGTAACTTGGGAGTTACAGTTCTGTGAAATTTCCAACAAAGGACAAAATCCAAATAATTCTTACTCCAGTAAAACACTAACTCAAGTCAGAAGTGATTTGGTTTCAATATAAAACATAAGAGTAATTCTGTTTGCTTGTTTTTGGTGTTGTTTTTTTTTTTTTTAATAATCAACTGTACACATTTTCCAATTAAAGCAACAAATACTGTCTTGCTTCTTTCCCAGCATAATTGATTACTTAGGAGTAACACAGTGCAGGAGCTGTGCCACTTGGTAGCTGTGGAAAATCTCTATATCTGGTATACGTTATCTCCAAATAAAGAATTGCTTACTGTAACAGTATGTGGTCCACTGCTTTCCAAACTGCAAGCCTGAAGAGAACATAATAGCATCCAATATCTAACTTCAGATGAAATATGTCAGCATATAACTGTAGTTTTAGTCAGAATAAATAAATTTTAAGACTTTGATTAGCTATCATAGAAAATTTCTCTATCCAATAGTTTTAATGAAATGTTTAGGTTTCAGTTGCCAAATAAAAATTGTTATTGATGCCCCGACTTTTCTGCATCAGAAAAATATGAGGGACAGTTAAGACGTTAAAAGTAACTTGGATGGTAACTTGAAACTAAAATTCATAATACCTCTTCAATTCACATTACAAAGTATATCAATCTGCCCATCAGTATGCCTCCCCGCAGACTGGATGCATTGCTCGCATAAAACATGCACATAGAGGAACATGCTCCAGTTTTTTCTTTCCCATTCTCCACAAAAAAAGCTGGCGGTAGCATCAATGTTTTCTGACTTTATAAGTAGTGAAAGCATCTTTTCCCAGTGCTGAGCACCCACTGCAGGAATCACACCCAAGTGAGCAGCAGGAGATTGAGGTGACAAGTTTGTCCTTTACAGTGCAGGTGACTGGAACTACCAGAGCACGCTAATACCTGCTCCAGGCCAAAGCAAGCCACCCGTGTTACCAGTTCCTGTTTTATTCTTGTCAGCACAAGCAAAGCTGCTCAGCACTGGGGAGCAACTCACAGGGAAGCACAGGGCACTTCTGGATCTGCCATCCAGAGTTCAGAAGGTGGTAGCACTCTGAATTGGTAGCACATAGCAGCAGTGCCTGACACATGAGCTCCCGGAGACACAGCCTTCTGTGTGAGACATAAAGGATAATCCTTACGTACAAGGGACTAAAAGCAAAGGCACAAACCAGGCACAGAAGTTACTCAGATCTTGGGAGATTCTTCTAAAGAACATAAGAAAATTTCCATAGACAGTGACTGCAGTTTACAAAAAACATTTAAATAGCTTCTTATCTTACATTTCTTCTGTAGAGTATTAAACAGCCAAGACTGTAGAAGAATATCTTTGAATTATAGTCTCTCTTATATTTACATACATTACAACAGATTTTTCATCATTTTTGTTCTGATAAAAATTATATTAATTTTAGTTTTTATCCTTTCTGATTACTTTTTGTTGTTCCAATTTTTGCCTCTAAACTTACCTTCTAAAGCAATGCTTTGACACTAGTGGTCAAAGCAGAGCCTCAGGACCTACTGCAGAGAAAATACACCACAGGACACATCAAGTGCAGTCTTTACATGGAAAACAGTGCACACAAGGAATTGTACCAGGCTTTCACCTATCACATTTTTAGATAGCTTAATTTCCTTAATAAATGCAGTAAATTCAAAATTTCTTCATGAAGAGCTCCCAGCATCCTTTTTAGTAAAATTATTTTCTATATACATTATTGTTGAGAATCCTGACATTTATGTAAAGAATTTTAAGGTCTCTCCAAGGAAATCTTTTTATGAAGGACTGTTCGCACTAAATAATGTCTGTGTCTCAAGTAATTAGCCCCGATGTGGTCCTGTAGCACTGAAAACCTATCAGACTCCATTTATTATAGACATTAAAAGTCCTGAAACTATCTGTCACCAACACTGAAGAGTGAAATTATAGCCACTGTGCCACGCTAGGAGAAGACAAGACATACCAAAATAACATGGATGCAGTACCAGGGCATACCTCTTAAAAAGTTCCTCATTTTTTCCTCTATAAAAACACATTGTATTTCAGTACTACATGACCTATAATCATTAAAACATCTCAGCCAGAAATTCTAAAATGGTGTTATCAAGTATACATCGTTGGGATTTACAGATGTTTTAGATTTAAGGCGGCAATGACAAAGAATTTCCACTGTAAGGAGAAAATAGTAACATTGCGATAGCATATTTTCACCGGGAAGTTCACTCCCCGGGATTTGATTGTATTTCCCTAGGAAGATCATACTCAGCCAGGCATGTGCTAGCACTCTGGCAGAGCTCAGTAACGTCAGAGGACAGGATCTGTCTGTCAGCTGTGGGCTTCAGCATGGGAAGTTGAACAAACACTTTGCTGTCCTGGACTCACACTGTGCATCTTACAGAGAAAGGCCAAGACCTTACATTCACTTCAAATTGTTCAAAGAAGCTGACAGAGAGAGCAGTATGGGCTGCTGTGCACAGTGTGAGCTCTGTGGCTGAGGAAACATGCTGCAGTGCCTTGAATTAGCAGCAGTTCCCTTAGATGCCACTCCTACCCATCCCACATCCCAGCTTTCCAGCCATGAAGCTACTGACAGGAGTACTGTCAAACTGTGCACGTTCTCTCAGCTGACTTTACTTATCCAAATCTTGAGGTATGGCGTAAAGACATCTGAGTTGATTCATGCACAGCTATCTCAGCTCTATTTCCTTGACAAATACAGCACCATTTTAATTTTTCATGCATATACATCGTTCTTAAAATACTATTAATCATTTTCATTGAATCTGTATTTTTAATAACAATGTTTTAGTCATATGAAACGTAACTCTGAAGCACTATCATTTTAAGTGCTTAAGTGAAGTCACTTTTACAACTCCTCAGCACCCAGCCATCAGAAATAATGGTGCTGTGAATTAAGACAGTAAGAGCCGCTTTGGCGAGAACTATGCAGTATCTGAATTAAGAAAGTTGACAGGACAACTGATAATGGTTTTACACGAAAAGAGGGCAAATTTAGATTAGATATAAAGAAGAAATTCATCACTCAGGGGGTGGTGAGGCATTGGAACACACTGTCCAGAGAAGCTGTGGATGCCCCGTCCCCAGGGGAGCTCAAGACCAGGTTGGATGGGACTCTGGGCAACTTGGTCTAGTGGGAGAGAGTCCCTGCCAGTGGCAGAGGGGTTGGAACTGGATGGTGTTTAAGGCTCTTCCAAACCAAACCACTCCATGATTCTACGAAGTACAATCCGTGAGGCTCAGCTCAGCATTAAGTAAGTTATGTCACATGCAAAAATGTAGTCTTTTTTTTTTAATGTATTAAATTCATATTTTTGGCTTAAATTTCTAGTCACTTTAAATCTTTGTACTTGAGCTACAGAGATATCACTAATGTAGGAGTTTTTTCAAGCCTAACAGGACATTGCCCTGGGCAATTTCCTCCAGCTGACCCGGCTCTAAGAAGAAGGATGGGACCTGGCAGTCCTTTCCTACCTCAGCTATTCTGGGACTCTGTGACAGAGTTCACATCTGCTTTGGAGAGAATGGATTAATTTATTTTGATGTGTATATATCTTCTGATAAAATCAGCAAGCATCTGCAGAACAAGTGACAAAATTGAGCAGATGGTCTGAGAGCAATACAGGAATTAGAATGCATATGTTTTAGCCCTTGAACACTTCTGTGAGCTAGCCACATCCAGTCAAAATGTCACCAAAACTAAGATTTTAACAATACAAGACAAAGTAAAACTTGGCCAAAAACTTAATTACACTTTCCTGAATGTGAAGAGTCAAGGTTTTAGAACCAGATACCTGAACATTTGATTTCTAAGCCCACATTTAGGTGACTGAAATTTTCTGATTTTCATAGATCTGCAGAGATTAAACACAACAGCATTCAGCAGAATGAATGGTTTCACCAATAGTGAGATAATGGGACAGAATCTATGCTTCACTGATATTTATGCAACTCTGCATAACAATGAATAAGTAAAACTATAAAATCCTTCCACTTGAAAACTACTTACTTCAGTTAACAAATACCCATCAAGTTGAAGTTGTTCCTTACTGTGAAAGTCTTCCAACAGCAATAGTTGGCTAAAGAAACTAAGCTTTGCAATTATTTGTTTGCTGACAGTAACTGAGTTGGCATAAAAGAGAAGGAACATAGTGGTTTTTTCCTCAAAGAGCAAGCTGTGAACGCTTTTTGTCATGGTTTTATGATTTTCGGTTATTGGTATTCCACATCATAACATCATGTAGTGAATGTACCTGGTTCTCAGAAGAGAAGGACTACTACAGTCCCCTCGGCACTTTGCTCCTCTGTTACCATTTTCCAGCCGGAGGGAAAAGATAAAAGCTCGCAGTATAAAAACTTGCAGATCACGAGACCTCGTCCCTTTTTCCGCCGTCTCTCGTCTTGGCAGCACCTCGCTCTCCAGCCGTCTTATCGTCGGTAGTAGAGTAAGGCCTACCTTGACTTTGGGACATTCTCTCTCTCTATGTTGGATTTATCAGCTTAAATTGTAATTATATTGTATTATAGTGTGTTGTTTTGCATTCCGATATTTTATTTAGTAAATTAGTTTGTTTCTCCTCAGATTGTTACCGCTGTTCTTTGCTCTCAGGGCCATCTCCCTACCCTTTTCCCCTTTCCCCTTTTCCCGGGACGTGGGCCCTTGGGTCCCCCGTCCCCTTTGTCACGGAATCAGGCCTAACGCCCGTAAACCGTTGACACTTTTACATATGTTCTCCACATAAAAATCAAATGCATTGCAGAGCCTTAATGGCATACAGTGATCTCTGTTTAAAACCAAGTCTCAGAAAAATTTGCTAGTGTGGACAGTCAATGTTTACCAACCATTTTGAATATTAAAACATTCAAGATACTAAAAATATCTCTACTTCTGCCTATTGGCACAGTAACATCCGCAGCCCTGTTTAAGGGCTTTCAGAGAATCTAATTTTTCCATACTTGTTTAAGTCTCCAACTTCTGAGGTCAGAACCTATTTATATTATGATAAAAATAAATCTACCACAAGCACATGGAGTTTTGTCCTATTGGTTGGAACTTCCCCACCTTCCCTTCAACAGGAATAACAGCTCCTGAAATCTTGTTATGAGGGTCAGAAATTATTAAAGGCTTGTTAGAATATGAAATCCCTGCCCTGAAAATCCACACGCTGACTAATCACTGTTTATAACCTATGCCTTGGAGTTCTTCCATTTAAAGTCCAAAATAGTTTGGCAAATATAGAATCAAAGAGAACAGCATTGAACAGACTTCAAGAGATCATCTGGTCCCTTCTTCCTGCCCCACGGCACAGGGAACTATATCAGAATTCATCCTGATATATTCCTGTCCTATCTTTTCTTAGGTTTACTCAGTAAATATTGTCACGTGTTCTTCAGAGATGCATGAAACAAAGCACACAGTAAAGACAAATATATTAACAGTTCACATTAGTATGTTGTCTGGCACAGTTAGAAATCACAATAATCTATATGGAAATTAAATTTGAATAACTGTGTTTGAAAACTTAAAAATAACTTGCCTCAGACTGAGTACATATAAGAACCATAAGCCATAAAATAATTGAATAGGAACAAAAGATATGAAACTGTCCCCGTAACCCTTCACTGAAAAGAACATTTCTTCCTCATATACCTAGAGACCAAGAGGAACTCTTGACTTTTTAGCATTAATAAATTATAACACATTTCAGAAGGAAAATTCATTGCTGTTACTTTGCATTTAGTGTTTCACAATCACCCTTCAGTGGGGAAACAGGATGACAGCCAGCATCATCTCCCATCACCGAGCTGGAATATCTTTCTTTGAACCAAATTTTACTGGAAAATGCAGTATCCTCCCCTGAGCAATACTGAATAGCTACAGCAGCATCATGTAGGGGTGTGACAGCTTTAATGATTTGGCAAGATGAATAGCAGGCTCTAAACACTATACATTCATCAGTAACATTTGAAAAACAGCTTCTATACAGAACACAGAAGAATTGTCCAAATTTACTCACTGCCAAATCACATGAACACAACCACCAACAAGTAAAAGGAAAGAATCAGTTAGAGAAAAAACATTTCAAATACTAAAGTGCAGGAAAAATACAGGCATCATGTTAAGACACAAAGCTATCAATTTCAATAAAAGAAGGAAAAAATATCCTCTTTTAAATTTTGAACAAGAAAAAAAAATCGAATATATCATATTGGGCCACCTGATTCAGGGAAAGATACAATATAGCCCATAGAAATCAAACTCCACTAAAATCAGTTGAATGAGAATGACACCGATCTACCATATCACAAAAAAAGTCTACAGCTATTTGCATTGATTTTCGCTTCAGATAAAAAATAATTTGGTTGGATTTTTCTGAATTATGTTAAAAAGAATAGGGTTACAAGAATGTGTGGCTCACCTAGTACACATTCCACGCTGTTTTCAGAGTACTTACTGTCCCTTGGATTTTAATTTTTATTTTCTAAGAGTATATCAAATCTGTCATAAACTAGCAGGTTTATGGAAGCCAAGACACCGACGCTCCTTTTCATAACCTGGATCAACAAACAATGTCAATATTCTCACTGACTGCAATGGCATTAAGAAGGATGGGATCCATCATTGCTCACACTGAGTCTAACTCTGCAAATCCATACCTTACCCAAAGAGTGCCTCATTGTTTCCAAGTGATCCCTCATAACATAATACAAATCACAAAACTATATCATGCGTACATTCAGTTATAATTATAAACAATTGGCCACAAACAATTAGACTTCATGATTAGGGTGACACAGTGTTCAGCCCCTAATGAATGAAAGAGGACTGTTGGAAGGGTTTTGATTAGGAAAGTCAAAAGGGGGACTAATTTTTAAGGGAGATGGTCTTGAGCAGACTTGTTCCCACTTTTTGCATCTGTGTCATGAACAGCACAATAGCAAATGATTTCTAGGAAAGAAATGTCATGCAAGCATGTTGAGGAGCCTGAAACCTGACTCTCGGGCAAATCTGAGCATGGAGTGAAATTCCAGAAGTCTTCCACAGAGGAAGATTTGGCATGCATTGGAGAGGCATTTATTTCCCACAGAGAAAAGTAGGAATGCCCTGCATGCCACCCCAGCTGTCTGAATGCTATGACTCCTTCCTGCCATGGGAAGGCTCACCCATTCCAAGCAGCATACACACCACAGGATCCACTCCCTAGCACTTCTTGTCCTCTTGCTATGCTCTGCACACTCCTGCGCATGCACTGCTATCACTAGGCAGCTCAACACTGAAGCAATGTAAATTTTTTATCTCCTGGGGCAAATAAACAGTTGGAAACAAAATTCTACCAAAGTCCTGCCAAATATTTACAGAGAAATCTGAGTAATCTTTTCTAATAGAAAACTAGACAGAGCATAGGTGATGCCTCTTACTACTAAAGAAACAGAGAAATATTAACTTGCTATGCATGATCTCCCAGAATTAATGTAAAATACCTGTTTTTAGAAATGAAAAAGTAGCAGGCTAAAATCTTTTTAATGCTCCCTTCAAAAATGGCTTTTCAGTCTATATAATTTACATAATTCTCAGCTGTCACTAATCAAAGCCCTTTTAGGATGCCACCAAGCTGCAGCTTATGTCTACAAGGATTTTGTTAAACAGAGTAGCGCAGGCAGAGCTCACCCCTCAGTTTCAGCAGTATCTTTAAGCAAAGGATCCAAAACTCAAAAAGACGCCCCAACATTTCTTAAAAGTATAGAAATAAGTATAGGAACATATTTATTTTATACTTACTGATATTTTTATGGGACTTTTTAGTCAGGAATACTGAGCAGATAACTGATTAATTGCACAGGTAATCAATCACATGATACTGAGAATGGCATCAAACTTTTAAAATAATATATAAAAGCAGAGCAAGCACCTTTCTCCCATCACAGACAGCTGTACAAATCACAGGAATTTCTACATTAATGGGCACATACAAAACTGACAGATACGCACTTTCCACATTGATACACACCTTTAAAAACTGCAAGAACCAGAAATCTGCCTATTTTAACTGGAGGTGGGTAAATAGGGGAAATTAAACCAGCAGAAAAATTCACTCTGACAACTAAAGCAATCTGCTGATTTGAAGTTTTTAAGTGAGGACTGAAACTTATTTGACACAAAATCCATTTCCAGCATAAAGACCTGCGAAGTCAGGCAATATCTAGTGCAAACTAAGCGATCATTGTTTTGGATCAAATGAATCATCTTCATTTACTGCTCGAACAGAAAGAGAAAAGGTCAACTAGTCTAGCAGCATAGCAGGGGATAGCACATCCAGAGGGCTTCGCTTCTTTCAGGAAAAAGAACCCTAAACATAAAACACTAGGCAGTACCATAAAAATTAATTCTATTTGTTGAATAAGTTTTGTCATACATCAGGGTACATAAGATCCTATGTGTGAGATATAAATCATATAGCAGTGTTTTTCATGAGACTCTGTATGTCGATAATCCAGTCTCAGGAAGTCAAATGAACTACAGAACATACATTGTCTTATACAGTTAACTGAATAGTTCCTCTGCTTTCCTTCTTCCCGATCCAAAGTTGATAAAGCTATTATGCAGCAATCCACAGTTGATTCAACTCAGTTTGATGTATTCTGATGCAACAGGAATATTTTTCTAGGGCATTTTCCTTTGCAAGGAAAGATCATTAGACCTTTTTTTCCATTTTACTGTAACTAAGGCATCTCTCGCTATTCCCAGGTTAGAGCCATAAAATAAAGGTTAGTTTAATAGACCATGTTATTAACTCACTTCTCCTGAGATTTTTTCCTTTTATATATTTTAAAAGACCTCCAACTTCCTAATTTGTTGCCTTATTAAAAAAGCGCTAAAAAAGAACAAATACTGAACATGGCTAATGCACACTGAGTATGAACTCAGAACTACGACTCAGAAAGTAACTTGCACTTAGGTTTGCACTCATTTTCCTGAAAGTGCCTGCAGGTCAGTCCTGAGGAAGGAAGCTCCAAGGAGCTGAAACATCCAATAAGAACTAATATATCAGAGAGGTTCCAGTTATATCCATTTAGGAATACTGCTCTTTCTTTTAATTATGACCCATTTTTAACTCAAGCAAGCTAACCTATCATTACCAAAGCATTTCATTCATTTTGCAGTAACATTCTCTAGATTAGTTACAGGATTTTATAGATAACATTTCCATGTCACAAGAAAACCCACATCACACCATAGAATGCAACCTAGTAACGAAAAAGAAAATCGTAGGAGGCAGACAAGATTGTTTTTAAAATTAGCCCTTAAACAAAAACCAAGCCAAAACAGCTTGGGACAATTGATAATAGTATAGTGCTGATAAAAAGAAAATAGAGAGGAAAAAAAAATCAGCTTTTTAAGTAAAGGAATTTCCTTTTTTCCACTCATCCATTTTTAAGAATGATTTTCAACTGCTTAAACTGGGAGTTTTCATGTTCTTTAGATTTGATACTGTGCCTACTTTAATTTCAGCATCATTTTGAGAAAGCCAACTTAAAAAGAGTTGTTTGTGATGGAGGCTTGAACACCGCAATTATTATACCATTCTCACCTCAGGGACTATGAATGTACATTTGCAAAACCAACAGAAAATCCAATTCTACCGTGTGCAGTAAAATGATAATTCTGACTGCCTTAAACTGGATTTAATGATCTGTCTTCTGCTAAACTACCCATTCCTGCACGATGCCTGCAGCTTTGTAGAGTATTCCAGGCTGTTATACAACCGTCTATGAGAGAAACATGAAGTGCTTCACACTCTACACAATGTATTTTCAAGGATATAAACTTCCAGTCTTTCCTGCCATGAAACTCTTTCCAGAGCTCCTACTGGAGCATACAGTGATAGAGTTACTTATTCCCATTTCATGTGAACTCAAGAGAAGAGCGATCAGTGCAAGCGTAGACAATTGCATAAAGTGCTGTTGCATTTTAGGATCAACAGATTATCAGACATTCTGTAAAGTGCTGCTATACTACTGTATAATATCTCATAGAATTAAAAAAACAAATTGTCTTATTTCATCTGACACACATCTATTCCTATGATCTGTGCAATCATGCTACTGGAACACCATTTAAATCTATATGTGATGGTACTCTTTTTACCAAATATCGAGTTTTCCTGGAACTTCAGTCTTTTCTGCTGTTCTTCTCTTCTGGAAGACATAACTGCTGAAGCAAATGCACAGTCTAGACTAAAATTTCAAAATTCAGCCGCTACTCATTTCAGATAGCACTAGCAATGTGTAGCTCTAGAACAAAACAAAACAAAACATCAAAACACCATCAAGAAAACATTTTCAGTGTTTTTTCTTGCCTTTAAGTTTTCTTTTGATCTGCAGGAGATGAGATTTTTTTCCAGTCATAAAATCTCTCTTTCTTTCACACAGCCCACCTTTTTTTCTTGGCTATACTAGAGTCAAATCATTCCCCTCTGATATGGTGACACATTCCATCACTTCAGCCTACGATCTTCTTCCTTTGTGTCTCTCAATCCCTTAAGAAGCTGGAAAATGACAATTACAAATTCTTAATCTCTCTGCTTTTTTTCTGGTGAAAAAGCTTTCCTCAAATTCCTTGTCTAATATTGAACTTATGCTATAAAGTTGAGTTTCCAAAGATTTGTTTGTAGTTGAATGGAAATTTCCAGTCTCCAGCAGTTCTCCAGCTTCCCTCATCTGGGAGACAGCGTTCACTGAGACGACAATTTGATGTTCTCAGCAAGAATCTATCTTGGGCACAAAGCATTCCAGAAGTAGGCATGGCACATCTTTAGATATCGTACAGAGGGTTGTGGTTTAGTGGGAAATATTGGTGATAGGTGGACGGTAGGACTGGATGATCTTGGAGGTCTCTTCCAACCTTGGTGATTCTATGATTCTATCTTCTTTCACTTCTTTCCTTGTATACAATGCTGAGCAGTAGAAAATTGTATTAATGTTATTTCTGCAGTATGTTTTGGACATACATCAGGGCTAGTCTTTGTACAAAAGATACCGTGTGTGAGAAATTTAGAGACGTTCAAGACGAGGCTGGACAGGGGCTTTGAACAACCTGACCCAGCAGCAGGTGTCCCTGTTCATCGTAGGGGAGTTGGACTAGATGATCCTGAAGGGTCCCTTCCAACTCAAATGATTCTATGCTTCAATGAAAGAAGTCACACAATTTTTGCAACAGCATTCCTTAAGCTTTTCTATTTGTATGTGTAGAAAACAAGTACATAGAAGACAGTTTCCTTTGAAAACTGTGAGATGAGAGACCACAATAGCATACACGTTGCTACACCATAATTTCACTTCCATTACCAAAACTGACTGTCAAAGGCACAAAGAAGTTTCAACAGCACAAATATCACTAAAAATGAAGCTTGGACAACTTATAAAAGATGCAGGCTACAGGGCAATGTTTTAAACTTGCTCATACAATGGTTGATTTTAAAGCTGCAAGGAAGGGAGATATAGGCATGTATTTGGCATGAGGATATAAGTGAATTTTTCAGGTACTGATGGAAATCTTATTTAATAAATCTACATTACCCCACCCCCTAGAATACATTACACTTGCTCATGGTAATAAAAAATAGAAAACGTGTTCATGTGCTGGCAAAGGAATTATCAACTTGTTTATTTGCTGGTAAATGAGCTGTTAATTTATTTTCTATTTAAAAAGACCTCTTTATCTTTCCACTTTGTGCATATGACACATTGATTGAGTATTGAGATTAGAGGCAATAAATCAGGAGGAATAATTATTCCATAACATGTATAACTGATAGACCTGTGGTTAGCCATAGGACTACCTTTAAGCTTCATAAAACATTACTATAATTTGATTAGGTATATGGTATTTTTACAGCTTCATAAAGCATTAAAGCTGTTTGAAGCTCATTTAAAAAATTTTTTTTTTTTTTCAAATTATTTCTATTATATGTAAATCTGTTACTATTTGTACAGCTTGAACAGAATGCCTCAGAACATCAGACAATGATTATAGAGGCACTGGGCCAAAGGACTCTGTCATTTAGCAGCAAAAGAATGATGAAGTAGCTGACAGTAAGTGATCTGGAGAGAACCGATAGCAGTTTGCAATTCCATCAAAGTTTTCTGACAAATGGAAGCTGCAGTACAAAATACAAATGCTACTACACATCGGGAGACCTCTAGACACAGTATAAGAAAAAAGTGTCAAAAGGAAATAATCTGTGATCAAGCCAGAGTCCTCATTCTGACATGAACAGATACTGGCACTTCCCCCTCACATTCTACAGGACTATTTGTAGCTACACTGGATCTATCCACATGCCTGCTATTTAAATTCAGTGAGACCTGTCTGAGGATATAAACAATGGAAACTGTTGAAGCATTCATATAGGCTACTCAATCTCATTAAGAGTTCTTGAAAAAGGAAAAGATGAGAAAAATAAAACATTTTCAATCACACAATTTCTGAGATCTCTAATAATTCATTTTAATGCTAAAATCACAGTCACGGTAGTGAGAAGAGGAAAAAGGCAGTATTTACGCTCTAGCATTCTCACAGTCAGAATGCCATCGCTGTAAAGAACATCACCTGCTTTGCACATGGGGTGATTTCCTCAGTGCTATTAGCAGAGATTAAAACTAGCTCGTTCTTGTTGAATTTGACTTCAGCCTTTAACACTGTGCGCCATGTATCGTTCCCTAAACACAACTGGCATAGCTGATATTTCTTTTAAACTGGCTCAATTCATTCTTCCAGAAGATTTCAGAGTGTCAATATGCACCCATTTATCATTACATAGAAACTTTGCCAACTGACAGCATGTGTGACTGTGCTCACACTACGGACTGTGTCTTGAAAAGGATGGCAGAACAGACCCAGGGACTGAGGAACAGGAAGATAGTCACTGTGTATTGTTCTCTCTGACCTATATAAGCACACAGCATACGTGGAAAAGACATGTAATATGAATCAGTAAATGAAGATTCAAGCTAAAACAAAATCACAGTTAAAGAAAGGCCAGCAGAGCTTTGTTTCATTTGCTATGGAAAAAAAAAAAAAAAAGATAAGAAATCTGTAAACTTTGCAACTGAATTCACCCACAAATTTTCTTTCCTTAGTCAATATGCCCATATTTCTGGCATATATTAGTTCAGATACTGCACTTAACTACATGCCATTAGGATTAAATATGGTATGCAGATACTGCTGAGATGACACCTAAATTACTTCCTCCCACACTGAAATCAGATACATTGTTATTCCAATGTTAAAGCTACCTTTCAAGGCAATGGGCTTGTCTTACTAGGAAAAAAATAAAATTATTACCCATAAGAATGTTTGGATTTACATAAAATAACTTTCTCTCTATTCTGTTGCCTACATTAAACTGCAAGGATGGAAAACGCTGGTTTTAGAAGTGGATGCTCTGTGCTCTTGGACTTGCTATACTGAACACGACATACAGAAAAAGGTATTTATTACACTGCAAGACTGCAAGTGTATTAGACTGAATGAGTTAAATTACCTTGGGGATGGAATAAAAGATAAGATGGCCACATATTAACTTCCCACAATTGCTGCCTTGGGAAAATTCAGTTCATTGTATTATTTGAATCAAAACCTCTGATGACAGGAGACTGCAATAAAAGCTTTGCTGCTCACTGCTGACTTCTGATGTGGACAGAGGTTACACTATCAGTTTGCAAACACATTTAGAGTTTGCTTTTCCAATCGTATAAACAGACAAAACGATACTAGATTGCAGATTATTAGAATAGCTGTTCTTTTGAAATGCCTCTTCCAATGGACAAGAGTTCTCTGAGATGCACCAGAAGAAGACACACTTAGCTGCAGTAGTCATGCAGGTCCATCTCACCCTCAGAACAATGGAGCATTCCTAATCTTCCAGAAAATGAAGGTTAAGGACCTTCCACATTAGCAACGGAGAATGGGACAGTTGCCATTACGAAACAAAGAAAATTGCATTCTGGTTATCAATTAGCTTTCATGTAGCTATAATGCAGCATAGAGTTCAGAGATAAGAGATTTAGAAACACTGATCTAAAAGGATACAACATAATCATTTTTAAATGAAAGCCACATAAAATGGAAAAACACCACTGAAATGGAGTTAGAGAGAAAAAGGAGGAAAACGGGAGAATGGTAAAGCATGCCACTGAGGACGGAGCAGAATGTTGCTAGAGGAGTGGAAGGAGGGTGGATGCATGGATGAATCAGAAGTTTAATTACTGGGGCTAAATGCAAAGGCGAATTAAAAAATGAATGATAAAAAAAGAAGTAAAACATACTTTTTCAGAAAGAGGGGCAAAATATTGGGGTGGAGGAGACATGGAGTAAATAAAAGAGAAGAGCGCTGGAGTTTGAGAACACTGAAGGACACAAGCTCATATAAGGAAGGATGAGATGCTTGGAATGGATGTGAGGGAGTGAACATCTGAAAAGAGCAGGTTGCCAGAATGGAATGAAAAAAAGTGGACTGAGACCAAAGCTATATATTGCCACTGGCTGAGAAACAGAAAGAAGGAACATGGGAGGAGAAAAAGGCATGAAGAGTGACAAGTTAAAGCAAAAGAGGGGCAAGGATAGTTGGGAAGATAGTCTTCTTTATTGGCAGTGTCCTTCTCTTTTCTGCTCTATTGCTTACTTCCTTCTGATATCACCTCTCCATCACCTCTGTCCTTTGAAGAAGCAATTGAATACGATATCACAACAACCAACAAGAAAGGGGAGAAAGCACTTTGGAGCCACTCTAGAACATAATCTCCAGAACTTGCTGTCTTTATAATAATCTGAAAATCCATTGACATTAGTGGTTCCTAATTTTTGCCATGAATTTTGAGCTGCATTACCAGACGTTACTGGGGCATGAACAAGTGTACACAGATTTCACCACTTCATATCTCAAAATCAGAACAAGATTACTCATTCTGCTAACTTCTGCTGGCTGCAGAAACAGATAACCAGGGGACTATGCTTTGCTTCTTGTTTTCTTCCTATATATTTTCAGATGCACCCACAGCAGATGGCACAGAAGCCAGACACACCTCATTCCAGTCCTAGCATCAGCAAAGGACACGTAGAAGTAAACATACACTCAAAGGATCATCAAAATTGATTTATTCAAGTCTTAGTGCTAAACATTACCACTATTAAAACACGTAATTTGTATCAACAGCAAAATCTGTTCTCAAATCTAAAAAGGGACCAACTTCCCATTCTTCCTAGCATCTGATTCCTTACTAGCATTCAACAGCCATCTTCCATGAAAACATGACTGAAAGTTTGCTTATAATAAAGACTTTAGAATTAAGACCTCTAACCAGTAGGGCAAATGAATCTTTACAATGACATCAAAGCGTACACAATGCATAATCCACAGCCTCAGACTGAATGCATGTCTGAAATAAAGTTTGTTTTTTTCCTTCTTTTTAAATCATTTATTTGCCTTAGAATTTTGTTAGCATTGAGATAAGAGAAGAACAAGAAGCCAGACAGAAGAAAAGAAAGCCCAGAAGGAGACTGCTATTAATATGTTTTTAAAATCAGCACTCCTACCTAGGTATAAGATCTGCAAGTAAAGCCATTTTCAGAGTATCCTATAGTAGAAAACCTAGCAAGCATTTCAACAGTTCTTCTGAGATTTATCACTGCTTTTGTAAAGAAAATAAACCAGGCAACCTCATATTCCTAAATATCTCTTTAACATCAACAAAGAAGAAAAGTATGTTTCTAATGAAAATCTTGATCCTACATGCTTTTTGAAAAACTTCTTTTTGTTCAGTGTTTGGAGGACACTGCTGCAAAGCTCTCAGAAGTGATACAGTTGCATATGACCACTACAGCACTATAAATCAGAAGATTAGAATCTTCTGACACTCAGCAATATTAATGTAATTCAATGCCTGTATTCAAGGAAATCTCACGACAAAGGATGACAATGGTTAAACTGAACATGTTAGAATATTTCATTCTTAAGTAATGATTCAGAGAAAAAGGAAGAAACCTTATGAAATCCGAGATTCTACTGCAACATTTATTATTAACTTTAATATGGAAAAAATGTCATAGAGAATGATAATTATTGCTGCAATATAAAATTTTGTCACACATACTCTGGACACATTAATGCATACTGCCTCCCCACAAAGCTAAACACATCATAACTCACAATGAAACTTTCAGATAGATTTCAAATCAGCTTAAAATATCTTCAAGAGGTGCTTGATAATGCAGAAGGGCTCAATGCCAGCAAAAAAGACTCAAAAGCCAAGACAGGGCTCCACTGGCACAGAAGGTCAGCACCCTATCCTCACAGGCAGGATAGGACAAGTCAGAGAGTGAATAAAATGCTATTTCAGTCATCCACAGCTCAGACAAGGCTTTTTCTAAGTACATTTCTGAGCTCTAATTAACCATCAGCAGTCTTGGAAAGGGGCACTTAAGGTGTTTTAAAGCCTTTCCTGTGCAAATCCCTCTCCCTCAGCTGCACAGAGACAGCTGAAAATCTCTGCCTCTTCTAAAGGCAAAAATGAACAAATGATTGCATCGTCAAGTTATAAACAAATGAGTACATTCACTACCTCTGAAAGGAAAGCAGCATTCCTGAGGAGAATGGGAAAGATTTTGATCTGACAGATAGCACTTAAATTACAATAAAACAGTTGAAATCAGCGCATTTAATCAATTTCACAACAATGTGAGACTGGAATGAGACCCAAATGAACAAAACTTGCATTTGGTGGTGGGTATTTTTCTGTTTTGTTGTTGTTGTTTGTTTCTGTTTTTAAATAAATCTTCCGTTTTCATTACACAGTATGCACGAGCAGTCACAGAAATGTATTTTTTTCTTTACCTTTCTATTAAATTGAATTTTAGTAATAATATACTTGGCAGTACATATGAACCATCTGAATGTTATGTTTATCACATTCCCATAGGAAAAGATGCATGATGAAATACATACACTAAGCCATGCAAACTGTTTTATTAAAATAAAAGATCAAACTTTTGGACCTGTCCAATCTTTTTTCTGCCTTTACAGGGCACACACTGGCATTTTCACCATTTGCAAACTTGAAACATTCATGTAAAAAAGGGGAAGCTTCACAATGATTAACTGACATCTCCTGAAAAATAATTGGGTACTTGAAAAACTTCACTAAGGTTTAGAAGAAGTCATAGAGAGTTTGCTTGACATACCCTGAAGTACATGAAGTACTATTGCTTACATTGTTCAAGATAAATGGCCAGAGTTTGAGAGACTTTGGCCATACACTTGAATATATGGCTTCTGAAATCAGCCTTGCAGAATTTTAACAAGCCGTCAGTTCTTCCACTGCTCTTTTCTGAAACGCTCAGATTTACTGAAATTGGGGAATTATTCAGGTGCTCATTATTAAATTTAAAATTTGGACTGGAAAAAGAATTTAATCTGCTTTACCGGTATACAATGCCCTTTCAAAAGCAAGAAATTCCAGTGCCCTCTCTTCTAGTGCCAACTACAGTACTTGCTTTTGTTTTAAACCATTATGCTATGTGAATCCAACCAAATAGTGCAAGAGGCTCAAAATAAAACGTATGTTCATTTGCACTCTGTCTGATCTCTGTTCTTACTTTCTTCTTTCTAGTCACTTCCCATACTGTGATGTTTCTTGCCTGCGAGACCCATGGCTGTGGCCTCATTGAAAAAATCTTACATTAAGGTATAAAAGTTGCCATCCTTGGCGAAAGCATCAGAGCAAACACGGTGCTTATAATGAAGCTTCCTACAGATCTCTGAGGATTCTGGAGCCAGATGCAGACACAAAGCAAGCTTTTGCCTGCTCAGGTCACTTCACAGGGAAACTGAGTAACGCACTTATCCTTCAAGCATTAACAGCCACAAGCTGAAGAGCTATATATTAACAAATATCTAGAATGACACTAAACATAAAGGATTACTTTCAGAGATGCTAAAAAGGAGGAAAGAAATAGAAAAAAGAATATTGTAAAAGTGAATAGCAAAATAAATATTTCAAGATTTAAATTAACAATAGAAAAAACCCTCAATCATATTTATAATCACTCCTTTTCCTACCAAGAATCCATCTCAAAATGGATGCCTATTACCAAGCCTTCAGCATACATTCTAAGATAGAGAATGGTAGGAATCTAGTTTACCACTGTGGGGAAGATACATCAGAGAAAGATTTAGAAGAGTGTCTTCGTTTCAGCTGGGATTAAATTGTTTTCTTCAGAGATGCTGGTATGATGCTACGTTTTGGTTCTAAGACAAAAACAGTGTCGATAACACACCGACGTTTATATGTTTATAGCTGCCACTAAGCAGTGTTCTACTGAGCCGAGGCCATTTTCAGCTAAGGGCACAAGGAGCTGGGAGGGAACAGGATCGAGACAGATGACTAAAACTGTCCAAAGGGATATTCCACACCACATGACATCAACCAAAAGGAGTTTTGAAGGAGGTGGAAGTTCATCTCCCTCTCCTCCGCTGCTCGAGGGGCTAGCTGGGCATCGGTCAGGGGATGGTGAGCAATTCCTTGTGCACCACTTGTTATAGACATTCATAGTAAATATATGTTCTTAGTAAATAGTTTTATCTCAGCCCATGAGTCCTACCTACTTTGTTGTTGTGTTTTTTTTCCCCAGTTCTCTCCCTCATCCCACTGGGAAGGGGAGATTGAGAGAAGGACTGCGTGATGCTGAGCCACCTGTTGGGTTAAACCACAGCAAGGAACAGTAGCAAATCCTGAAGAATTTTTCTAGGCAACTAAGTACCATTCTGCACAGTTTTTTTTTTTTTTATTATTATTATTATTTTTTTCACAGAATAACATACAGCAGCAAGACAAGGCAGCCAAACCAACGGCTACCTTCCTCTCAATTACTGCCTTTCTGTTTGGGGTCAGGAATGTAAGGGGTTGAGGTGCTGGTGGAAAAGAAAGGTAGTCCTGAATAAAAAGCACAGCCAACCATAAAAATATCATACCATGCCATACGAATACTGGTACTAACACAAGATGTGACTGAACAGGTCTTCCTGAAAGATTAAGTGGTCCCTGCAGTTTCTTATCTATTTCGGGTAATAAATACTATAGAAAATAATTTTGAGAAGCTTATAGAGCAGAGTGCAAGAATTGTATTTGTTAGGCCACTAAAATGACTGATGTTTCTGACATGGCTCTGCAAAGTGCCTGTTGGAATAAATGTCCATCAATTCTAGAAAAAGAAACTCAAACTCTAGAAACCTCTTTTTTCAGCCAAATCATTTTTCTTCTTCGATGACCACCTTGTGGCCAGTTTGTCTGTAAGAGGCCTCAAGCACTGCAGCACCAATATTCAATCAAATTCACTGAGCTCCCGGCATTATAATAGCTGGAGCTCTTTGAAAGATCGCAAGAATGAGTTTTTACAAACACATTCCAGAGTCTAAGACCATGTATCAATGTTGTATTTCAAAAATTCTTCCTATCAAATTCCTATGTATTGCATGATGGAGAAGTGGAAAAATCAAGGCCAGCAATGGTGCATAATCAAAACCGTACGTGAAATGCATTGCTGAAGCAAAAAAAAAATCTCCCTCAGCTCAGAAATTTCTGAATTGTGTATGTGAGCATGCGCACACGTCAATTTTGTGCGTGTGGTTTTGTTTTACTTCAGTTTACTATTTGAAGCAATTTTTCTTTTATTTTTTTTTATCACATTGCTACATCATAGATTGTATCATAAGCAAAGAATAACAACTTATAAATCTTGCATGCCAATTTACCTACACTGTTCCATGAGCAGGTGTTTGCAGAAAAGCTTGGGCAGCCTTAGGTAAACATAAACATTGCATTATTCACTGGGACTGGAATTAGATTTGATAAAACTCAAATCAAATTGTTGGGTTTTGTGTATACATAATGAGTCAGAGTTTTACATTTTCCTTCACTGATAGCCGCCAGAAGAAGAAATGATGATAAGTATAGCCTGGGAAGGAGAACTTATATAATTGTTTACAAATAAGTTTCTCTTCTATTCAAATCCAACGTACACCTATGATCAGCAACAAGTCTCAGGATCTAGCTACAGGGATCACATAACAGCTGTAATGATGGTAAGGATAGGGAAAGCCCTTTGTTCAGTGCTGTATTTCAACAGGATAAATTCAGATTCTCCTTGTATTTTAGTAGTTCAGAATTAACCCCACTGCGAAGCCACATTTTAAAATTCATCATCCTATGTTTATTAAAATTTCATTGGTAAAGTTGCTTGAGAATAAGACTTGTAAATAATGTCCAGCACGGGCTCATTAACAAAAACCTAGGCAATCAGAAATAAGCAGTTCAGTCCTTCAGATCATGGACAACAAAATCTTAATATGGTAGAAAAGCAGCAAGATAAATGTTGCCAATGAAAACCTATGAACAGTCAAAACAGTGGAGAGAATAAGAGAAAAGGTATTAGCACTCTAAAGGAGATGTCTAAGAAACACAAGCACATGAAACCATGCAGCTGAAACAGGAAAAGCACAGAAAGCATATAATAATAGAATCAGCTAGGCTGGAAAAGATCATCCAGTCCAACCATCCACCTACCAACAATAACCCCACTAAACCATGTCTCTCAACACTATATCTAAACGTTTCTTGAACACCTCCAGGGACGGTGACTCAACCACCTCCCTGGGCAGCCCGTTCCAGCGCCTGACCACTCTTTCAGAAAAGTAGTACTTCCTAATGTCCAGCCTGAATCTCCCCTGGCGCAACTTGAGGCCATTCCCCCTCGTCCTGTCACTAGTTACAAAAGAGAAGAGGCCGACCTCCAGCTCACCACAACCTCCCTTCAGGTAGTTATAGAGAGTGATCAGGTCTCCCCTGAGCCTCCTCTTCTCCAGACTGAACAATCCCAGCTCCCTCAGCCGCTCCTCATAAGCCCTGTGCTCCAGACCCCTCACCAGCTTTGTCACCCTCCTCTGAACACGCTCCAGGGCCTCAATGTCTTCCTTGCAGTGAGGGGCCCAAAACTGGACACAGTACTCGAGGTGGGGCCTCACCAGTGCTGAGTACAGAGGGACAATGACTTCCCTACTCCTACTGGCAACACTATTTCTGATACAAGCCAGGATGCCATTGGCCTTCTTGGCCACCTGGGCACACTGCTGGCTCATGCTCAGCTGAGCATCAACCAACACCCCCAGGTCCGTTTCCTCTACACAGTCTTCCAGTCACTCTGCCCCAAGCCTGTAGTGTTGCCTAGGGTTGTTGTGGCCAAAGTGCATGACCCAGCACTTGGTCTTGTTGAACCTCATCCCATTAATCCCATAATCCCAATCTCATAATCTTCAAAGCATACTAAAGTACTAAGAACCATAAAACATCTTAAATCTTTAATCTATCATTATACTCAAAATTCTGCTTACGAGACACCTTAAACATAAAGAAACAGTATTCTATATTGGCACATTCTCTTTTTTAACATACACACTTACGTATATTTGAAGACAAAGCCCAGCACAATTGTGATATGAGGAAGGGAGAAAACACACTGAAAACGTCTGAAAGGCTAATGGCATGAATAGGAGCCAGACTTCAAGATTTCTTATATACGATTCAACCTCTATGAAAACAAACAAACAAACAACAAAGGACAACCAAAATCTCTTACCGTTATTACTATTATCATCAACTAAAATAATCTCTTTGAGCAGATGAGCAGGAGTCCGGTCAATAGCGGAATGAATAGAGCGTAGAATCACTGAGAGAGCTTCATTAACAAATATGAATACAATGCTGACCTCAGGAAGTCTGTCAGGAAATGTAAGGTTTCTGCACCTAAAGAGAAAGGTAAAAAAACGAAGATGTAAACTTGTGAAGTCACAACATTAACACAAACTGCTTCAGGGAAATCTACCCCTAGTCAAACAAATGTCTTTTGCAGACAGTGATCAGATGATCTCTGTGCCTGCTCAGAGCACACTGATAGGCAAAAGGAGATGAATTAGTCTGCAAAAAAAGTCATCTTTGAAAACAATTTCCTGAAACTATCTGCACAACCAAGGCATAAAATGAGCTCTTTTTTCCACTCAAGGTCCAACACATTGAAAAATTAGCTTGCAAACCAAATGCAAACTCTTGTTTACATGCAGTTTCCAACTGCAGCTGTTCACAACATCTTTCTGGACAGTGCAGACATGAATAAATAGTCTGCCCTTTAATTTGAAAAGCATATTCTTGATAGCCAAGTTAATTACTTTTGCAAGTATATCTACCAGTCAAGAAACAGGGCTTCTTCCTCAGCTCAAGAAAAACACAGTAAAAGACCCAGCTCCAAACAACGCCTTTGATAAAAAAAAAGCCCAGACAGACTGCATAGACAGAAGAAAAAAGGTACAAGGATGTAAAACTTATCTGCAAACTCTGCCAGGAAGTTTAAGCAGAAGGAGGACTGCTCTCTTAACCTGGAAGATTTTCCTGCATTTATTTATTTATTATTTCAATAGATATGTATTTTGGCCAAGTAATTTTTAAGTCATGCTTGAATATGACTCCTTAATTCAATTTCATGTTCAGTTAGAAGAGAGTCACATTTTTTCCACTTTTTTTTAATGTATATATTTGTAGAGTTAATGAATACAGACAAATATCACATGGGCATTCCTCTTCACTCTCCAGGCGTTAAACAAAAATAAAGTTCATTCAAGATAATTAATTTATATTTAAGTTTTTAAAGCTTCCCGAAAGAGTTAGTGCCCAGGATATATGGTGTCCAAAACTATGGATATACACACAATATTCAAAATTCAGCTGGCCAATCAATTTTCTCTATTCTAATTTGAATTTGATGGAAATCACAGTAAAGAAGTCCTTACATGCTTTAGGTACTTTTCTCTTTGTCACCGGGCGAAATAATTGCTTCACTGCTTGTGCTGATACCAGGTACCACTGAAATCTCCCCTAGTATTCTCTTCTCTAGGCTAAATAGTACCATCTTTATATGTGTACATGAAGCCTCACTTTTCAATGTATGAGGTTTCAAATCTTCAGAAGGAGAACAGATGGTTTTCCACACCTGCCTCCTGTACCCTAGAGTAAGTATTTTAACCTCTGAAATAATTCATTAGAAGAAGGTCAGCTTCTAAGGCAAACAAACTCTTAAAGCACTGCTCAAAAACCTGCCTAGATGACTGAGCAGGGAAAACCGGCACAAATCAACTTGGGTTCAGCTCTGTCATAACTGAGAGAAGTCTCTGGCAACTGTTAATTTGATGTGCCACAACGGGTAAGCAGCAGATGAAAACAGGATTTTCAAGGTGTATATTTCAGGTTTAAGGGTGCACGAAGGTCCCTGTAATTAGAATCACATCATGATTTTTAAATGCTAAATCTCATAATTTTCAGGAGATGCTGTCCTATTACAGATCCAGATAACTGAAGAACAGACCAGTTCATACATTGGTATGTGCATGCCATTCTGCTCAAAGAAAAGAAATCGCACTGTAATCTGGATAACGTTACTATGTGCATGTAATCTCTCATACATAAGTTAGATGTACAAATTTGCATGGACATAATGAGACTAACAAAATAACTAACAAAATTATAGTCTCCTTTACAAGTTCATAAAACTTGCAGATTTCTCTCTGATGTAACGACTGAAATTTCCTCCAAGTTTTGAAAATTAGGATTCAAAAGGACAACAGTATGAAGTACTCAAAAGGCTTAAGCATCTAAAAATAATCTTCGGGATAAGCCTATAAGAATCTACAAAGCTATTTCAGTGATTCAAACGCACCAAAAAATGCATAGATATATAATAGTACAGCAATCAGAGCTACAGTCAGTCTTTTAGCTATGTAGCATAGGCAGTTACCTTGAGCAGTATTGATGCTACAAAGAAGATAAAAAGGAAACTAGTGAAAATATTAAAATGTCACCTAATAGACAAAGAACAATAGTGATTTTGGAAAATATTTTAAATTACAATTAAAATACACTGAAAAAATTCAAAGGATTTACCTCCTCAAAAGCTGAACTTTGTACTCTGTCAAATAAGCCAAGGTTGAAGTATGTTTAATATACATTTGCACGAAAGTGCAGTGACAAATTGTATTTAAAAAAAAAAAAAAAAAGTTACAAAATCAACCCCCCAAAAACAGTTGCCCTGCCATAGATTTATGTATCAAGTGAAATGTTGTAACAAATCTTCTGTTTGTGACATGTCTTCCACCTATTTAAATGAAATTACTTGTATTGTTTTTTCTACCTGCATTCATTAATATTTTTTCAAATAAAATCTTAGTGGACAGGATTTTCCATTGTCTGGCACCTCGTGCAAAACAAGGGCATCGTATATGATATGACTGTCACTTGACTCCTATTTTGCCCCAGTATACACCAAAATATATCTGCATATGATAAAAGAGAACAGAATTAGGCTCCCATCAAGTCCAATTTGTTTAATGCTTTACAAATGAATTCTTTTTCAGTGAGGGTACATTCCTAAATTGAATTCATGTTTTCTATTTTCTACTCAGGCACATTTATCATCTTTACCTCCAGCTTGAATTCAATGTGTGTAGAGTTTTTTGTTTGTTTGTTTGTTTTTAAATGCCTTTTTCATTGTTAGTTTTCACGACAGAAAAATTAACTCCTTTTATTCTTCTTAATGTTATTTAAGCAAATTGGAATTAAACACACCCAAGTTAGTTTCTGCACAGAATGCAGAGACTTCGTGTAGTTTCACATGAGCATCTATCTTTGTGCTAAGTTTTATTGCTAACAAAACTTCATACTTCGGGAATGAAAAAGAAATAGCTACAGGGAAGGGGTGTGTATGTACATGTATAAAATATACTCTGAATGGAGAAAAAGGGAGGAAATTGTATGGCTCAAATGCTGGTATCCATTAAGCCCTAAGAAGTGCACAGTTGCATGGCAACGGCAACGTACACGTTTTAATGACAGCTCTGCCTCTGACTTGTTCTGGGGCCTTGGACAAGCCCCTAACCTGCCCAGGTCTCAGTCACTCCCTTTTGCAAAGAAAGGCTCACAAAGTATTGAACATACTTCAGTACGATGATTAAGTGAATTTTAAATATAAATTCTAAATATAATTTGAAATTACAATGAAGAGTATCATCACAATGTAGCTAAATTTACCTCTCACAACTAACCCTGCTAAATTACATTGGGTTAATAACACTAAAGTAACAGTTGTCATGGTTACCAGAAATTTAGAGAAACTCCTAGTGTTCTATTTCAAGCATAACTCTGACAGCTGGAGGACAGCATACATTATGAATCTTCTTTCAAATATTTGTCTGTAAGAAAATTATATTCATCTTGAATACATTCATTGTGATATAGCAGTTCAGCTAGTCACGTTAAAATGATTTTAGCATAACTATGGAGCAAGAACAATAAACGAGAATGATTTCCTGCATTAATAACTTATCTATTAGACCTTCTACAAATATATACATTATGAAAAAGAAGTATTTTCTGCATTTTTTTTTAGAATCTATCACTTAAGAGTTACATGGGTATCACAGCCAACAGCAGCAACAGAACACATCTTGAGTCTAAATCGTTAAATTGTGTCATAGCTTCCCCCTTTTTTTTCTTTTTTTCTTTTTTTAAATACAGGATACAATGAAGCATATTACTAAAAAAATTGGGGTTAACATCTCATTCTAAGAATCTATGTGGGAGGATGCATTAGTTCCAACTGAATAAAAATTTATCAGAAACATAAGCAGAAAATGAAATATATTTTCTTCAAGATCTGGTGTTGTCATCACCAAAATGACAAACAGAAGTTTAAGATGTATGGGAGGAAACAAAAATCCCATTCTGGCAAAAATGAAATAAATAGAATTTAAATTCTTGCAAAAGATCTGAGTTTTGTAAGAATTTCATCTCAACTATTAACATTTATTGATTTATTTTGTGTTTATTCTTCATTTTTCCTTTTACAGTATTATCAGTACTTCACGTGTTAATTAAACTATAGTAACAAAACTGACATTGAGCAACAAATAATTTTTATTTTCTCCTGAGCTTTGAGTATTGCAATCCAGTATTATGGAACTGAAGCCAGCAAAACATTAAGTTAATTTCTGCTGCAAATCTAGAAAATGTTGTTTGTGGCAAGGCAGCATTCAACTGTGTGAGGAATTCGCATACAGTTTCCATATAACTACAAGGAAATACGGTCAACATTATTTAGGGACTGGTGGTGGGAAAAACAAACAAAACATTAGGGAAAAAGGAAAGATTAGATGACAGAGAAGCTGATAAATATCCAGGTAAATTCCAAGACTGTAGCAAAAGCGTGAGTTGATCTTGCTCTCTAAGCATCTAACAATGCTGGTTTAATTGTTCCTGATGGATTCCTAACTTCTTTTAAAAAAAAGATACTCATGTTGATAAAATTACACAATAAAGATCAATTTTTTTTTCTTGGTATTTTAAATCAATACCTTTCTCTGAATAAAGCACTTAGAACAGCAAGCTAGGAGCCCATGATCTCAATAAAACTCACTTTTTATGAGCATAAGGAGAATTCTGTACATCTGTTTGGACAAAAATTGTTAGACTCTTACAGTGAAAGTGAACATGGATTACAGAATCACATTTTCTCCCAGTTAAAGGAGAAAACAGGGAAGAGCAGAGACACACGTACAGCATTATTAACTTGGGTTACAACAACTTGGAGACTGCA
Source organism: Numida meleagris (assembly GCF_002078875.1). Taxonomy (NCBI): domain Eukaryota; kingdom Metazoa; phylum Chordata; class Aves; order Galliformes; family Numididae; genus Numida; species Numida meleagris. The sequence continues at coordinate 8,437,955 of NC_034414.1, read as the reverse complement.
GCCGGTTTGATACCACCACTAGCGATATTAAATACTTTTAGAGGAGCCATTTGGGCAGATGCATTCAGACACCACAAACCGAAGCACAAACCAGAATTACAGAGGGTGGCCACTGATATGACTCAGTTTGAAGAAGAGAAAACAGAAGAACCAATGGTAGAAATGAATAAAAGAGAGTGGAGAATGAACCAGGTATTTGACCAACAATGCTGAATAACTTGGTAATTTTAGAACTTCTATTCAAAATAATCTAATAAGCAAAGGAGTAGACTTCTGAGCTCTTTAAAAAGGACTCCTTTGAGTCCTATGCAGTATTTAGACTGTCTATTATGATTAGAAACAACTGAACTCTGTGTAAAACAAACATGGAGTCACACACATCACTAACAAAGTCCAGTAAAATAAAATTAGTTCATGGATACATGGTGATTTAAGCTCGGATGAAGCTAAAGCTTATGGAATGCAAATCCCTAGGAGCTAGCTTTTAGGGATAAGCAGAGCTAACATACAAATTCCTAATCTGAACCTCACAATTAGGGATCACATGTTTTTCTTATATCAGTTTTAATAAAGGAAGACCTACAGGTTTATATAGATCTGACGCTGTTTTGCATACTACGTATGGGTCTGCACGTACCACTGTAATACTGGCAGTAGCACAGACAGATGTACACCTATAAACAGCTCTTGTCCCAAAAACACAGCACTCTCTTCAGTGAGCAGATGCTTAAATTTTCTCTCTTCTGTGGATATCCTGCTTATTCCATTTTGACCCCAACTCTGCTGCTCTTCAAGGCTTCTACCATTTTCTCTTGCAGAACTGAGACTCAAAGCAATAGAATCTGGGATTGGTGAAATGTTTGAAATAAGAAGCACTTACAAAACGATCTGAGGCTTTCTCTGCACATGAAACAGGGCACCTTCTCTGCTTTTTCTAGTTGCCAAACAGCACTGACTCAGCTGGGAAAAGGGCACATCTGCAGCAAGCGAAATGTTGTACCACTTATTTAGCAAAGTCCAAGGAGGAAAAACAATTTGATCTTTAAATTCTCCCCTTTTGGTCTCCACTTCTTCATACAAATACCATTTTTTACAAAGGGAAAAGAACTTTGGTTGACTGTAGTTAACACTGATTGAAAAAGTTCCCTTAGCCACTCCCTTCTTATCACATGGGCTCTGCAGGAGCAGAATTCTGCAACATAATTCCTCTACTGGGGTCCCATTATACACCTTTATTTTTCCCTGCTACTCCTCACTCTCTCATTACCCAAGCAAAAAAACAACATTATCACTCTTTCGCATTTGTGCTTCAGCAGACTGAAGAAATTTACAAGCCAACAAAGTAAAAGCCTAAGCTGCATCCACTCAGAAGGAGATTTGATACGCAGGTTTGGGACCCCTAAATAACCTAACTCTTCATAACACCTTTCTGAGTGAGTTTGTTTAACATTTCACTTGCAACAAGCTTTGTGGGTGCTGTCTGCCCTACCTAGGGTAACTGAGCACAACAGGGCAACAACGAATACAGAGTATTATCCTATTCCTGTGCTCAGTAAGGCCAACACTGCTTTCCTCAATGCTTCCAAGCTCATTAGAGTCAGTAGTTATTTGTTACTCTGTCACACAGACACATTATGGGCTAACAGATGGCTATGTGGGTGGTAAACAGCAGTGCCCAACTGCAGCACGAGGAAATACATGGATACCTTGTGAGAGACAGCATCAGAAATTCTCCCCAATACTGCTGAGTTATTTTGATGTGAGCACTGTAGGCAGAATGAAGGTTACAGCTGAGTCACACCAGTATGATATTAAAAGGGGCTACAGTATTTCTCAGTACCAAGAGACTCTGTAGTAACACAGGCACATAATTTGATAAGAAAACAGAGAGTTATGACTGCAAGTTGTTATTTATCAGTAAAGACCAAAGACAGATACGTCAAACACCTAAGTGTGTCCACAACATTTTTCCTTAATATTCTTTGATGACTGCACCCTCCTTGAATCTATTTCTGCTTTGGTTTACATGTTGCATTTGGTTCCTCAATTTGATGGTTCAGTGTGTGAAGGAGGACTTTGATGTCTTAAATCTGCAGTAAGTTCTTGTTATTTTTTATTCTCAGTATCCAGAACGACACAATTCTAAATTGCCTTGTTAAAATGAATGTAACACTAAGGAGAAAACTGAATAAAGTTATGGTGCTCACTTCTTAAGAAATAATAATCTAGAAAATAATATAAGTATGGTCCAGTTTTCCTAATCTGGGTAAACAAGAAGCTGAAACAACACAGATATTGTAACACTCAGAAATCTGGGGACCTCCGGAGTACGGCGCAGATGCTCAGACTCACGTAGCTGGCACCACAGACTCAACAAACTGCACAGATTCTTAGTGCTCACTTTGTTTTACGACCTTCTCCTCCCTCCCAACCCAAACATTCCTTTAGTGAAGCTCATTTTATTTTTCTGCTACTGCTTGCCTTTTCCTCAGTATCCAATCCTGAATCATCATCTTGACTACAGTTACGACTCAAAACATACATGGCTGAGAAAAGTCACCAAGATGGCTGCCTCCTAAGCTTCACCTGCTCTTTGTGCAGCTTACGCCGTTGTTGGCTACTTAGTAAGTTGTTGCCGCTACTGCATTTGCCTTTCCGGCTGATCTTGGAAATAAACACAAGCAGCCTGAGATAGAGGAAAAATACATTGTTGAAGGCTGAGGCAGTGAACCTGAGAGTCACTCACGTGAAATACTGACCTCATGCTGCAATTTTCTCAAAGTTATGTACAAGCACAAAGCCTGCAGGCAGCAATGAGGAGGCTATGCAGGCCGCTCTGCTTGGATTCACAGCCTGTAAGAAGCTAAGCATTTTGACATCTTCGGGTTTGTGCAGGTTCCTCAGAAATATAGCCTTTTCTACTTCAACCCTAATTAGCAAAGGAGCAGTTAAGCCTGAGAAATTTGGGGACTAAAGGAACACTCATTTGTTCTTAGCCTGCCAACTTAGCGTCACACTCTCGGCAGTTCACTTTATTCTTCCAGACTCAACAGAGGCCAATTAGATGAGAATTACACTAGATACCAGTTATATTTCTGTTCTCTTACCAGCAGCTGATACTTCACGTGATATGCTATTAATACAGATGATAGAGCACAACTGAGACCGGATGTATCCATAAGAGCTCCATTTTCTTCAGCTAACTCCCTATAAGCCTTTGCTAGGATACTTATGTCACCTTGCCTATTGCAGAAGCACTGTTAAATCCAGGCTGATGAACTTGGTCAGATCTAGGAAAACTCCTCTAGGAGCAACTGTAGCACTGCTGTGATACCTGTGCTTTATTGCTTTTCAGTCGGGAAGTTGATTAACTCCATATCTCCATGCTACTTGCTCTGTGCTCTCTTCAGAACAAGCCATCCGTGCTTTTCATGCTATGCTGCTTAAGTCTATTATCTGCTCAAGAACAATTTTAATACATCCATACAGACTCTAGAAGTGACTAATGCAACTGGCTTTACAAATAGGTGCTAGAAATCCTAGCAGATAGTTGTGGCGAAAAACATACTCCTATGAGCTAAGATTTTTCCAAATAGTCATGTACATGCTCCCACACAAATGAGAATTTCCACATCAGGACTGAGAATTCTTTTTTCAGAAGTCTGACTTTCAGAATACCCCGTAACACTGTATTCCACAGATGCTTGCTATATATGCAGCAAACAGCATACATGCTACCTAACAATACATTTCATTTCCCTCAGTATTAGAATTAGCTGCCATTTCATGTCAGGTTACCCACTCACTTCTGAACCATGGTAAAGAGTAGGGGGAAAAAAATCTTCCTAAACTATCATTACTGATCTGCCATTTTGTATCCATCTGTCTATAAGCATACTGCAATGTCTAGCACGTTTTTAGCAGACAGCTAAATAAGAATTAAAATTTTCACCTAAATGAGGATCATGATTCATTTTGAACTGGAATTTCTTTTAAAATCCCAATCAAAATTTATTTATTTCAGATAAAACAACATTTCATTTCTCTGTCTTTTCTCATACCCGCAATTATAAGAAATTTAGACTGAGATCATTCAGAAGAGTCAGTTTGAAAGAGAAATAAGAAAAGACACACTTCTGTGATCGGTATCTTGTTAGTTACAGAAGATTTATTTTTCCTCTAAATTAGCTTACAATCAAAAAAAGCGTTTGTCCCTACAGACAATAAGAAATTTCTTTAATCAAACTACAAACATAATTGCATGGCCCTTGGTTTCCTTAAGGTTGTTATTTCAGCAAATTTACTACACGCATATTTCTAAAATGTGACATACCATAATAGATACTGTAGATGTATTTAAAATTCCTGAACTGCTGCCTCCAATGGTGTTCCTATATTTTCATTAATATCGCTCAATATATGGTAAAATGTATTGCTTGTTGCTTCAGTTATTAAAACATTTGCTTAGAAGAAGTTAATGAGATCACATTTGGATTGCATTTGGGATTGGTGAGGAGCTAAAAAGCCCTTCACATCTTGATTACTGGTTCAATTCATTAACCGCCCATCCTATTTATTTTAATGTTTGATTGTTTTTGTTTTGTGGGGTTTTTTTTTAATGAGCTGCAAAAAAGGCAGTTTTCATTCCACCCACTTCCCCATCCCCAGAGCTGCTATGTCTGCGGAAAGGAAAAGATGTATCACCAAGGCTGAAAAACAATTGAGTATTAACTGTCTCTGTGAATGGTCCTACTAGAGTAGGACTCAAATGCATTATAGGAAAGGCTGTCTGTTCACACGGTGCCATCTATCTTACCAAAACATTTTGAAATAATAGTGAATGTATTTATGCTGCCTGACACGAGTGCTTCCTAGTAGAGGAAGTGGAGCTGAGTGAAAGCTGGAGGTTCCATGGTCTTTCAGCTGGTACACACTGCTTGTCTAAAATGCATATTGTACCACTGGAGCTCAGCAGTCTCATCTGCTTTCTGGTTTTTATGAGACAGTGCTGGGCTTCCAAGAAGAGAAGTTCTTATTTTCTTGCTATTATAGTCAGACCTTGTGATAAAACTGAAATTTAACAGGTGCTATTTTTATTTAGCAACAAAACTCTATACAATGTGAACTGTAGGTGACATTAAAGTTCCCGAAGAGCTTGGAAAATTTAGTGGGATTTTAACAGGACTTAATTTGGGCACTCTAGTCTCTCAGGGGACATTTGAAATTATTGACTATCGTATACTTCATAGAAATGACTTAAGGGCATACTTGTAACCTACCTATAAGATTACAGAATGTAACACTACCAAGTGAAAAGGAGCTAACAGGCTGGAATTCAGGGACCTACAATGCTCAGGATATCTGTGACACTTACCCATTAGGCCTAAGGTCAGGCAGGCGCCTGTCCAGTGGGAGGCGATCACTCAGGTACGCATTGTAGCCGTAATACTGGAACTGTTTAAGTGCAATACGCCTGTTTTCAGGACTGAGATCCTGGCCCCAGTGAGCAAAGAGAGACGAGTCAGTGAATGCCTCAGCGGGATTGTCTTCCAGTTTTGGTGGAGCTTCTACAACAGACAAAGACAAAAAGAAACAATTTTAGACTTCCATTCCAAGAGGCTCCAGAGCACGTTAATTTAAAAGGTACAACTTTAGGGAGAACACCAGGCAAAACAGCAAATGTTTCCAGCTTATTGCAGTCTGTAAGTCTTCACAAATCTTGTCCTCACATGCCTCTTGTGTCAGCATAACTATTACTACCTGAGGCTTAAAATTTAAAAATTCAAAAAATAGTTATGTTAAAACCAATTCTTTCTCATCACAACAAAACTGAAGGCCAGGACTGACAATTCTGAATGAAATTTCAAAAAGATTCTCATCAGACAATGAGAATGTTATTATTATTTTTTTTTTTAATATGGAAAGATGGACAATTTAATTTCAGACAGAATTACCATGCTAGGAAAGGATAAAATTTTGAAGGGGACATAAAAAGGCAGTCCATACAGGATAGACAATATGGCCACTAAAGTCTGTGTATGGAACAAGTTCTTTGAAACTTGAAAAATTCACTGCACTTGGCATCCATGTTTAAGCAGCAAACATGTTCCAGTTACACCATGTTTTTATAATCCTGTTTATCAATCGAGTCTATTTTATTTTTTGGTCCATATTTAAGGCAGTGTAATGATGCTTCTGGAATCTTTACTCAGTAATATTTGTACAATTATAAAAATGCTTTTGATCTAAAAGGCCACATTTCTAGCTGCTCTACCAACAAGAGAAGATTGGAAATGATATAGCTATATCTTAACTTAAGGAGTTTCATTACAATGAAATCACAGCATTTCTTCTTCAATATTTAAGTGCACAAGAGGTCTGTTCAGAATGACTGGTAGCACCATCACCTCATCTATCCAGCTAGCCCATCAGCCCTTATTCACGTGACACACAATCAAACCTAGAGAACAACTTGTCTCTGCAAATACTTTATTACATACAGGACTCTGTTAAAGAAATTTCAAATACCTTACTTGACTCTGATTTGTCATCATAGATACTGGCTTACAAAATAAAAATGTCTTCATTTTCTGAAAGCCCTAATTATGAATAGTGTCCATAGTCACTAACAACTAGCCAACTAAACAAAAACCCTCATTTCTCAAGAGCTGCATTGACAAACCTTAACTCATTAGTACTGATCACCCAAACTAAAGAAAATCAATATTTAGACATTTGTCATTATTCCAACAGGCAGAAAATTCACTGTTGAGAACCAGGATAGCATCATCCTCCACACCCACAGTCACCTACAGACCTGACAGCTGGCTTAAGCTAGCTACACAGAAACATTTAAAGAAAACAGTTTGTGTAGTAACAGCACACACCACCAGAATAGTGACTTTCCAAGTATGCCAAGAACCATACTCTTTTATCTCTGACTAAAATGAACACAAAACACAAAAACATAAATTGAGCTTAAGTTGTTTGATTCACTCAAGATGTTTTTCATTTTCCTCTGACAATACTGACAGGAAACCAATGACACTTGCATTAGATTCCAACCTTTGTAAATTTGTAATGTTTATTTGCACGTCAAAGTACTGCCTTACAGCCTGAATCTGGGAATCTGCTCCACTTCTTCAAAGACATGCTAAATCCTCAGTCAAATGAGGCAGGAGCTGTTGCCACACAGATAAATGTCACAGAGTAGTCAGCAGGGAGAGGAAGGGGATTGTCCCTCTCTGCTCTGCCTTTGTGAGGTACCATCTGGAGTACTGTGCCCAAGCCTGAGTCCCCAGTACAGAAAGGATGCAGAGCTGTTGGAGCAGGTCCAGAGGATGGCCACAAAGACGATCAGAAGTGCTCTACACCTCTACTATGAGGAAAGGTTGAGAGAGTCGGACTTACTAAGCTTGGAGAAGAGAAGGCTCTGGAGATACCTCACTGTAGCCTTCCAGTACTTGAAGGGAGCTTACAAGCAGGAGGACCAACCTTTTACACAGTCTAATGGTGATAGGACAAGGGGAAATGGCTTTAAACTGAAAGAGGGGAGATTTAGGTTAGATGTTAGGAAGACATTTTTAACTCAGAGGGTAGTGAGGTGCTAGAAAGGATTGCCAAGAGAGGTTGTGGATGCCCCATCCCTGGAGACATTTTGAGGCCAGGCTGGATGAGATCATGAGCAGCCTGATCTAGTGCCTGGCAACCCTGCTCATGGCAATGGGGGGGGTTCGAACTAGATGACCCTTAAGGTCTCCTCCTACCTAAGCCATTCTATGATACGATTCTATGAAACAAAAATTTAATAGTCATAAACAAATAAGAAAAAAAAATAGACATGTCCAGAGAATACAAGTTCTGTAAGACTAGGCCACAAACATGCACTACTCACTCAACAGCTGGGAAGCTTTAAGCTTCACATGCAGTCTTCTCTTTTCCCCAGACTTTGTATGCTCACCAGCCTGAGACCCTGCCTTCTGCTTATGAAAGCCTAACAGAATAATACTCCCACAAATTCCTTGGTAATTATTTCTCATCTATTAAAAGATTAAGGTATAAAAGTGTCCATTTTTTTCTAATGTCCATAAAGAATTAACACATTCAGGGAAGAAAAGGGCATTGACAGAATTGTGACCAGGAAGTGAGAGAAGCAGTCGCTCCCCTGCCAGGCTGCCCATTCTGAGGTCAACACCCTTTCCTCTCCTCCCATTGCTTCCAGCACTGACAGGAAAAGTGGTATTAATTTGGATTTCCTCAAATCAAACACGCTGGTCTGAAGCCTTTAACTTTTCTATCGATGGCAGATGACTGGCTGATATGGGATCCACCATTTAACAACCACATTTAACAACCACAAGCACACCAAAAGAGGTCTGAATAAAAATAAGGCTCACTGTAAGAGCAGTGCACACATATGCATTTGTAATTGCATATAAGGACAATTTTCCATGCATGAATGCCCATCTTGGAAATCACTGTGTTCACAGTATCACACTCACACAGGCATCTGTTGCATTTTATCTATGAATTTTGTGGTCAAGAGCATTTCCTAAGGTGACATATGAATCTCTTGCTGCTTTCTCATTGAAAAAGCATTCAGTAAAATCTAGGTATTATCTGTAAGACTCAGATTTTCAAGCAGTAGATATCCATGCATGTTGTGTACAAGGTCCAAAAAGAAACACTTGACAAAACTTCAAATTACAGCTTCAAACAATGGAATTAAGTATACATTTCTGATGACAAAGCCTTTCTTTTCTTTGACTGAAAATGCTTGGGGAAGTGCATTTATTCAGTCAGTGTACCACAAGAAATGAAAACAATTACTATTAGACTATTAGCTGCCTTTTGACTACTCCACTAGTGTATTTTACATCTTATTCTCCGAAAACAGAACTTGGCCCACAGCCTCTCAGCCAGTTCTTAACCACTTGCTTCTACAACTGCAGAATGATCATGGGACACTACGGCTCAAAGGTGAGCCAGGAAGTAGTACTGCCTGAAGCAATACTAAGGTAGGCACATTTATCTGCTCAGTTATTACTAAGAAGGAAAGATCAGTCCCATTTCTCCTGTGGGAAGAAAGCTTACTATCCACAGCACTTTTCTGTACGTGTTGACATAGGGTCTTTACTACACTGACTTTTCACATCATTCGAAGAGTGGTACACACAGACATAAAACTGATATAACTCTTGGCAGGCTGACACTTTGCCACTTAATTGATTTGCTTAGTAATTTACTCAGTTGTCAGTTGGCTGTACACCTGGGTTGTGGACATCTCCTTCCAGAAGCCTGGCTGGTCATGGAATCAGCAGGAGTTTGGTCACACATAATTTAGCTAAGTCAAAAAATGCATAGCTTGTTTTCTGTAAATATCTGTGTGCCTTTAGATCATACTTTCCCTATCACCTTTACTAGTTATGCTATTAATCTTAATACAAAATGTACTGCTTCATTTTATTTCATTGATTGCAGTCTCCAAAACAAGTGTTCACTTTCCTCTTTCTGCTGCTCATGTCAGAGACACCAAATCAGAAGACACTGGTGAAATCCAGGGTGTATACGACGTGAAACCAATTCTCTCTTCATAACAAAAGCTATTTTTACTAGTAACTGAAGATTGAACAAACTTCCACTACCTTTACCCTTGTAATGAAATGCACACCCACACATCAAAGTTTTAACAGCTTTCTATATTGTGTTGGGTACAAAAGGCAAGGTTTGGGTGGCAGGGGCTGCAGGAGTGGAAAGAGATCAGGTGCTGCCCTGTGCCAGACACTCTTGGCTCTGCAGCATATCCACCGCTGGCCAAAGATAAGCCCATCAGTGACACCGACAGCACCTTTGCAACAACTTATCTAAGAAAGGGCAGAAAGCAATGGGGAAGAGAGAACAAGGGGTACAAGAGAACAACAAAAAGAACAATGTTGAAAACAAAGGAACGAGACATGACCAAGGTCAGAGAATTAGGAATTGCTCCATGGTGGAGCAGATACATCCCCATAGGACCTGCAGACCATGAATAAGCTCATGTCAGAGCCTAGCAAACACGAAGGAAGGAAGGTGCAGTGGCAGAAAAGAGTGAAAAACAAGGAGCGTGAGCATGCACTGAACCTGACCTCCTATGCCATCCGTTGCCTCACTGAAGGGACAGAGCATAACCAGCAGCTACAGCAAGGGAGCTGGAGAGGAGACTTAAGTGATACCAAGTCTGGGAAAAGGGGAAAAAAGAGGCATTTTCCCTCAAATGTTTGAAGTGCTTGTGGTCTTTGTTTCCCAATATCCAAATCAGTAAATATAAGTTTATGTTAACTGGCAAAAAAATAATGCTTTCTTCAAAGGGTGTACAACCACACAACAAACAATCAGAAAATAAATTATCTGCCCCTTATTATTATCAAGGAACTGTGACAAGCGATGTGTTAGCAGCAGCAAGACAAGCAAGACCTTATTCCATCAAAAGTCATGAATTTAATTTACTGATCTCAGTTACTATAGTATACTACTATATCCCTTTCTTCATTACTTCGTTATGATCCATGTTTATTTTGTTAGTTTTGCTCAACTCACATTTGACTCTGTCACTTTTCTTAGGGCAACTTATACAAACAGTACTCAGAGAACAACATGACAAAACAATCCGATAAGACAGCAAGGAATTCAGAAAAAGCTTTCCGTCATTTACCAAGTATACTTATGTCATCATTTGATAGCAACTATTAAGGGCACAAGATTCATTCTGCCCACTGTGAAAATACAGTTATTTCCAGAGTGGTACAGGAAAACCACTTAACTTTCAGCAGCATTCTTAAGTTGTCAAAGGAAAGAAGTGAAAATGACTGCATCCAGCAGTAATGGTAGTAGTATTTATGCATCTTGGCAAAGTATAATTATTTAACAACCATTTGTATAATGAAATTACTTAATTACATGGGAATTTTTTTCTACCAACAAATGCATATATTGGCCTCAGAATCACAAATGGCATCTCTAACAGCACTGATGCATCAGTTACGCAAAGATTCAAGACTTTCCTTGAAAGACTGTCTCTAGTTGTTACCAGTATCATGTTATGTTACATCAACATATTTCCTGAATATCTGCCCTGAGAATGCTGATACTGCCCAGTCATGCTTCCTTATCAAGATTTAAGAAAGATGATCAGAACTTCAGTGACTGCTTCAAATTTCTGATGGCCTTATCTGATTAGTTAATAATATGCCATGTAATCACATCAACACGTAGGATGGAGAATATTAAATAGGTAAAAGATATTGATAAGTTCAACTAATTTCAGTGGTAGGTAAAGCACAACTGATAGTAAAACATCCACAAGGAATAATTTTTAAAGCAACATAGCATCTAAACCTGTAATTGTCACTGTGGCTGTTAGCATTATCTATCTGCAGTTATCAGCTACTTGGTTTACAGGATAGGTCATAAAGACAGCCCTGAATCCTAAGAGTTCATTACTTCCTAAGTCAGTACACTGCATGTGCTTTATCCTCCTCTATGTTGCATAATTAATAATCAATTATTGCCAGTAATAAACTTCTTCTACTCTTTATTTTTCTCTTATTTCTCTTCCTAAGCTGCACATTGCATAAGTTTTCTCCGGTTTATGACCAATGCTACATTGTCTCTCTGTGGCAATGTATTTTTCATTGTTTCTCTCTCAATTTTCACTATATAAAAATATTCTTACCGAGTACAATCAATTTCTACCACCACGAAGCTCTGAAGTAAAGTACCTAGATCAAAATATGTAACAGAAAATGGCAAGAGAAATGTCCACCCCTAAAGACAATTGCTAAGTCTAGTGTAATGCCACACACTATAGCAACAACCAAATGAATTGCCTCTATGCCCATAATAAACTCTGAAGTTCATTAAGAAATATTCATTTTTTCCCCAACAGCATTCAGATTTCAACTTCCTTTCCTAGGAAAGCTTACTATGAATAGGCTTACAATTCAGAGAAAGGATCAAAACAGAAAAGGGCTGCCACAATCATTAGAAAAAAGATTCAAACATGCTCTTTATTCTTACCAGTCTATAAGACTAGTTGTGGCTCTATTCCTTATTTGACAGCATGTCTTCTCACTGAAGTGGCAGTTTCACATCAAAGCTTTGCTACCATGAAAATACTTTCCATGGTATCTGAAGTGTTTTCCAGAATGTACCATATAAACTTTTATCTGAATTGAGTAAGTGCCAGTAACAAGAAGGGATAGACAGCAAATCAGCAATGTCCTGATCCGCAAAAATACCTGTGTCAGCTAACAACCTACAGAAGGCATCAATAATTGAGCAAAGCTACACATGCTCAGGCGTAACAGGTTGCTCACAAAAGATAATTAAGTTAGAAATTATGTCAGGATCTAGGCAGAATGTTCTGCAGCTAGACTTTTGGAAAGGGATAAAATTACAGCTGCTTTTAAGAAACAGCGCAGTTTTGATGAAACTGAAGGGACTGACTTTCTCGCACTGTTTCAGAAGCTTTCACATCCTTGAAACAATCATGAAGAAGCAACAGCAATTCTGTATATTAGATTGTCTCTTTCTGTGTATTAGATTGTCTCTGCTTGTACTTTGGGAATTGTTCCAGTATTTTAAGTGCAGAGGCCTAATGGCCTCAGACCCTGGCTCCCAGCACTCGGAAAATCTATATTCAATTTCCTGCAATCACTAGCAATTCAACTTTCTGCAGAAGGAAGGATCCTTTCATTCTTTTCCTCTTCATTTGCCCTTTATCTATTAACCAATCTATACTCTCTGGCCAGAGACAACACTGGCAGGTAAAGTTCCCAGACTTGCATTGAGACTTGCATGGAACCTTCATAAAGATTTTAGAAGCGTCGAGACTTAGCTAGACTTTTTCACAAAGAAAGATACATAGAACAAGATCTCACTGACAACTTCTGTCTTGGAAGGTTGATACCATGCAGGTCACTGCTATAAATCCTTTACCAGATTAACATATCTCTGAAATAAAAACATAACCTGCTTGTATGCACAGCACGGGGAAACACTGACAGGCAATGGCAGAAGCAACTCACCAAGATGCATGGAGAAGAGTACACTTGGAAGACAAAAAATTGCAGTTACAGATCTTCCCTCACAAAGGTTATTTTGTGTCAGTTTTTACCCTCAAAAAACACAATGCTGCTGACAAGGTGTCAACATAAATATCGTTTTGTTTAGAAAAGTGAATTTTAGTGTTTTGAATATTCAAGTTAAGTCTTTTTGTCAGAATCTAGTTTTGTTCCCAATAAAGTGACCTTAATGAAAGGGCACCTAAGAAAAAAAATGAAATATCCAAGTATGTTAAATTCTGCTACCACTGCTTACAGCTCAGTAAGTCAGCAGAAGCTGCCACGGTTCCTCAAGGAGCCTAACAGTCCTCAAGTCTGCCACAGAGTCTATCTATTTAGAGTATGAGCAGTGGAACCTTAATTTAAACAAAAACAAAGCAAAAGAGTAAACAGACAAAATGCACAAACATCCTCTGAGGATTCAACTCAAGATCTAATCTTTGCATATACCAGCACACTGTAGTTAGTGTCAACACTGGACAGATGGGAAATAAAACAACAAAAAACAGGCGATTCTTCCTTGAGAAGCTACAAAGAAGCCACAATATTACTATGAGTAGAACACAATCAAGATGAAACTTAAAAGATTTTAAAAATAAATGCTAAATGACAGCACATGTAGAAGTGAGACTGGAATTTTCATCACAGCACTTCACCTCACATGGGCTGATTTTTAGCACGTAACTAAAATGTAATAAACACCCATATGCTCACAATAGCTAAGTTCCTGAAAAAAAATCTTAAATTTATAAGAGATTCTCTTTTGCACTAGTGAGAACAAAAGACCCTCCTGTTTTGCTTTTGGTTTTCAGTCTCTAACAGAGGACTAATAAAATCCATCTTCTCAAGGTGGTTATACTGTCTGCAGCCCTTCTTGTAATTTAGCACATTCCAAAATGTCAGAAGTAGATTACTGATTCCAAATTATTTGTAGATTAAAATAAAAATATAAGGAGATGTAAAATTTACAATCAACAACACTGAAAGTTAACTAAAAAAGCTTAACTATATGAAGAGTGCACTGGGGCAAACAAAACAGCTCATATCGCTGGAAAGCCAACCTGTGCCTGTACATAGTTTCGGATAATACAGAAGCGTTCTTGCCTACATTCTTTGCCAAAAAAATTCTGTTGATTTCTCCTGCCAGCTACAGGCCAACATGGTATAGTTTAAAGCTACAGCACTCTTAGGATATTGTTTAAAATCTTTCACAATGTAATATAACCAAACTACAAATAAATTCTGAGAAAATAATGAATCTAACTTAGGAAAAGTGTACAGTTATCTTTTTATAATTCTTCTCTTAAAACAAGATCTGTATGACAAACTTTGCAATGATCTGAGTTTTATTCCTTAAGCAATGTTTAATCAATATACATTCTGGGATATCAAATTAATTATTGAACATGAAAAATCCGAGCACAATCAAGGCCAGAATTCTGCAAACAGTATTATTATGTCTAGAGATTTAATAGCTTGCACTGATTCCTAGAAACGTGGGGCAGCCAGATTGCAAGGCCCTTCTTCCCTAATGAGACAAAAGACAAGTAGTTTGTGCTCATGATCTGTGTTTCTAACAACAATGGAGCTTAGACAAACTAAGGAAAATCACTTAAAGACAAATAAAATCATAAAATAAGAAATAATTTAAAAATGAATTTGGTATACTGGAAACAAGCAAAGAGAAGCATTCCACTGAGAGTTTAACAGTAGTAATGGAAGCAGTTATTAATGACATATCATAATCTGCTTTAACAAAAAGCAGTATTTTTCCCTTACCTTACACATACAGCTGCTTATAATGTTAACTCAAATTTTGGTACCCAGAGACTATATGGAGAGCAACTAGGAATGCATTCTCAACTTCAGTTCTGCTTTTTTTTTCCCAAACTTGGTTAAAATATGGTGTCCAAGAGATCAACTACATAAACAGAAAACAGAAGTTTACAAGACATTTCACAGTACCTTCAGCTCTTCCATTCTCAGCTCTCAATTCACTATCATAGTAAAACAAAGGATGTCAGAATGAGACAGGTTTCACAGGAGTGTAGGACCCAGTGCATAAAAATGTCAGAAGGCAGCTCACAAGCTAAAGATAAGTGGTGGAGATGTCAGGCTGCAAACAGCAGGCAGCTTTCAGATTTTGACAACTTGGATGTTTGCCTTTTAGTACAAAAATTCTGTATGTTCTACATAATACATGTGAGTGCTTACCCAGAGAGGGCAGAGTGTGGAGAAGTTGGGATTTTTCCTAACCTGCCTGTCTTTGTCAACCTAACAGTTCCTAAAAAGTCATGGTACAAAATTTACTTTACACTGGAGAAAGGAGTTTGAAGATGACTCAAAATGTACTAACCGCTAGAGGTCAGTGTAAGGATCAAGAAAACATATCTTTTAAAGAGAAATCTGAAGTCTTTAAGACTTTCTAAGAACTTGTTAAAGAGCTTTCACAACTGTAAGTAACAAACTTCTCAACTCTTAATTATAAAGCAAATTTTAGTACAGTGGTTATTTCCTAAGGGTAAGAAAACATACAGGAGAAAAATAAGACCATCATTATATCACCATGCAAACACTAAACTATATTGCGCATGTGCAAACAAATAACATTTTATAGGAAAAAGATCTTGGTAAAGGCTCTATATTCCTCCTGTATACACTCAAATTAGCCTATTCTGACCTGAAAACACTATAAATCCTGAATGCTGTTTTTCTATTAGGTAACTTCTCACTACTAGTGCCCTCTAGACATAATTACGTCACGAAATACGTGCTAGCGGATGAATCTGGCTAGACAGACCCCTGTATCTTTCTGGTAACGTTACAATAGTTAGGAAAACAATGGGAAACCTGAAAATAGTGCATATGTTTTTAACGCTGTAAAATGATTATCAGTGGAAAATACATATTCCATAGCAAAATCAATTTCCTCTGATATTGCTTACCATGTGGATACATACACCTCTCTAACACGCACCAGTACTACACTTTTAAGGTATTCTGTATCCCTTAATACTTTCATAGACAAAAATTCTGTCTTCTCAAATAGTTAAATGCTGATTTTCAAAAAGTATGTTATAAAGACATTGAAGTACTAAGCTCCAAATATTCAGACTTTCTGAAACACGCCTTTAAGACTGTACAAAGCAACCTCTCTCAGCATTTCTCATATTTGGAAAACAAAGTTAAAAAAACCAACACAGATCCAGAAAAGTAACACCTAATTGATCAACTACAGGCATTTAAGATAAACGGTAGTCAAAGGATTGTTTCTTAAAGAACTACTCCTGAGTACAAAAAATAAGCTTTAAACTGCAAAAGTATTTTTCTCATTTCAAGGAATTCCACAGTTAAAGCACTAACTCAAATTTAACCTGTAGGCAGGCACAACAATTTTTGGAATGACAGTCTAATGATACAATAAAAATCTGCCAAAACCAGCCTTAAAATCTATTTGTTTTGAGTTGGGGACCTTATTTCAATGTCTGACACACAAATCCCAGCATTACAAAATGCACCGCAACTGCTATGAGCTGGTAGCTCTATTCACTACATAAACCTAGGCATTACTTAGGCTTCTTCAGTAGGACATGATCAAACCACTGCCACACACGCAAGCTTATGCTTACTCACTGGTTTGTCATTAGTTATGTTGGTTACATTGTGTATTTCTTCCAGGTAAGAGCAGAAGATAAGAGAAATTTGTACATGAGAGAACAGTTTGCAATCAAGAAACAGACAAGGGCCAGAAACAGGGACCGCTGAGAAACAATTTTCAGTAATAAAACTGAATTTCTGAAAAGTGGCTTCTGTTGCTTATTACCACTGAAGAAAATGGAAACACAGGAAGTCACTTATGGAAGGCCTAGTTATTATGCAATAACACTACTCCATTTAAAAACATTTTTATTTGTAAACTGATGTAAAACATTGGATTTTACCAGGTTTGGTTTTTAATTCAGGAATTTACCTCAGAGACTTACCTCACCTGACATATAACAAGGCCAGCTGTACCCTGATGCTGGTGCATCAGGACCAGCATTGCCACCGGGTGTAGGAAAGGATTTTCCCGCTCTGCTCTGGTGTGGCCTCACCTCCAAATACCGGGTGCACTTTGTGGCACCATAATTTAGGATGGACACAGAACTATTAGAGAGCACCAAAAGGAGAGCTACAAAGATGGTGAAGGATCTAGAGGGCAGAATGTATGAGGAGCAGCTGAGGTCCCTTGATTTGCTCAGCCCAGAGCAGAGGAGCTGAGGGGAGGCCTCATGGCGGCTGCAGCTCCTCACAGGGAGCGGAGGGGCAGGCAGCACTGATCCCTTCTCTCTGGTGGCTGTGACAGGGCCTGTGGAAATGGCATGGAGCTGTGTCAGGGGAGGGTCAGACTGGGTGTTTGGAAAAGGTTCTTCACCAGAGGGCGGTCAGGCCCTGGAACGGATTCCCCAGGGCAGTGGTCATGGCACCGAGCTGCCCAAGTTCAAGGAGCATTTGTACAATGCTTTAAGACATTGAGTTTCAGTTTTGGGAGGTCCTGTGTGGAGCCAGGGGTCGGACTCGATGGTCCTTGTGAGTCCCTTCCAACTCAGTATATTCTAAGATTCTATGAGTTGAAAATGGAGCTTGATAGGATTAATCAAACATTCTTGAGTAAGTTTGACTAAAGCTTTAATGATTTTTGCTCAAATCACATAGGACCTCTCAAAGAACATGAGGGTAAGAGTTTCTGATTATCACTCCTCAGCACTCTGCTGTCACAGAAACATTGGGAATGCCATCAGTGGTCCCAGTGGTATGAGCGAAAAACAGACACAGAGCCTTCTAAGATTCTCATTCAGAGGTGACATTAAATTCTGTAGATAATTCACCTTTAGAATACACAATTATTTCTTCTAAGTTAAACGATCTCATTATCCAAGCACAGTGTCAAGTTCTGCAGTATGAATTAGAACTTTAATTCCTATGCTATTAAAATCCTTACGTTTTTCTTTTGTTCTTTGTTCAGAAAAAGACATGTTGGTCATGTAATGCCCTGAGCAAATTCCAACATAACAAAACCTCCACATGCCAGAAGTCTTCCTGGAACTGGCACTGAACATAATTTTGTCTTTCCCAACTTGTTTGTCATGTTTCTGTACATTGTGGAACTTCTGTTTCATCAAACAAAAAAGAGCTGCATTTTTTAACAGCAAGGTATTCTATTCCTAACAGCAGAATGGCTAACAAATATAAAGATTGTTTAAAATCAGGTTTATTTTGCATTTAGAACTATCACAATTGAGATAATAAACAGACCAGATTTATTTATTTATTAATTACCACGCTATATTGACAGCTTAAACTGTAAACAGAGAGGACAGCTGCCTGGGCTGGCAGACTACCCTACCTTAGCCCTTTCAAAGGCAAGGAGGTAAGTTTCTCCACCAATGCTCCATCACACAGGAATGGGCAGCTATTATCTCTGCCTGAGATGCTCCTCTAGGTTCCTGAAGCAACCTTGTTTGGGGTCTTTCCTCTCCCCTCCTCTTTCTAACAAGCAAGGGTTTTCCAAAAAGAGAAAAAAAGGGAAGAGTGAATTTGAAGAGGAGGTGCAGGAATAAGCCTGTGGACCTTCCAGCAGGACTTCCAGTACTGAGTGGACAGGGAAAGAAAAAAGTGGCAGCCATTTCAGTGGGGTGGGATGGGGAGAGGTGGACATCCAGCCTCCAGACCCTGGGCTGCCTATACCATGCTCAGCAGATTGTTTATACAGCAGGGCAAGCCAGAGCATGTTCATATTTGAAAACATCTGGCCATTCCAGGAGTTAATAAGTAATGACAATACTTGTCCATTACCTCCTGTCATCAGAGTTGAAAAAAATACTTGAATAAACCAGGCACTTGCATACCTCAGTTTCTAACAAGCACAGAGTTTTGCAAAACAAGCTTGAAAGATATAAATATCTCTGGCAACAAAAGGATAGGAAGACATAAATTCAATAAAAATATATATAAAATGCACTCTGCAAAGACAAACTAAGTTCCACAGTGAGGCTTAGGGCCAGAGACCTCTTAAAGACACAGCAATGTGAGCTCCAGTACAGACAGTGAGATAAAAAGATTCAAAATGTATAATGACTGCAACCGCACATGTTCCTAAATTTAGACATCTGCTTATGTGCTTACTAAAAAAGGAATCTCATCTGCATTTAATGAATAGCAGATAACATTTTTCTTTGGGATTAGTGGAGTTTGCATCTGCGCAGCTGAGAGGCTTTAAAAGCTCCGCATGCTTCATGTCATAAACCCAAGCCTGCGTCACCTAAAGTAAACACCAAAGCACTTCACTATTTTGAAAACTGTATTTTGCCAGAAGCTGTTAGGCAGCGATCCTAGTTAGAGTCGTATATACAGTTTTTAATTCTATATAAAAATGAGAGGTTACACCAAAAGCAAAGTCCGCAAGAGGGAACGGGAACTAGTTCCCTTCCACACTCACCCAATTCAAAGCACAAAACAGATTTCCTCTTTCAGTAATCACATAAAATGAGATTTTCACTGCTTACTGGGCTGTACTGAGCTTCTTCATGTTAGTTCTCCTTCACCAACTTCCATTCAGTCCTCTGAGGGATTTCAATTTGGTCCCAGCATAAACACACTCAGAAGAGAGAAGCAGCTCATCCACTCAAGACAGCCTTTTCATGGATGGCTTCTGTATTATGATAAACACTGTAAGCTGTTTCATCACTTCCACCGAAGTGTAACACTGGCATTTCAGGAAACAGCCATGTTGATGAGCAGGCCTGTGTTTGACAACGCTACTATTTCAGAAGTACTTTGCAAACACTTGCAAAATAAAGGTAAAATGTAATCTGCTTGTGGTTAGCTCACAGTTTCAGGATTTTTTTCTAAGATACCACATGAGACAGAGATGAGCTTCAGTTTTAAATGTAACCTGGGTAGTAGTTTTAAATGTAACAACTGGGTAGTTTTGAATAAGTATCAGTGTGCACATCTGGAAAAGTATCTGCCCACCACATTTGCTATTGCTTACATCACGTTTAAAGCACTCAACATACAGAAATGTAACATCACAGAATAAGTACATTTTAAAGTTTTGCAAACTACACTGCAATAGAAAAAGATGACCATGTGCAACTTCACCTTGCAGAAAAACACGAATAATAAACTAAAAGCACTGTCATCTTTGATAGCGGGGAAAAGATTTGTGCTAATATTAATAGCAACAGTAAACCGAGACAGTCAAGATGACATGAATTCTCACTGAAGAAAAAAAACAAGAAGAAAATTTTATCAAATGAAGTCATCAGGCTTAATAGACACTTGGAAACTGCTGTAACACTGTGTCTCCCTATAACTTAATTTTGGCAAAAGGATATCAAGTCATGTAGACAACTAACAGTAGGCATAAACAGAACACAAAGAGAATTTTCTAGATTATATCTAGCAAATACATGAGGGTTGTTTTTTTTTTGTTATTATTCTCAGCTGTATGCACAATCCATCCTATTAGTAGTTGTAAGAAATAGCTAATAGCTTTTTATTCTTATACATTAAGACCTGCAGACAAAATGGCTTTAGAACTTACAGCATTCAGCATTACCTTTGTCACTTCAAAATCTGAATAACTTAAAATACTTTTTATTTCAAGCTGCATTAACTCTGTTCTTCCTCTGTCTCAGCTGCATGACGAAAAGAACTCACTGACCAATGTCAGCTCCACACAGCTAAGCTCCACTGGCAAGACTATGATTTTTGCTGAGTTCACACAGATTCCAGATTCAATATGTGTCTTTAAATAACAATGGAAGGGGGATATTTACCCAAAGCACTCATAAGCATCATTTAAAGACTGCACTGTAACGAATAAAGAAAAATACTGGCAAAGTCCATAAGCACTTTTGCTGTGCAAGACAAGAGAAAAGCAAAGCCCTCAGTTCTCACCAGAGCAAACAACTGCCCATGGGCTTTGACAACCTTAAATGAGGCAAGAATTGGATCCTGGGTATCATTTCACATTAAAGAATATGATCTTTAACACATCATCTTTTCAGTTTTAAATAGCCTTATATTTGTATCCACAATCAGGTCCTACCTTGGAAAACAGGAAAATAAATAAATAATAACAAAACAGCTGAATAGCAAGAATCAATTATCTATTATTTCTTAAGCAATTTGATGAGATAAAATTGTATCTGTTTCATACTATCAGGCCTTGATCTTCTCAACACACCATGTTTACTCCTCAGAAGAGATACTGGGCATTTTTATGAATAGCGGAGTTAGGAAGCCATAAATATAATTATGAGGGACAAAAAGGAGCTGTGACATGATCATTATTGCTGAAAGAGACTTATAAGCTTAGAACATACAAGAAACTTCTTAAATGTGTGCTGATTGTTACGAAAAGACATACAGATTCCACTACTGTTTACGCTAAAAATTAAACACATCCTTGCTGTTGAAGGGAAGCATATCCTTTCACTTGAGAGTTACAGCTCTGAGCACTCTCCTGGATTTGTGTCCAAGCATTCACCTTAAAATGGCCCCCTAATGATGGCCTCCCCTCCTAAGCAAGACTCCCTCTTTATCCAGTATTATGGATTTATTATGGTATATTTATCATATATATTTATCATATATATTATATGGTATTATTCTTTATCCAGTATTATTAGTCTCCCTCTTTATCCAGTATTATGCAGCAAGAGCATTTCTGCAGGATACAGAACATCCAAGTTTACTTCTCTCCCCTGCATAAAGCAATGTTACAGTACATCAAAGCTGTACTGGCACCTATGACAAAGCTGCTTAAATTAATGACAGCATGAGTCCTGCTACTGATTTGTACTAGATAAGGACCCAGAAGAACATTTTAAATAGTTGATTAAAGGATGAATCCTCAGTGGAATTTGGTTAAATTCAGAAAGCTGCCAAAAGATACCACAGTTACATTTCATGAAATTTCTCAGAAATCTTTTCTACTGATTCTTCTTTTCCACCATAAAAGAGAGCAAAAGCAGACCTGAACCCTACACTCTAAGTATTAAACACAGAAGTGCACGTAATTCCAGACAGGTAGTTACTAGTCTTAGCTATTCAAAATAGAATTGTACAGGAATATTGGCAAACATCAGCAAAATTACTAAATAAAATGGATTTTAATCAAATTTGTGGAATATCTTGAATAGTAGAGGAAAAAACATTATTATTCATTACCCTTATTTTTAAAGTAGACTACTAGGATAACACATATCACAGGTATGCTGTGATAAAATACCAGAGAAATATAAGAAATTTAATTTTGAATTTGCGCACTACTTTTAGGAATTTTTATGAATACGAACAGATTTCATGAATCCTCAAGTTACGTCCAAAATGAAACACAACGCTTTTTTTTTTTTTTTTTTTTCATTTGTTCCACCTACTCAGCAGGTGTTCGAGATCTACAGGGCTTGCAGGTTAATTACTAATTAATCACTAAGGTGGGATGGGCTAATTAAGCTCTACTTGAAAAAGAAGGAACAAATCATTTCAACAAAACAGGCAGGATATTAATTGAAGGAAGAAATTTTAGAAGCAGCTAACTCCAAAGAGATCTGACAACACTTGATGTTACTTTAGAATAGTTATTCATCAATGAAACCAAAAGATTTTCCACATCTACAGTGAACATAATTTCTTCTAACAGCAAATGAAGACTTTTAACAGTTTATTTACAACTAATCTCCTCTCCTGGGACAAAATTGTTTTATGAAGTGTCAGGGCTTGAATACAGTTGGTATAGTACAATTTAAAAATTAGTAAAGGCTCCAGGAATTTTGGAAACAAACACTAGCTTGTGGCTATGTCTAAGAAATAATTTCTTACTTGGATAACAGAATCTGGGAAATTTTAACCTAGTCTTTTTGTTGTTGCTGTGTCTCCTGTTTGTTTCTTAACCACAGCTGTTTTCCAAGTGCAATCTCTGAAAAAGGAATAATTTAAAGCAATTAGAAATTGGAAGGTGATTTCTCTGGCAGTAGAACTGAGGCTCATCACGTTAGTCCTAATAATCACCTACAAAGTTTAGCTGGAAAAGTTTCCTAAGACATGTACCGTGTTTTTCGCTGAGGAAATTTCATTTTTCATTGGGAAGAATGATTCTGTAATCCTGCTGAAGAGGCATGGCTTTCCCCTTGATCACAGCTACAGCTGATTGTTATCAATCTTTTTGTATCTGTATCTGATTTTTAAAACACACAAGTGGGATTCATCTCTCCATGCTGTTCACTCAAGACTTTCTCAGGGTGATCTTAATATCAAAACTCATGTCAAGGTTGCTTCTCTGCCCTATAATGAAATTTATTCCATAGTCATTGTCTGAAAAAGTTTAGCAGGTAAAAAAGAGAGCAAGAAATTTAACTCTGAGGTCACTTTTGCATCTTACGGTAAATAAAATAAAAACCAGTCTCCTTCTTAGCAGCTTAAGGCTCCCAGACAGCAAGGCCTTCGGTATGCTATTTAGGGCCAATCAATGCTTACACAAATACTACTAAAAAGAGGTAGAAATCAGTACCAAGAAAACTCCTACACTGTCATCCACCCTAGTTTCAGAATAGTGGCTTGCTAAAAAGTTCAGCCAAGGGGTGCTTCCGCCTGTTATTAGCTCCTTTCGGCAGGTGCACTCATGTCAATCCAGGAGTTACAAGCAATACAAGCAAGGAAGTACTGATAAGACTTTTCTCATATAGCTGGCATAAGAGTAGTTTAAACAGAATCAGAAAACAGTTTTGTATGACTTCTTCTTCAGTGAATCTTAAAATAGAAGGTTCTATTCCTCCCTGTAAACATTCGCTCTGATAAAACTTTCTTAGGGACTTCTCTGCCAAAGATCTAGTAGCTGTGGAGCAACAGATGCCTATTTTTCCTTCATTGCTTCTTTGGCTTCATCTATCACCACGTCCTCCAGTTCTCCCACGCTTTCCGAAACGAACTGCAGACATCAGATTTCAACTTGCTTATGTCCTCAGCTCCATCTATAGTCAAGGGAGGATTTGCTAGTTATTTATTCCCACATACTCCTCAGACTACTTTTACCTGCTTATAAGTAGAACTTTCCATTTGCGTTCATAACACATTTTCAGAGTTTTTCTCCTGTTCCTTCTGACATCTGTTACACTTGCTACTGGCCTGCTTTCGAAATGCTGTGAGGAATTACAGTTTATTGTATAATAACAGAAAAAGGAGTTGAAGGTCCTTGAAAGCACCCAGAGGAGGCACCAAAGGTGGTTGACAGGGCTGGAGGTGTGTTTTGTGAGGAGAGGCTGAGGGAACTGGTGTTGCCCAGCCTGGATGTCAGGCAGTTGGTGATTTTTGAAGGTCCCTTCCAACTGAACTATTCTATTCTACTACCAGATGGAGGGTGCAAAGTTATTTAGATACCAACAACTTTCCAAAAGATTAAAGAATTGCCTAGACTCCAATGCAACAAACTACTCCCAAGATAGCTTGTTGCCTCAGACTAGAAGAAAAAAAGAAAGGAGAAAAGAGCACCAAACTGACCAGCACAGCAAGCACATCTCTGGCCTGCTATATCCAGGAAACTTACACTGAAGGTAATTTTCTTCTGTTGCTCCTTATAGCATCTTTCAGCAGTGATAAAGGCAGAAGAGGATTTAATTGTCTACCTAAAATAATTCCTTTATTATATTTGTGCAACTGAGCACTTAACAGAAAAACCATCATGTTCTCCCTGTGGATCTCATCTTCCCCAAAACAGGGATAGTACTACTTTCCCAGGAATATTAAAATAAAGTTACACCTTTGAGCTACTCAGTACCAACCATTACCGAAATGCGCTTAAAAAGGAAAAACAAAAATACTTTCTTTCTTCTCACTAATGAAGACATTAAGAGCAGCCATTTTGCACAAATTCTTCTATGTCAGATAGTTTGCATCGCCAACATCTTCAATTACTCATCCATTCTCCCACAGTAAATTAATACTGAAGGTGTTTGTTTCACTGTTTCCAAGTCACCTATCTCTAATACTATTTATATTACAAGGAGAAGTTTAATACAATTATATTTCCTTAACTAGTAACAGTGGATTTATTTTGTGCATAAGGAGATTAACTAGATTTTCAAGCCTTTTAGAGTATGGAATGTGCAGAATATTTCAGCAGAGCTATTTTCCCTGTGAGCAGGCATGTAGAGTAAGATATTGACTGTATTAGAGCTTGATAAAAATCTGATTCTTTGAACAGCAAATGTTGAAGTGTTAACAGGAGTGTATCCATTCCCAACAGACCTTATAGTACAGTGTGTTATGAAGCAAAAAGGGTAATTTTCAATTTAGACCACATTACACATAGATCATTTGGTCAGGCAAGATTCCTTCTTTAAAGAATTTCACCAGCACTTTTTAATGCTAACAAAATGCATACTTCTTTGCTTAACTGTAGTCCATTTTAATGCTTTTTTTCCATTTCCCTTTCTTTCTGTTTCCTTGCTCAGAAGTATGTGAACCATCTGTGCATCTAATGTGGTCTAATAACTATCTGCAAATCTGTTTCCCTGAAAGTGACATTACCAAAGCTGGAAGGCCAAATATTACCAGCTGCTTGCTGGAGTGCAGGCTCGCACATCACAAGGTCTCTGTGATTTGCTTGCTCACTGGCCTGTTAAGCAGACAATATATGAAAATATCTTAAGAGTCCACAAGTCCTATATCTCTGCTCCAGTCAAACATAACCGGAACATTTGTTGATTTTAAAATACCACAGCATAGCATTTGAATTTAAATGCTAATATTTCAAACAGTTAACCGAGTTTTACATCACTCTTTTCACTGAGAGAGTATGTCCAGTAAACACCAGACTCATATTTTAAGATTTTTTTTCCACTGACTTTTATGAAGTCTATTTTAAATAGAAACAACGGCATTTATCTTAACATACTGTCCAGGACACATATTTTTCATGCATGCTGCACTTGGCTCCTATCTGATTTTCAGATTATTTTTCTTTAGGACAAAGAGAAAAATCAGCATCTCAAAAAGGCTAATTTGTTATAATTTGTTCTTATTGTGCTAGATCAATAAAAACTTTTCTGAATTTTTATTGACAAGATACTTTCATTTTATTTTTGAGGCACTTGAATAATACATAAGCATAGTATTACTGCTTCTTTTATAAGATCAAATGTTCAAATGGAAATTTGATTTAGAGATTTATATTAAATACTCGATGTAATTTTTAAACTTAAGTTAGTAAATGTACAAGTGATATATCTAAAATGAGATGCTACTTATACAGCCGTACCACCAGTAAGAATGTCTCTTCAGTAAACAAGACTATTTTAGTACAAAGGTAACACTGGCATAATATTACTGACAAAAAGAGGACTTGAAGTTTTGCAACAACGTGCAACTGGAGTAAAGACACACTTCCGAAAAAAGCAAAACCCATCTCATAAAATGAGTCTTTTCCCCCTATACTTGCAAAACTTACATAAAAAAATACTCTAATTTAAATATACAAAACAGATGAAGAGGAGCCTCTTATTGAAGCGATTTTCAGACATTAACGCTCACAGCTTCCAACCCTTAAGAAAAGCTAAATTCTATATAGCACAATGAGAACTTCTATTGAACTTGCATCTCCTACTAATAGCGTTTAACCTTAAGTATCTGGATATCTCTTAATGTATCTCTTACAATATATTGCTGCCAGTGTAGGGTGTCTTCAGAAATAACTACTCAGATAGGGACCAACTCAACCCTTGCTAATTTTCAAATAAATACTAATTTATAAACTGCATCTTCAAAGCAAATACTCCTTAATAAAGAACATGATAAAACACACAAAGATATTTGAGCATAACTCCTACGTTTGAGCATAATTCCTTCTTTTGACATAAAGCAATTATTCAGAATATCAGTTAAATGAATAGCTTTATGTAAAGTATATTCAGAGTACAAGGTGGATTGAGGTAAAATACACCTGTCTCAGTGAAAGTAAAGACACACTAACAGAGGGAATACAACTGGGAACTACAGTATTACCCAAAGCTTTGGTTCAGTTCTGACTACGACCACATCTGCCTGATGCTCAACTGGATTTCTAAAGTCTACCTTTAACATGAGCAGCTGTTTGTCCTCTAGGCTTACTTCATAAAATTAAGTACCTTGGATTTTTGCTAGCTTTTTTTTTTTTTTTACAGAATTTCTGTTTATAGACACAGAATTCAAATTTCTTATTTAATATTTGCAATTAGAAAAGAGCAGGAGAATGAGGAAATTAGATTTTGTCATGTTTGTCATATAATTTTATTTGATGCCCTCTTGCAGTGATTTCTACCTGCAAAATGTAATAGTTCGTTATCGTATAGCCATTGAATCTCAAATAGCTGATAAAAATAATATTTCAAAACCTGTTAGCATCCATTTGCTGCAGTTGTTTTCTTCCCTCCTTGCACCTAAGCCACTTCCAGCTGGTCAGGGAAGGGGGAAAAGCATTAAAAGTATTAAAATTGCAGGGTAGGAAACTAGCATCATGTCACCCCACATCCCAAATGCCCACGTGGATTTTTCCAATCATTATAATTATATTGCTGTGCAGTTTTTGGTAATAGGTTAACTTAGATAACCATATAGGTTAGGATTTGGTTTTTTTCCTTCATTTTGTTCTCTCCAAATATTTAAAAGAATGTCTTTCCCTGAAGGGAAATAGTTCTATATCCGCATCTAAAAGCATTCTCTTTTATCTCAGATGGCAACCAGATCGTGGATTAACAACACATATTACATATTAAATATTTAATTTAAATATTAAATAAAAACAGTCTCTATACGAAGTCAAACATATAAGCACAGCTAGTTGAGCTTGAAAACACACCTGGATTCCTTGGTCTCATTTTTCACTTGTTCTTCCCTTGAACAGCTTCCATATCAGTCACTATAATACACAGAAATATTTCTCCCATGGTGCTTCCTGGAAAACTAGCTCCAGAGGACTGAAGGCCCTATCCAGATATTTGAAGTTTCACTATAATTACTCCTGATTCTCCAGGATACAGTCAAGTGAAATAAGGATTCCTTTCACGGTCGGGGGGCCATTCTGCATTACTACTCAAGATCAGTACGTAGGTGTACAACGTTTTATCTACGGATTTATTCCCACAGACCAAGAAAACAAATTACTCTAGCGGATTTAAAAATAAAAATAAAAACTGACTGTAATTTCTTTGTTATCACAAACGTCAGTTTGAACCCCAATCTTTGTCATAACAGCAAAAGTGAAATTGTGTGTCAGGGCCAGCTGGTCTCCAATTTTCATTCAGACAAATATTCTTTGATGCCCAAACTTCCCCTTTCCACAGCTTGCTGAATACTCAGTAGTTGATGCCAAATGATTTTCATTGTCTTGTTATGTTTTCCCAATATAGTCCTAGAGTAAATTTGTTTTTTGAAGACTATTTGTTCCATAGAAAATGAATTTGCAAAAATGCAACTTGTAATTCGAATTTGTAATATGTAGAAAAATGTGACTATCAAGTTGCCTTTACTCCCTCCTACAGACTGTTACGACCAACACCTTGCTGACTGTTAGTGCATTCATGTCAATGCTGAAATGCAGCTGCATCTCCGTGTGTAAAAAAGGGGACATCAAGTGGAAAGGTATCAGAGACTTTGTTCTAAGCAAAGAAACTACTATAATGAAAGACAATGAGGAAAAGAAATAGATGAGAGCCACAAGAAAATACTGGGGTTTATTGTTTAAAAAAAAAAAATCTCCATTTTTGAGGCTACATATATATTGGGGGCCTATTATATACCAATTTAACTAAACGTTAATTTATGCTCGGCTGTTTAGGTGTCACATAATCCAATACAATATTCTAATATTTAAGAAAATTGTTACCTAAGTTGTAAAACCTGCAAGGTGGAATAGCTAAGGTAAGATGTAAGTGAGCATTTCTATCATTTCTACAACTGAAACATTTTACCAATCAGTCAAAATTCACTGAAGCAAATAAATCAATTCAAGCACTTGGCTTATACTAAGGATCGATTATTTGGATGAAAGTTCAAAAGCTTATAGAAAAATCATTACTTTTTTCTGTAAAATTAAATATCAGACTGCTCTCTTCATAGATGGAAGACTTCAAGAAAAGCCAATGGAAAATTACTGAGAATTTAGATTAGGTTTTAGAATTCTGTCTTCAAATTAGGAAAGCAGTTTGCATTCCTAACAGTCACCAGATTTATCAAGCTCATTACTTAGTGAGGTCGGTCTAGGCAGTAAAACCAACTTGTAAGTCAGAAAAAGCAGCTTTTAAGTCAAGACTGTTCTCTGGTGACACACTATTGATGATGATTTTTATGTCAGTGGCTACAAGAGATGCAAAGCACGTACAAGAGAGTTATCTGAAGGTTATAATGTCAGAGGTGCACAGTACTCCCCAGAATACAAAGGAAAGGATTTCCTGATTCTAGAAGTTTTCTAGTGCAATTATCTATTCTGTACCTTACAAAAATTAAAGGGATCTATAAAAATAAGTACTCAAAGCATTTTCCGTGAGATTGATGATGCTATTTACACCCCTTTTTAAGAGCTCATAAAGAAACTTGTGAAACTATGGTCTTCCATATTGAGCAACTTAGTGATGACGCTGACACATCAGCTTACTTATTAGCACACTTTGCAACTGCAGTTATGTTTTGTTTCTTTTAAAACATCTTTGTACAATGGAAATACCTCTTTAGCTCTATGCTGCTCTCTATAAGCAGTTAAGATGTTACCAGGTTTCATAAAGAAGCGGCTGATGCCCCCATGCCTGTCAGCGTTCAATAGCTTGCTGTAACTTTTGGTTAGACCTGAAGTGGTCAGCCAGTTGCACTTAGTGATCTTTGAAGATCCCTTCCATCTGAACTATTCTATTCTGTTCTATTCAATGTTTGTTAATTCTTCAGTTTGTCATTAGTCTTTCCAAACAGTGTTACTGTTAATTTACATTTGTCCAATTGTGACTTGAAAATTTTACTTGATGGATATTATATTTGGAAAGTTAACACCTACTGTGGAAAGGTTTCATACAGTTTTAAAGATACAACATGGTAATAATATAAGTGAGCTCCACTGAAGCAACTAGGTTTCCCTCCTAAGAGCAGAAAAGCTGCTTTTATAGTTCCTCAGACATTTCAGAGAAAAGTTCTGCCTGTTCTTGTTTTCCTTTCCACCTCTGAATATGTTCTTAGGATGCTCACTCTTCTGCAGATACTAAAGACCCAATATTTATTTGTTAACAAACTTCCTTGTCCCCTAACCTGAGCTTTAGTCCTCCACCAGAAGCTTACCTATTCACAACTACTACTCCCTAGTGCACATGCTACTGTTACATTGACCTTTTAATGGTTCTTTCACTGTCTCATCACGAGTCCAGTCTTTGAAATGCTGCCTGCTACACCTTTGAGAGATCAGGTTCCTATTTTGATACATGCACCTGCTTTGTACATCACTGAAAAACATACCTATACTGCGCACAGAAAAAGTCAGGGGAGATTTTCAGTGGCATAAACACAACACAAGACAATGGTAAAACCCCTGTCACGTGCACAAAGGGACCCTCTTAATATTCCAGCTTAAAGGAATTATTTTAATTCAAAGAAAAGCCTAGATTCAGTGTGTAAATTACAAGAGGGAGTACACTGGCTACAGTTTCCCTTCAGGTTCTGTCTCCTATTGACTCCCTTTCTGGTAAAGGACCCTCTAGAAAAAACACGTCTGTTTGTTTTGGGTTTTCTTCCAGTTCTTGTGCAGATTCTTGTCATCTGCAGAACTTCCTAATATGAACAGAAATGCCTTTATTTCAGCTGTTCCATGCAGACAAGGTGTGGTGTAAAGTGATTAGGATTACCAGTACAGTCCAACTTGCCAGTACACCTTGCCTTCAAACATGAGCAGAACTATTGGGGCGCCAGTATGAAATCTGAAAACTCTGCAGCTTGTTAAAATTGCCCACCAAATTTCACAAGATACACTCAACACAATACAGAACTGAGTAAGATGTATTAAGATCACACTGTGATGCTTTTTAGAGGATCAGCTATCAATTCTTGTTGGTTACTTACTGCATTTTATTTTTTTAATTCATTCCTTCTAGCGATTAAGAACATAGCCTTCCAATATTAAAGGGGAGTTTATAAACACGAGGGAAACCAGCTTTTTACAAGGGTAGATAGTGATAGGTCAAGGGGGAATGGTTTTAAACTAACTGAGGGAGACTTAGATTAGATGTCAGGCAGAAGTTTTTTGCTGAGAGAGTGGTGGTGAGGTGCCGGAACAGGCAGCCCAGAGAGGCTGTGGATGCCCCATCCCTGGAGGTGTTTAAGGCCAGCCTGCACGGGGCCCTGGGCAATCTGATCTAATATGTGACCTAGTAGCTGGCATCCCTGCCTGTGGCAGGGGGGGTGGATCTTGATGATCCTTGAGGTTCCTTCCAACCCAAGCTATTATATGATATGATTCTATGATACAATATAATATGTGAAATTATTCATATTTTATTTTCTGCCTAATTATTTACATAGCCATCAATCTTGCTAGCAAACAAATCATGCAACAAATAGCTTCCAAGAAGCTGCTGGCCAACTGGAAGTGACAAACCGAGAAAAAGTGACAGCACGATGAATTTCCAGAATACACTCCCACTTGTGAAGCTGCACCTCAAATATACATCAGTTTAGCAGGTAAGTAGAAGAAGAAACTGATGCAAACTAGCAACTATTAAATCTTCCAAAATATCTTGGAGGTCAACCAAATACCCAAAGTGATTTTGAGGTAGTTTTGACAGCTAGGAAACAGTGAGCTGGCATAACAGCAACAGCAGTGACCACAGCAATGTCAGGTCTTGACGCATTTCAGCACATATATCACACCTTGATGACACAATGTCATCATTTAACAAGGTTCTTGTTTGCAGAAGAGAATGTTAATGTACTTTAGAGCAATGCGTATGTCACCTTTGTCGAACTGCATTCATTTTTGATCCTTTCAACCCATTATCTACCCACAATCATAAATGTAAGTTTACTGCTATGGTAGAACATTTCCACTTCCACACACTAAGCTGAATTCACTTACTAACTGTGGCATTATTAAATCCTCACTGTTCAGTGACTTGATTGAGAATGCATTTTGGCAAGCGCTCAGAGGAGAAACAGATTCCAACACTCTCTTACAGACACATCAGGACAGAAGTTCTTAGTTTCTCTTCATCAGACATACAAGCTAGCTATCTCTATACAGCTCAACTGTACTTGTGCTCCTAATGACACCCACTGGGAGCAAGAAACGTACAATCTCATATAGTATTCCCTACAGCAAAAGAGAATAAGGCATTGATTTTCAACTTCAAGCAATAGCAGAAGATCGCCTCAGTTTTCTGTCTAATTTGATCTTTAGCAAGACATAAGTGCTTGCGTCTTTACAGCTATTAACCTCCCCACTCCATGACATTAAATATTGCTTTATTTTTCATTTTTAATAGAAAGCTCTGAATTCCTCTAATACTTAAGGTTGTCTTTCAGTGGTAAAGTATCATTCATCAGGTGCTCAAGTAAAGAAAAGAGTTATTCTGTTCAGGATCTATTTTGTAAAACTAGAGGTAAATTTGGCAGAAGATTAACATATATTAAGTGACCAAAACACAGAAATGCCTTCAGTCTCAAATGGTAGACCAAGCCTTCCAAAACTGAAGTCTGCAGTTGTTGCCAAGCTGATTAATAATTAGTGCTTCGGTGTTAGCATTGAAAGGCAGTAAATTTAAAGAGAGTTGAAATCTTTTAAATAAATAATGTTTTCACTGTGGTCTGGAAGAAGGATTTTTCTAATTTAGCTTTTCTTGTTCCTGATACTTGTGTTGAAAAACTAACTCACAGCCAGAAATAGAGAAGAAATGTTGAAATAATAAATGAGATACAGCAACTGAAAAGAAAGAGCCTCCAGCACAATGCAGCTGCACTTACCTAACAGCTCACTTCTCTATCTATTAGACCTTGCAAGGCTGCCAAATCAAAACCGAGCATCTTTAAGAAAAATCCAACAGTCTCCTCCATACTCAGAAATCAAATTTGCGTATTCATACTTTCTTGTGTTTGTTTAAAGCATTATGATCTGCAGTTTTAAGAAGATCAAATGGAATAACAGAGAACTCAAAAGATTTCCATCTGCCCAGAGAGTTTACAAAAAGAAAAAGGAGTTGTGAGTAAAGGTTATGAATTATACAGTGTTTCCTGATTTCACATGCTGAAGAATAACCTCAATCAGATTCCTTGATTTCCAGGAACGGAAATTCTGACTCCGCTTCTTGACAGCCACAGATGGTAACAGACAGCCTCATCTCGGCACACTTTTCTACAAATGGATTCCTCTAGAGCATGTACCAGCTCCACCCTGTCCCAAATTCCCTTATCTCAACTAGCAAATGCTGAACTATGTGCCCGACTACTGAAAATCTATACTAGGTCAGCCTCACAGAGACAGCACGCACTGGTGTTTAATAGTCTGAAGTGGGACCGTAGTTCCACTCACAGCATGACTGCGTGATATCCATTCTTACTAACAACATCTTCTTAGTTATTATACGCATTACTTTATTGTTTTTATTTTTCAGAAAATAACTTCCCAGTATCCTTGAAAATAAAACAATTCCCATCCCTAGGAGTAAACATGGGAATTTTCTGCTGTATTCTTTTTAAACTGTTGCAGCAGCAGTGCTTCGAGCACACTTTAGACAAGGCAGTTTTCTGAACAAGACCACAAGATATACATAGCTTTTTATTCTATTCCAGCCATGCTTTACCCTTGCCTTTCTCACCAAGAAAGGAAACACCTGTAAAACATGACAGATTTAAGATATGCCCCTTCCCAAACCAGTATATCATCAAAACAGATCAACGCTCCACAGTAACAGACATAGGAATAAGCTTGCAGAAAACGCCTCTGAAAGCTGAGCAGCTGAGACTATCTTTCCATTTCCTCTCCCCACCTTTTTTTTCCACCTTTTTTTTTTTTTAATAATAATTCAAAACTCCAGACAGGTTGACAACTTATTGAAAATTGTTCTTCTTCAGAAAAGTGCTTATTACTGTCTACCATCTTTATTACATTGATACTGACATTTAACACTCAATAAATCTGCAGCTCTTCTGTGAAGCTCTGCTTTACAGTTCAACTCAAGACTCCTCCTTTTCTATTAACACTTGCCGATATTTTGCAGGGAGTAGGAGCCGGTTCCATATCTGGCACTTCATTAACATGCAAGCCACTTTCATATACTCCTTCCCCCTGGCAAGATGAATGAAGAAAAAGGGACAAAAAAAACAAACCTTGTCCTAGGCATCTTTCACAAGATTTTGCAGCTCGTAACACACAAAATCAAATTGTGTGCCATTCCATTCAATTTTATTTTGCAACTTCTCCATCAACAGTCACTGTGAATTAAGCGAAGAAGACTGACAGCTATCAAAAACAGATTTTCCAGTGCAAGTTCATCAGGAGCATCAGTGAGAAATGGTCAGGGGACGCTGCTGATTGATGGCTGTCTCTCTCCAAATGGGGTGACATAGTAACTTCTGAGGTAAGAATTCGTACACAGAAGCAATCCTGTCCAGCCCAGAAGGCAGAGCATCAGTGCACAAAGGCTAGAAGGATACTGAGAGAGATGACTTCTACACTCAAATTCAGAATCCTTTTATCTCGAGGGAAATGTTCAAATGACTTTCAAGTGGCAATAAAGCTCCTTCAAGCAGAGAACTACAGAGGGGCTTGTTGCAGAACTTGGTGCTAAGCACTTTGAATTCACTGAGATAAAAGAAAGAAGAAAACTAGGCTCATTTAAGCAAGGAATATAAAAATGATTCCAGAGGACTTTTTATTGAACACCTAAGTTATTGATAATTGTCAACAGAATTAAGCCACAAAGGCAACCTCCTCCCATGGTTTTTTTTTGTTTTTTTTTTTCCCCCTAGATACTAGAAATGAGCTACATAGTTAATTTGAGCTACACTGAATTTTTAGAGAAGCCGAAGAGCAGAAGTGCATGAAACAGTGGGTCTTTCCCTTTGGGAAGGTGGTCAAACCATCCTTTCTCAATGGCAGATATGCAAGAGGTCAGCAGACACAGTGATGATGGAAGTGGTCTACTGCCTCGCACAGAGCACAAAGCAGCAGGATTCTCATTAACTTATGGAGAAACACATTGGAACAAAAATGAGACCACCAGAGACTGAGAAATGGAAGCTTCTCAGGAAATATTTCCCACACTTATTTAGAATTTGGAATATGAGTGGCTATCCACACAGAGCAGAGGTTAACAGTGTCCAAGTTGGGATCTCCAGGCCTAGCTAGTACAACAATCCAAAAACAAAACATCCAAGGAGAAGGAGGACTGTATTTGTTGTTTTTTTTTTTTAAAGAAGACCAAATGTATAATCAGAGGGGAGATAGGGATTCCAGCTCAAGTTATTAGGAGTAACAGAAGATGTGTGCTGCTAATAGAGTCAAACAAGGCCGGATCACACCATAAGAAAATGCACAATCATTATTCAGTGACATAGGAGAAGAGATTTAAATTTTCAGTTCCTCTGCTTACACTCCTTTGATTACATGATTACACAGTATGAATACTTTTTTTTTTCTTAATAGACTGTAGTAAATTTTCTACTGCTGATTCTGAATAGATGGCTTCAGTCTTTCATCTGCTGTGTCACAAATTGGAAAACCACACTTCTAGATTCTCAGCTGTTGGATATTTGCACTACTCCAGCAACTGAAACAATCCACTTCCTACATAGACTACAAATTATGTGACCCCTTCACATAAAGGACAACAGTGAATGAAGAGTGAAATGTGACAGCTGATGAATTCCTTGGGGTTAGCTTCCATTTCAGAAATGGAGCATACGCAGCGTTTCATGCATGCAATGTGTAAGAAATAAGAAAAAGAACCTTTGTTATTTTATTGTGAGATTTCTATTCCTAGCACTATTTCTTCTCTCCACAAACAATATCTAGCAGTCTGAA
This sequence comes from Numida meleagris, assembly GCF_002078875.1. Classification (NCBI taxonomy): domain Eukaryota; kingdom Metazoa; phylum Chordata; class Aves; order Galliformes; family Numididae; genus Numida; species Numida meleagris. The sequence continues at coordinate 8,401,787 of NC_034414.1, read as the reverse complement.
TGCAAAGTAAATCTAAGACTTAAAATGGAGAAAGCTCACAAATGGAAAAGCATCATGGAATCTTAATTATTTTAAATCATACCTTTTTCAGCTAATCTTGTGATTCAGGTATTTGACATAGAAGTGTTTAGGACCACTAATGCTATACTTACTAATCACAATATTTCATTTTGGCATGCAACTAGCTTACACTTTAACACAAAATTTGACTCTACGTTTTAAAGAAATAAAATTTCACAATATTCCCTTTGGAAGCCATTGTTCGTTTTTTTTTACATTACATGGCATTAATATGCCATCACTGAGATGCACAGTAGTCTCTTTCTTCCTCAGGGAGACTCTGTAATCCATTCTCTGAAACATGAGCATGAATGTAACTGAGAAGTTTTGCTTACTGAGACGTTGTCATCTCTACTATTTGTTCATTTGTCCTTGCCAGAATTATTTCTTGGGAAAAGTTCAAATGCTTCTTATTTCTTCATAACTGCGTAATTCTTCCCTGCTCTCATCATAATAGCACCTTGCTGTGCCTTCCCCTTCTCTCTCATTCATCATATCTCTTAGTTCAAGAGGAACACTGAGGGCATCCTGGGCAAAGACCAAGATGACTGTGATCTCTTGCCCTCTCTGTCAGTCTCTGTCTCATTTTTTCCAATACTGTGCAGTTCACTGAACACTGGGCAGGAACACACTGATTTTCTTCCTCACTGTTTATTTGTTATTTACAGTGCAGCATTACAAGCAGTTTGTCAAACAGAGCTAAAGCCATTTCAAAACATCCCTCTGGAGAGGGGTTATAACCTGACCCAAGCCCACATAGCAATCATAATGGGACAGAGACCTGATTACTGACCATAAGAGAAGTCCTCTATCTGTTTCAGCACACTCTCTTCTCCAGCAATCACTCAGTACTGTTTACATTTAAAATCATATTTGCCCTAACAGGCCTAGAGGCAAATTTACTGGCTGTTTCACCATCATTGTGCGGCTGCTTTAGATGTGTTCTTCCTTTTCATTCAATTCAATTTCAAAACCTCTTTACAAATACAATCGTATTATCATTGCATTTAGCTACACTTCATATACATAATCTGCCTGCCTAGTATCCAAGAAATAAGAAAATGGTATGATTTTCACAACTGTGTAGAAGAAAAAATGCTACTGAATGCAAACAAGCTGCCATGCCACAATCATCAGCAAATCCATTAAATAAATCCTTCTCAATTTTTCATCCAAAAAAGCAGTTTCATCCAAAAAATATTGAAAAGTTGTGGGAACTGTTACATTTGTTGTAATTCTCTCCTGTGTTAATTACACTGACCTGCCCTATTTCTAATAGTTGTCCGCAGCATGCAATAAGGTATAAAGCAAGTATCTACCTGGCTCTGTACTCCTATGTTCCAGGGGCCTGGATAGCAAATGTATTGGTCGATATTAGTGCCAATAAATTAATTTGTTAGTTTATAATTAAAGTAATTGTTTTTGATTAAGAAATAAGGATAATATTGTCTTTAAGGAGAGAATGCATTCTATTAGCTCAAACACAGAAAAAACACTAGATTAGTTTGATAGCATACTATTAATATTACTTTTAATTACCTTCAGTTTTACCTTATAAAAGCAATAATTTGAAGATGCATCTTTCAGCAAGAGAAAGTGATTTTTAGTTTAAAAAAATCATTAATTACAAATTTTATAGTACTCATAACAAAGGCAGTGTGCTAAACTTCTACTTTGAAGGAAGACAGTTCTGGGCTCTTCAGTTCAAAAAAGACAGGGACCTCCTAGAAGGAGTCCAGCAGAGGGCCACAAAGATGATTAAGAGCCTGGAGCATCCCCTGTATGAGGAAAGGCTGAGTAACCTGGGTCTGTTCAGCCTGGGAAAAAGAAGACTGAGGAAGAATCTGATAAATGTTTATGAATACCTAAAGGGAGGTGGGAGGCGGGAGGCAAGTGGACAAGGCCAGGCTCTTGGTGGTGCGTAGCGACAGGACAAGGAGTAACGGCCTAAAACTTGAACATAGGAAGTTCTGTACTAACTTGCAGAAGAACTTATTTACGGTAAGGGTGACGGAGCACTGGAACAGGTTGCCCAGAGAGGCTGTGGAGTCTCCTTCTATGAGACATTCAAGGCCCATCTGTATGCCTACCTGCGCGACCTATTGTAGGGTACCTGCTTTAGCAGGGGGGCTGGACTCGACGATATCTTGAGGTCCCTTCCTAACCCTGTGATTCTGTGATAAACATAGAAATGGATGTATATTGACTCCTGCTCTTCGTGGATAATAAAAATACTGATTTGACAGATTCATCTTCCTATTCATACTACTATATACATATATACACCGATCCATCATTCAGATAGATTACTTAATACTAAAATTTGACATTTTATCAGAAGAGCAAGCTACTGGGTATGCTCAAGTAATCAAAAAGCTTGCCTACAGAAGTCTAACATTGGGGTTTGGTTACATATCTAGGCAGTTCAGATATCACTTCCACACAGTTTTAATCCCCTCTATGGGAGGATATCCAGTAACTAAATTTTATATTGCATATCCAGTTTCCAAGGCAGACTCTTTACATACATATATAATTTCCATAGTTTTTTCCTTTTATTAACTGTTTCAGGCTATACAGTTTGGATTGATTTTTCTGATTTGACTCTTTTCACCAAAGACTACATAAACAAAACAAAACAAACTTTCTTCAGGATACATATATGTTGCTACTGTTTTCTTTTTCTAAACAAATAATCTTTGTTGGTTTTGTCACTACCACACACAAACTAGGACTCATCTAAAACATGAATGTGATGCACTAAGGCTCTATCTTGGCCACTGCACACATCGCTGAAGCTTCCTTTTTCATAAAACATAGAAAGCTGTCTAAGAAATATATAAGCTGTTATTTTACCTGTAACTACAGCCTATCAGAATATTTCCAACAACAAAAAAAAATGGTTGTCAGGCAATCATGAGTCACCAGAATTAAAACTTTTGCTGAAATACATTCAGCTATGATAGAAATCACTCTATCAAGAGTGAGGTCTAGAAGACATTTTTTCCATCAGTGCCAAAAAGATGTTTAATTTGTAAATTGAAAAACATCAATTGGAGCGAAGTTTCAAACTGAAGTTAAAATTCCGCCCCAGAGGAACAAAAAGATTCCAAATCATATCCAATGTGACTGCTCTGATTACTGGTTGATTACTAATTGAAAATTCTACTTATTCTCAGAATCTTTTTAGCATTAAACTGCAAAAGCTGTTGAAATTCATTAAGGTAAAATTTCTGAAATTTCTGAAACCTTCAGGCAGCATCAAAATTGGCTTCTGCAAAGCTTTATTCACATAGTGAAAAATACTAAAAGGGAAATGTGTTAGAAGATGCCTCTATATCTATTTTAAAATAATGCAGAACTCAGCAAAATAAATCTTTACTTAATCAGTAATGCTTTAAAAGCTAAATTACAGCTACAATATGTAATGACTAGATAAAACTTTCTGAATAAGAATCAAAATTAATATAAAGAAATTAAGTTACAATTGCTTGAGGAGACAGAACTATCTAATTTTATGAGATAGCTACAAAAGGCAAATCAGAGTAGTTTCAAAAGTCTCCTTGTCTTCTAATCTCAGAGTTTCCAAGGACCCAAAGCAGAATTTCAGTAAATCGTAGGCTTGCACATAAAACTGGATCTCAACACTAGTATTATGATAGAATGTCTCAGTTAGGAATTATGTACTTTTCTAAGCACTGAAAACACTGCTACAGGGTAAACATGAGCAGCATAAATTAATTTATAAAGTCTATTAAACAGCAGCATCTTTCCTATTGCCTAGTAGAAACAGTAATGCTCTGTGCTTACAAGTACATAAAGATCCAACTTATCTATCTTATGGATTTTTCAAGGTAATGAAACTCAAAGAAAATTATCTTTTTTATTAAATAAACACGTCTGGTTTTCATAAACACAATCAAAAGCTAAAGCAATAAACAAAACAATGTATGCAAAATGAATCTGATTCTCGACACATGGATATCATATATTTCTCAGTTACTGATAGAATGCTAATGGAACATCCTCTAGCTCAAATTAAATCACCAACTCTCACACACAAAGAGCAGTGAAGGAAAAGCAATTTGCAAATTTTCAGCTTACTAGTTGGGTAGGCCAGCATCTGCCAATTGCTGTTAACATCAGAGTCAGCATATGCTATACAGAATGTTTCAACTGTATCTTTCAAAACATATCCCTCTCTGAAACGTATACGATGGCTAGTCTAGGCATAACACTGTAGATTTATTCTTTCTCTGTAATACAGCTCTAAAGATTACTTATTTCCACTGATGATTTCATCTAAAACTTAGTATTAGATATGTAGTGTTTTAGTCCTTTGTCTCACACTAAAAGGTTACAGATGTCAGGCTGTCACTGATTTGAACATCACTATACTGAATCAAATAGAATGATGGATGCAAATCCCACTGACAATAATAGAGAAATTCTTAGAAGGTACCAAGTACTGAAAGAAATGCAAGATTTGAATAATTAAGCTCTCTGAAAAAAAAAAAAAAGCACATTAGGTGCGGGGCAACTGTTGAACATAGATGGCATCTTCGTATGCTCTCAATTACCAGCTAATACTTTGCTGACACCTCAAAGCTCAACAAAGTGAACTAGAAGGCTAGCTTAGGCAAATTTTGACTTGCAGCTTCCAGTGCCACTTAGATCTAGCATCCTGAATATGTAAGATTGAATTCAGTGTTGTCTTTATTTCAGTCTTCAGAAATGCATTACATTTCAGGCAGTCCTACTCCTGCCTTTATTGACTGTCTTCATACAACAGCTCTTCTTCCACTTTAAGAATGTACATAATCTTTTTCTCCCAGCAACTTCACATAGTAAGATCAAATAAATTAATTGAGACAATACTACTATGATTCAGAGCTACGAGTACAGCCTTCTTGATTGTAGGGAAATATTCCAGTTTTGCAGCCTTAACCATAATCACGAGAGAGTCTCTCTTGTCTGATTCACATTTTACCAAAGCAAAATCGAGTTGCACAGGGTTAAATGGCAGACCAAGTCCGCATTCTGATAGAATATCTCCAGACAGAATCAAAATGAATCTTCTAGGGAACAACAGCTGATAAAGAACTAATGGAATGTCACTCTCATGGCAGAAGCTTACTCAGACTGTGCCATCTCACAGGAACTAGGCAGACCTTAAATCCTAGCTAGTGAGACGGTGGAAAAAGAAGAACCTTTTAAGAGAATTTTCAAGTGAATCAAGTGTCAGAGTTCAGTTCTCCAAAGTGAACTGTAACTTCAGTAAATTGGAGAAGTTCGCTTTTAAGATCTTGCAGACAAAAAAAAAAAACAACCTTATTTTGTCTCAACATAAACACGACAGATAAATTCTGCTTAATCCATATGAATGTATCTATGGAACAGGAAGAGCAGAGGATTTTCAAAATGCTACTTTTGTGATAAAGCAGCTGTTTCCAAAGGCAGGTATTTTCATAAGATACTTTCTTTGCTGTGCCTCTTGTTCCTCCACAAGAACAAATATTACTTTCATTATTTTGGGAGACTTTTTTGTTGTTGATGTTGTTGTTGTTTTTGTGTTGTTTTTTTACTTCTCCTTTCAAAACATCTCGGCCAGAGATTTTGGAAACAAAATGAGAGAGCTTTCTATTGCAGTTGGAAAGGAAATCATACGGGAATAAATTGCAGCAACATAAACTAATCTTTTAGATTTTCATCTACGGTTTTCCAGAGAAAATGTTAAAAAACAAAAAAGAAATGTTCATGAGTAGAAGCAAAAGAAAAATCGTTGAACTAGTATAAAATAAAAAGGTAGTTATTTCATTTTCTCTTCTGATGACCTCAGCTGGTAATTGATAATGCCAACTGAAATGCCTGAAGCTGCATATTTTCCTTTGTTGCTGTAGTAATCCAACTGAAGAAGTTTGCATATTTTTTTAACATAAAAAATAAGCTGTCCTGCCCTCATTTCATTTTCTGCAAGGAAATGGGATTATCTACTGAAATAGCTTAAGGTTTCTGTATGGGTTCCTTTTTGCAGCTCAGTCTATTCACCCAGGTCAGACATCAGGAATGTTGAGATTCCTGATCATAAACTGCAGTGCAATTTCCAAGAAGACAGAAAAAATATATATATTAGAATAGTACAGTTTATGCTAGGAGTACTAACCCATGCAGCTTTTTCAACTGTCTTACAAGAAGCTTGATCTGTTTCTGCTTGATAATCAAAGTAGGTGTTTTTTGGCACTGAGAGTCAGACATGCAAAAACTGCAGCTGAAGTCCCAGAACTGTATTTTCATCAGCAGCAAACAGACAGGGAAACACGAGGCTCTTTATTTTTTTATGCAACACTGGTAGTGCACAAAGTACATGTAACACATCAGTTTCAAGTACTTATAGATAATTATTTCAGAAAAAAATATAAAATTCTAATCTTGTACGCTGATCTGAAAGATGCAAAATAAGATGCATTTGCTTTCAGTTTGTCTTAGATGGGAAGGCCATTGCTGTGTTTCATTACAGTAGTGACTGTTACTCTGCACTTTAGTGAGATGGAAACCATTAATTATTCATAATAGAGAAATATTCATCGACAAGAGCTTTAGGAATTAAGCAGAGCATCACATGATCTCCTTCCAGCTCTGAGTAAGACATCCTTTTGAATCTCTGTATTATAATTTCTTAGTGAGGCTGTGCCAAAAGGTCAAAGCATGACAGGTATTAAAGAGGATAATTAATAGGATGCTTGCTTGTGCCTTTACATTTTTAGTAAGGTAAAACATAAAGTCATGTCTGAAAAAGAGGTCAGCTATAAGCAGCAATGAGGAACTAATCTGCACTCTGTGCTATGGTGTTTCAGATCAACATGGATTACATTAATCTGTGTGACCCGCCTGCAGTGATTCTTGCCATGTGACACAGAAAATAGTGAGTGCTGGGGGTTGCCAAAAGATGTCTTCAAACTGCTGCAGAATAATGCACCCACAGGAGAGAAGGGGGGGGGAGACACTCAGTATAACTCACCACCTCGTAAGAAGTGAAAGTGACAGCATAAATAAGACAGATTTCCAAGCAAAGTATATCTTACTGAATTTATATGTCACTTGGGTATGCTTGCATACAAATACAAGTCCACAATGGCTTGCTTTTATGTCCTCCTGCATACAACACCCTTGGTTCTAAAGACAAGCATTGTAACAACCTTTTAAAGACAAAAACGTAAAATAGCTTGTTTTCAAAGGGAAGTCTCACTTGTTGAACAGAAGCTAACTGAAGGACTTTCAAAAATAAATTTTATTCTGAAATCCCAAGGCCATTACTGAATGAACAGTAAGTACCTTTCAGAGGTGGGACGTCAGTAAACCCTTCCCTGCTTCCATGCTCAGGGAAACACAGTCGAAACAGCAAGGGCGGAAGCCACACATACAAGTGTGCTATTTGGTAGGTATAAACAGTTTTACAACTAAATGCCATTAAAAACAGGCATAAAAAGCAGCTTACATTGCAGCAACGTGCTTCAATTCCCAGTGTAAGCTTAGTTCACTGCTCTTAGGCAAACAAGAGATGACTATCTGCTTCTTCACAGAGCTCTACACACCACACTCTCTATAACCCAGAAATTTCATTACATATAGGTTCACGTTGCAGTATGAGATTATGGATCTGAGCTTCCATTTTCAGTACTCACCAACTCCCTTCTGAGACTGATCTAAGTATACAATGTTTTTCCATATTCAGTTTACTCTAGGATCCAAATTCCTTGGATCTCATGTTCCAGATGGGATTTATTTTTAGGTCAGATGACATTTGTTCCAGGAGTCACGATACGCAGAGACATGGAGCTTGTATTTACTATATTTAGTATTCTCTCTCTGTAAATCATAGTTAAGGAACATGCATGGTATTGGGACCATTTATGTGGACAATGCAGGATTGCTTCAGATTCAACATTTATCAGACATCAAGAAAAAATGGATTTCTCCATTTTTCCACTATATTACGCCTTAATAACATAAGAATACAATAATTACATCAATTAGGGAGAACAGATAGCTGAAGAATCACTAGGGCTGAAATTCATGCCAATTGCATTCACGTTCAATCCTACAATTTCCACACTTCCCAGCACAGTAGCGTAGTAGAAACTATCCTAGTCTAGTTTCCCATTACTAGAATTTTCAAAACTCATTATTTATATCCCAGTGCAGAGAAAAAGTTTTTCAGTGTGAGAAAATTGATAATTCACTCCTTCAGAATACAAAACAATCGTAAAACAAAAGACGTAAATTGACAGAATTGTCAATTTCAGAAGACCTGAATTCTGTACTGTCCTTAGGAAGACCACTTCAGGCCAAAAGACTCAAATGATCTCCTTTCAAACTACTCTTCCATACAAATAAGCCTTGGAAAACATTCTGATGAGCAGAGCAGGGGAATAATACAACAAACACATTTCCTTTCGTGGGTTATGAGCGGCTGTCTTTCCTGCTGACACCCTGAAGAACTTCTCATTCAACACATTTAACAATTACAGGGCAGGTCATGTGAGCGCACAGTAAACTTCCCTGACAGCTTCCAAAGCATGCAAGCACATCAATTCCTTTAGAAATTGCTAAAAACAAGCTCCTCATGGTGTTGCCACACTGGTTTTAAGACATTTACAACATAGACACATAATTCCAAGGAAGGTATTCAAGGTCCGGAGAGTCCCAAGAACGCATCCAACAAACTGTATCGTTTAGGAGTTCCTCACACGGAAACATATGAAAAAGGGAATTTCTATCCAACATACCTTTTCTGCACAAGCATACTTAGTGGCAAGGTTCAGTTTCCTTCAGTTTTCTAAGAAGTAAAAATACAGGCTGGGTGGAGAGTGGCTTGAAAGGAGCCCTAAGGAGAAGGATTTGGGGGTGTCGGTTGATGAAAGACTCAACATGAGCCAGCAATGTACACTTGCAGCCCAGAAGGTCAACCGTATCCTGGGTTGCATCAAGAGAAGCGTGACGAGCAGGTCAGGGGAGATGACTCTGTTCCTTTGCTCCGGTGAGACCCCACCTGGAGTACTGCATCCAGCTCTGGGTCCCCCAAAACAAGAAGTAATGGAGCTGCTGGAGCGGGTCCAGAAGAGGACCGTGAAGATGATCAGAGGGCTGGACCACCTGCCCTGCGAGAAGAGGTTGAGAGAACTGGGGCTCTTCAGCCTGGAGAAGGCTCCAGACAGACCTTATAGTGGCCTACCAGTACCTGAAAGGGATCTACAGGAAAGCTGGGAAGGGACAATTTATAAGGGCATGTAGCAACAGGACAAGGGGAAATGGCTTTAAACTGGAAGAGGGTAGATTTGGATGAGATATTAGGAAGAAATTCTTTACTGTGAGGGTGGTGAGACACTGGAACAGGTTGCCCAGAGTGGTTGTGGATGCCCCCTCCCTTCAGGCATTCAAGGCCAGGCTGGATGGGGCTTTGACCAACCTGGTCTAGTGGGAGGTGTCCCCGCCTATAGCATAGACATTTAAACTAGATGATCTTAAAGGTCCCTTCCAATTCAAACTATTCTATGATTCTAAGTTGGGATTGTTCAGGGAAAAAAATTTAAAAAGCCATCTCAAATTCTCTAACTGATTTTAACATGTTTCTACATTCTTGGATTGTGCAAAGCAGACTAACTCCTACTGATTCTGTAGAGCCACATAGATAAGAGCCTGACTAGAACTTACTCTGTCTAAATAAGTAGTGGATAAACTGCAGCTTAATACAGTAAAAAGGCACTGATTAAAAATGAGCTTGATAACTGACTCTTGCTTGTCAACTCACAGCGTGAGTAGTACACCCATCAAAACCATGTATACATCAATTTCTTTTTATAAGTGTTTACACCGTGCACAAAAACCTATGTGAGAATAGTACGATACACTGGAGCAAATTAATTAGAAGCAATATTGGCTGATTAGATTTCTATCTTTATTTGTGTTAAAGGATTTTTTTGGTATCATTCTCTTTCCTAAAGTCATTTAGATTTAATCAAGCTGTTGCTGCAAGTGTTAGAACACTTTTCTCTCACCTTCTGCAGAAAATGTTATTCATAAATCAGACTCATACATAAAAATGATCACATGCATTAAAGACTTTTGTTTCCAAACTGTCCTGCAGTCACTTGTCCAGAACACTGATTTTAGTCTAGAAAAGAAAAAGCCAATACAGCTACATGTCTTTCAGTTCGAAGTCTATGTTAATCCTCCTCCTTAAAGAGCAGAGAGAAGGTCAAATAAGTAGGTTTTGTTGTCCAACTAAATGGTAAAGGCAGGAACTAGAAAATTGTAATGCAGCCAAGGATCACTTATGACAGTTTAAACTAAGATTTCATTTAGTTAAGCACGTACACATTTTAATGAATTGTTTTGAAAAAAATTAAAAGATTTTCAGATTTCTTAGATTTTCTGACTTATCTATAAAAATGTATTGTACTTTACTGTTTTTATATATTTTGCTCCCACATAAATAGTTTGCATTCAAGACCAATACTAAATTCTGATGTTTAATTCTTTGCAAACTGCCAATGTACTACATGCAGTTTACTCTTCTTTTAATTAGAGACATTTACGCTTCAAGATTCGTAAGTTAAAGAAACATAATTTGCATTATTAACACACTCATGTTTTAATAATTTCATTTTGAGAAGATAGGATTCATTACATCTACATAAATACATTTAGTATTAATTGAAAAGCAACTTTAAAGGTGAAACTGAGAATGTGTTTGACTATGATATATTAAACATTTTCATGGTAGGTGCCCATCTAGCAGCAGTAGTTTTAGAAATACCTCATCTCCCAGTCAGCTTCTGTTCATCTTTCCTTCTTTCTTTCCAAAGTAATTTTCATTCTGACTACACTTAAATTGTCAACTACTTCCTGATCAAAAATACAACTTGGGAGGAGGTAGTGAAGAAGAGGGGTACAATGCAATCTTTATTTTTATTCTTGGATGCATTACGCATGCAGAACGCTGTTTTGAAAAATGATTATGAGATCATGCAGAAACAAGACTCAGCACAAAACATGCAACTTGAGATAATGTTTCAGAAAAGGATGACAAACAGAAGAAAAACGGTCTAAACATCAGACCTAGCAATTCAATTCATACTGCAGCATCACACACTGCATTTCCTTGTTACGGAGCGAAAAAAGCACCACTATGCTCTATGGATTGCACTGGAACTACTACTACTATGAACATGCATGTATAAAAACATATTTTCTTATTCCAGTAGTAATTTATCATCTGTTATGATGCATACATAACTAAAATCTCTCTGAAAGACTGAAGTTGTTGTTATGCTACGGAGTACACAGTAAGCAGCTAAGATACCTACAACACTGAAAAGCCAGTAATATACAGTCCCTTCAAGCTTTCCTCAGTTGTCAGTTTAAAAACTAAAAATTAATGGAGCTACATGCCTCAAATTAATTAATACCTTCTGAAAACTCATATAAAAATCAAACTCTCAAGGTTTAAAAATCACTACTCTGATACATTAAGGCCTTAGTCATACAATGTCATTAACTGCAGCATCGGGTATGCAACTGCTGATTGGTTTTAAGCGCTTTAGATGTAAAAATACCAAAGCCTAACTCCAGAAATTTCTACACCTTAAGTCCATAGCACCACCTGTTGTCATTTAACTGCCTGAAGAGACCGAATCATACGCACTAAGCCCATTAGGAAGTATTTGCAATATTGGCTAAAATACAAGACTAATGCCCAATTACTGTATTTCAAAGGAATTTTCTTTTCACTTGCAAGAAAACAATGCTAATTGCTTTGATCTCCAATCCTAGGGCTTTTCATAATTTCACCATTTACAATCAAATCATTTTCTTCAAGAAGGCTTATTCTCCCCCCTGAAGTTCTTCAGGAAATTTACCTATGAGGGATCTGAGTCATAGCATAAATATTCCAAGAGTTTTGTATTTCCTGTTAAATAGCACTATAGTTCTATGCCATCCAAAGTAAGAATAACAGAGTATGTATTCTCATCAAAATGCAGCATCTTTTTTTTTAAATAACTTTTCTAATTAATTTCTATAAAATTCATAAAATAGTTTAGCCATATTTTCCACCTAAGGTACTGACCGCACTTCATCATACTTTTAAATTTACCTTTTTCTTAGTATTTGTCAAACATAGCCTGAAGAGTATGCGCCTTTAAAAATGCAGGCATATGTAATTTGTGGGTTAGGTCCACTAATGAATGCAAGTCAAAGAGGAGTACTAAATAACTTTGAAAAATCAAAGAGACTGTTATTCATAAGGTAATTAATCCAGCTTCCAAAGAAATATATTTCCTTAATAAATTTACGTGCATTGATGGGATATCAGATGCTATCCTGATCTAATCCCCAAAGCATAATTAAATACAACATCTAAGATCCAAGGAAAAGAACAGTTATCTCCCCATTTTTTTCCCTACATATAAATATTATTTTTTTCTTGTAAATATTGGTTGGGCTTGATTATCTTGAAGGTCTTTTCCAGCCTAAACGATTCTGTGATTCTAAGATTCTATTTAGTAGCTTGATACTATTCATAGCATTGCAGCTATTAGAGAACTAATATCTTCATATTTCAGAAACTTCCGTTTCTGAACTTTCTTCAGTACATTTAGAGCAAGAGACAGAGATAAGTACTGGGAGGCACACAGCTGTGAGACCATTTCCTTATCACTACCTCTCACAACGAAGCTTGCTTTGTGTTTTGAGCAACAGGCAGGTTTGGGCACTCTCCATACCTGACTCGATTACATTGCAACTGCTTTGCGAGGTGAGTAGGTTACATTTTCCTCCATGCCGTACTATATGGGGCATGTCACTGGGCACATCCTTAGTTACTGCACCTAACCAAATGCTTCATGTCTCAACACACTAAGGACAGACCAGAGGCCAGCTGTATAGACTACTGTTGCTACACTTCAACCCAGGTGGTGGGGGACATGGAAGTCTCTCACTTTACAAAATAGACTAAAAAAATAAAAAAGAATTGGGAAAAAAAAGCAAGCCCAAAAGCTACTTGCAGCTTTCCTTCAGGAAAATAATAACAATAATAATAATAATATATAGAAAACAACTAGAGAAAATGGCCTAAATCTTTCTCAAAAGCACTAATATCATACTATACGAATCTAACAGTAATAATTTTAACAATAACTTTAAGCCTCCTGGTTCCAACAAGGATGATTACTGAAGGTATTTATGCTTGCTTGAAAAGCAGTCAGGCACAGTAGAAACTGAATTTTAACTCGACAGAGATTTCACAACCATATCCAAGAACTTGCAGTTTGACTTTTTATAAAGCAGCTGCCCAAAGACACCAGCAGTACAAAACTCCCAAAACTGAGAACCCCTTCCTGTTACCTTTGTGCTGTATGTTTTAACCTCTACAATGACACTCTCCTCACTTAGGAATGTTGAAAGCAGTTAGTGCAACAACACGCTCAGATATCCTGTTAAAGCATACCTGTGCCTTTTAGACACACTCCCTGGACCATAAGGTCCACAATGCAACTCTTAAAACTCCAGTGTGCTAGTTTTTGGCTAAACATTTTTCAAGTGTCTAAAAACTTGCTTGCTTAAATGTTGTCTTCAGAAATACTGTTGTTGTTTTTTTTTCTTTACCTCACTCCACCCATTAGAACATAAAACTCTAACTAAACTTCATGGTCCCATTTTGTGCCTTTTTAAAACTAAAATAGGTTCCAAGTCTGAAATACCATATTTTAGCTTATTCACTATTTCTGGCATATGTATGTTGAACAACTTGTTCACCACCAGTGCCAACATGCTGACACAATGGAATATTTTTCCATGAAAAACAATAAGCACTTTGTCCCTTGTGTTCATGCAATTAAGCAAGTTTTTTTTTTTAAGAAAAGTGTTTGTTCCTTCATGTTTCTCAAATAAATGTATTATAAACGTCACCCAGCACAGCAATTCTATTTTAGTTGATAGTACTCAAATAGAGGCCACCAGGCACTAAGGAATGCCAAGCTTTAGGGAGATGGAGCTAAATACAAGCTAACATTAGGAGTACAATGGCTGAATATCTTGAAGAATAACAAACACATCACTTTTTAAAAACTTTATATGCATACATACAGACATACCTTAATTATCTGCACTTTAATTAAATATAATTCCTAATTATTTCAGTAAGTTCCTCTTACTTTCATTTACGCTTACAAAAATCAGTACAGTCTGCAAGTACCCAGTATATTCACAATGACATGAAGCTATACTTTGATCAAGCTAGACTGCTGTTTATATTTGAAGATGGTGACAATCAAAGACCAGTTTCCCTTGAAATGAATGCTAAGGATAAGTAATCTGAGCGAGAACTTCAAAAGTCAGCTGAGCTGATCATCCAGCTATCCCAGCATGTTCTGTGTCATGGCTGAATTTCTGACAGGGTCTCAGCTATGCCCTTCCCCTTAATCCTGAGCCACTGTAATCGCATTACCGATATGGAGTGTTTAATTAGTTCTGGAAATGTTATAGAAATCTAGGGAGAGTAGGTTGGCTTGTAATACTCAAGGCAGAGTTAGAAATAGCTATTCGCTACACATAAACTGGCTCACTGAAATAAGGAACTCAAAAACAGTACGTGAAAAGTAATGACCTGACACCCTTAAGCTGTTTTCAGATCAAAACAGTTGTCTGTAACAGCTGAGTTGCCATCCTGGAATTACTCTAAGTGACCTCAAAAGTGCCCATCCAACAGGCATTTTGCAGGACTTACTCATAATGACAAACAGGACACAAAGGCTCTGCAGCTGCTTGAAACAGGAGCTTCATTTGCCCCCTTCTTTGCCCCTAGCTGAAACACAAGCATTTGCTTAAGCTTCATAAGAACAGTCCCACAGAAATCATCAGCCAACTCACATGCTCAGTAGCTACCTTTTTCACACATTTTCCTGTTTTATCACATAAGTGACAAGAATGACATCTGCAGTAAAAGGCCTGAAGCTGAAATGGGACAAACAGTTGCTTGTTATTGCAAAAATATTAAGAGCAAATTAGTCCACCCAACCAATTCTAAGTTGCACACTGGTTCTGGAATGATACAAATGGCAGACGGGAAATAGCCTCCATATGTTAATGACTCAAAGCATCACTGTGAACTGTCACTGCTCTAAAAACAAGTGTTTTTCAGTCTTATAAACAAAAAAAGGAATTCCCATATCAGACAAGATTGTTGGTTAACCAGCTTCAGCATGCTGCCTCCAGCAATACCAAAGAAATTTACGCTTTGGAAGAAAAACAATTTCTGTCTGTGACGTACCTAGCAGCCTACAGAGAACGCCCACTCACTACTCTCTACTGATTTCTTTCCACAAACGGACCCCCATTCCACCAGAAAAAAAAAAAAACTTTGCAACTACAATGTACTGAGAGAGAACTACAGTGCAGGAACACATAGTCTTTCCTCAGAACAAGGAGTGCGGTCCTTCTGCGTGCTGTGGGTGGAACAGACTTAACTCCAAAAGAAGAGGATAGTTGCCCAAGACTATTTTATTGCAAAGAAGCTAAAAGCATATTGAAATAAATAGTATTTAGAGCAAAACACATACATCAGCTCTTTTCAGACAAAACTTTTCTGTTTCAACTCAGCTCAGCAAGCACTAGCTGACATGACAAGTAAGCACTGTCAAACTCTGAGAAGAAGTATCAGCACCCTCACTACCTGTGGAACACAAAACGTGACTTTCTAAAATTTCTCATTTCAAATAAGGAATCAATTCAAATAAAACCTTATAAACAGTTTGATTAAAAGTATTCATTAGCTTTCCCTGAAACACACACAAGGTCAAAACTTACATTCCTATTTATTAGACCAACTAATTTTAAGTGCTTGACATGTATATGAGGTTATATTTAATCTCCTCCCCAAAGTTGTATAGATAAAGAGGTCTTTGAGGTCTGCCTTTGAGAATACAATTTTCTATACTATAGTAAAACAAGCAAGTAACAATCAACTGCTTTTATCTGTGACTGATGTAATGCATGGCCCTGTCTGGCATTGTCTTTTGGATGCTGTAAGATTTTCACTTCTCAGCGTGCATGGAAACATACGTTGACTGACTGAACTAACCAGAGAGTGTTTTCATTTCATCAGCTTCACCTGGCCCAGGAAATGACAAATATTACTACAGCTTTGCCCATGCTGCACATACGTAGTTACTCAGATACAGGGCCATGGCAGTAACGCAGGCATTTAACAACACTGGGAACTGTTATTTGACAGAAGCCATAAAGCAAACACCAGGAGATATCTGGGACACAGATAGATTCACAAAAATATTTCGATGCTAAAATACTGATTAAGCAATAACGTAAGAAAAAAAAAACACCCATCAAATACAAATTAAGGTCTGCAGCAATTAGGAGGATGATGTATTTAGATAGCAAACAGTAATTTCGCTCTTCTGGCTATTCACAAACAGCCACTGCTGGCAGTACGTTACAAAGCTGATTCAGGTAGTTAATCTAAAAGACGGGAAATGAAAATTGGCCAGCAGGGTTGCTCCTGATGATTCCATCTCGATTAGATGTAATTATTCCAAGATTCTAGAACCAAGTTTGAAGATACAGATCTCAACTAAGTGACTCCAGCAAGCTCACCAGTTTACCTTGCTCTGATGTTTTATGATGCATGCACGCTTTATGTATGAGCATTTGGGTGTCTTGGAAAAGTATCTGTTGCATGTACTGGCTGCAGGAAGCTGGCTTGTACCCATGGATGGCAGATGGCATCATCAAAGCAGCACAGCTGTACTGTAAGTAACGCCTACACTAAATGAATTACTGCTAATGGGAGTCTGTCAGAACTGAGAACAACAGAATCCAAAGATGAATGGGCAGCAGTGGGGAGGACTAGACTACATCATCCTCTCCTTTGCACATCCCTGGTAAATCTGCCAAGTCTGAGTGGTTCATAAGGTTCAGGACTATAGAGTTTCATTTGCTTACATAAAAAGCTATTTTTGCACACAAGAGAACTGAAGTTCTCCTTTATCAGGAATGAGGAAGAACTGTTCTAATCTTCATGTCAATAATTGACACACAACTCTACCTACCATATGAAATCTGGTTACAGGGATATTTAATGATCTTTTATATAACATTGTGATAGACACAAATGATCAGAATGGACTGTTGGCTGTAAGATTTTTCTGTATTTTTTTAAATCTTTCCATTTATCTAACTCATTAAATAGAAATATTACAGCTATTAAAGGAAATACTGTATGCTTACCCAGTAGGAAAAACAAGCTAAGCTTAACATTCTTCCTTAGAAATACCACATAAGTAAGCAGTCTAAGAAAAACAATAATTATTCAATTCTACCATATTTGTGATCCCTCTGAATTTTCAACAGCAAGAAAAATTATCACTTTTCCTGTGGAAACAGCTTTCTCCAACTCTCAGACCTGCAGGGATGGCAGTTGTTTGTTTTTGCTATTAACGCATCTGATTTCCATTTAAATTTGCAGGCTTCACCCATTAATTAGGTACTTCCAAACATACTCTGATGATATTAACACTGCTATTATATTACAATTTCATGTAAGTGACAATATTTTCAAACATTAACTTGCCTAGAATCTTGAAAGTGCATTCAATTCTTGGAGTGCCTTAAGGATACTGGATTCTAAAATTTCTCAGTTAAGAATTTACAAACTTAAACTTGTTGAAAGAACTCATTAGTAGATTAACTGCCCTTCCAGCTCCAGGAAGAACATACCTTCTCCTAAGTTAAAATACAGAACATATGTTGTTATTGATTATAATATTATGTTTTTCATAAAAAATGACATGCTGAAGACTTTTAAGTACATTTGTCAACCTCCACAATTACAGATGCCAAACTTACAGTGATAAATTTTAATATAGTCAAGAACATCTTCAAGCTGAGCATGCATCTGAAGAACTAACCTTTTATAGCTTTTAAAATGCATGAAAACACAAATTCTGTAGACCTTGATCAAAGGAAATAACATCTTGAGATGTTTTTCACCAAGGCTAATTGAACAGACAGAATGCCATCTAACAGAAAAAGGAGAGAGAAATCTTTTAGAAAATCGAACAGACATTTTTCAAACTCTTCCCTCCCACCCCTCATCTCACAGACAGGATCTGGGATTCAGTAAAGTTATTAAACTATTTATAACAACATGGTGTCACAAAAAATAAATCCGGAGTTAGTGTTGTAAGTTAATACAAAAAGTTTCTATTGCAACTAGAATCTATACCCATCCTCTACGTGACAAGAAAGTTAAGCAAGGATTCAGCACTTATTAGCACTAACAAGAGGAACAGAACCGCTTCCTGGCTTTGTTCTTCCCACTTGCCCACTTCAGAGTATGAGTAATCCATCAGTCTAGACTGGTAGAGGTCACAATTTGGAAACAGATTCTCAGGCAAAGTCAAGAACATCCTTGAAAAACACTGAAGATGTGAAATGTTTGGCTTCTTAGCAACCCCTGCCTACAACAAACTTGGACCATTCTCTCTCAGCAGACACAAGAGACAGCATCACAGTTCCTTGATGGGATAAAGCAAATTCCCTAAGGTCAAGTGCCACACATTCAGCAAATATTCTTGAAATCTTGCAGTCTGCTTTTCTTAATGTACAGTACATTTTTACGTGGCCTCCCACTTCCTTACATCAAAATACATTAAACACATTAAGCACTTCATAATGTTAAATCAAGAATAGATCAATAATTCACAAGTCTTATATTCAACCCAAATGCCAATGGATCAGCAAATGCCCTTCGCCCAGTGCTGCAAAGAGCAAGCACTGAAGATACACTGCACCATTGAGAAAAATGTACAAACTTCAAATTCTTGAAGGAATGGAGGTGCGTAAGACTCTTGCATTTAATATTTTCAAACACCAGCAGCCTGAGCAAGAAAACCCAGTCAAATATTTTTCTTGAAACACACAGTAGGCCTAGAAATGGAGAATAGCTGAAGATCTTAACTATACATGCAGCTCATCTGTATCTTCTTGTACAAATCACAGGAAGCTGCTGTGCCTCAAAAGGTGATCCTATGGCTGCCCAGTATACATGCTATTTTTCAGTAATGAATTTGCATACGTTCTGCTATAATTCTCTAAGCTTCCAGATTTTATACAGGGAGAGGTTATTTACTTTCCAGCTACATAGAGAATATATAATAAATGTCTCCTATGAAATCAAAAGTTTGAAGTGATCATATATTTGGTTAATGATCCCTACATTCCCACTCGTGTGTGTGCATGAAACTAAGTAAGGTACTAACTCTTTCTTTGTATTTCACCACAGAATTTAAAAGCTTCTTTTCTAGTCACATTGAAAAATGGGTTAAGCAGATTGGGCACATTGATATGAGTGCTAGGGCTGTTAACACACAAATGCTTGGGTGGTTTGTGGAGTAGGGCAATTCTCCACACTTACTTCTATGCTGTCTCCTGTTTCTGTTTGTTATTCTAATACCCAACATTCCCTGCAGCAGACTGAATTTGCTGCTGGAAGGAATAAACACAAAATGTAATACCACACAAAGCAATAGCAAGATACTGGTCACAAAGCCAAAAAAAAAAAAAACCAACCACAAAAAATCATAACCTACAATGTCATTTTGGTCTTACATTCCATAATCAGTACTTCTCAGAGATGAAGCGTATGATATACTACCTGCATTGTCTAATTCCAAAGGATACCTTGCAATGCAAAAAGGAACAATCAAACCCTAAAAATAACTCCCCAAAAGTGCTCTCAAAGCAACATCTGTTTGCTTAGAGATAGATAATATCAGTTAAGTTATTTTCTTTCCCAAGCTTACATAATACCTCTGAAAAATGAAGCATGGATGTGAGTTTGGACTTCAGAATTGTTTAAGATTGAAAGATGAATATAGAAGTACCCACACTGTTCCTGCTCACTTATGTTGTCATCTAAGAGAAATGAGGACCTATGATCAAACCACATTTTCTTGGAAGAGCAAAAATGGCATGGAACATCAGGGGGAAAATACTAGCCACAAGCACACAGGATGATAGCCAAGAGAAATGTCAGATATAAATCATTACTATACTGCAGGAAGGAACATGAGGGCACACAGCAGAAAAAGAACTTGTAGAAGATCTCAAGCATTGGCATGAGCAGTAACTTTTGTAACTGTAGCTCCCTACATCTAAATCTATGAAATAAGTACGTGCTACTTTTGCCTCATGTCACATCCAGCCCCATGTCACAGCCCATCGATAAAGGCAGTAAGAACTTTCACAGGAGTGAGGCCCTTCAGCTTATTCAGTGAGTCCTTGTTTTCCCACTTATGCAAAGATTTCAATTTATAATAATTTTATTTATAATTTTAATTACAATTAAAATGCAATGTTAAGTGTCTGTTGGCTTACTTACACACACCTTTTTATTGAATTAGTATAATCATAGAATCATTTGAGTTGGAAGGGATCTTCAAAGGTCATCTTGTCCAAATCCCCTGCAATGAACAGGGGCATCAACAGCTCCATCAGGTTGCTCAGAGCCTGGTCCAGCCTGACCTTGAGTGTCTCCAGGGACAGGGCACCCACCACGTCTCCAGGCCATCTGTTCCAGTGTAAAAAACTTCCTCCTTATATCCAATCTATATCTCCTCTCCTTTAGTTTGAAACCATTTCCCCTTGTCCTACCACAGCAGATCCTGCTAAAGACTCTATCTCCTTCCTTCTTATATTCCCCATTTAGATATTGAAAGGCCACTATCAGGTCTCCCCAAAGCCTTTTATTCTCCAGGCTGAACAGCCCCAGCACCACTCAAGATTAAAAGATGAAGAAAAAAAAAAAGTGAATCCAAATCAGAGTATCCTGGCATTAGTAGTGCTACTAGCAACACATCTGTATTTACAGCAATGTGTCTAGGGTGAGGTTACAAAGACTGCATCAAGGAATTCCCAGTCTACAATTCAGAACTTCTGCTGACTCTGATAAGAAAGATCTTGCTGCAGTCAGAAATTCTACATATCTCCTCAGCAGAAAATCAAGAATTGGGGTTGATGTAACTTTATCTACACCCTGTATCACTCTTGTGTAACACTTTGGTTCCCACCTTTTTACTGTTTAAGACACATAGCTAACTACTTTTACAGTCTATGAAACCAGGGCTGATAGCAGGACAGAAACAGGCAGTGACTTGTGTAGCCCTACAGTAAAAGTAACTCATGGCTCCCATTTCTCTACTCCAAAACCAAGAAAAGCCTGCCTCTATTTCCTCTGTATCTTACGTTTTAGAAATTTTGTCATATAGTCTGCTAAAATGACTCATTAATCTGTTTCTAGGTGAAGTGATCTGGAATTAGGAAAAGGTGTTTCAGATGTATTATCAACAGCTGCTGCTGCTCTGAGGAGAGGGACACATACTTTCAAATTCTTTGATTCCAGAAGAAGAAAAAAAAAGTTGCAATAATTAACAGTCCAGCTTAGTTTTGTTGGACATAGAAAAAATATATTTACATAGTTGGATGGAAAGGCACACATTAAAAACAAAAGGACCATCATGCCCTCTATAATTTGCTTCAAGATTTTTGTTTGAATAAACTATTTACGTGCTAAAGACTGTTACAATCAACAGCACTAGAACCACTCTAATGACTACATAAACATTAAATTCAGCACAAGTTTACCCAGCTTCTTTCAGTACAAGGAAAGCAAAGTAATGCATTTAATTCATGGTATTTCATTTCTTAACTCATTTGCAATAATGTAACCTATTTTCTTATACTGACCTAAGAACATCCGCTGTACCTGAAAAAAACAGTACTTCAATTTATCACACAAAGAAATTTTCTGGGTTCTTTATATTTACATAGCAAGCCCCTAAACCCACCATTGGCTGTTAAGTTCTACCTCCTGCACAGCAGTTCTCTCATTCTACCCACGGTTACACTGAATCCTGCAACTTGCAGTATATCTTAAGCAGTCTTTCCGAGGCTTAATCCAGATCAGCCTGCAAATTCTGCATTGAACTTATTCTTTCCACAACAGTTGTCTTTACTTAAGGGCAAAAAGCATTAAGGACTCAAGTTCAATTTAAATAATAAAAAATATATACCTGTCATTGGCTTTAATCATTAAATTTCAGTCTCTAATATGAATTTATTTGGTCTAAGGTTCAGACCTTTGCATCTTGCTATGCTTTTCACCTAATGAATACACAATTACCTCTCACTCATTTATACATTCTGGTAGAGGACAATAAGGTCATCCTTTAACCTGCTTTTTAGTAAACAAATAGACTGCATTTTCAATCTCTCACTTCAAGACACTTTGCTAGTCACGATATCCAGGCCTTTGATAATCTGTTACATCAACACAGCAAATAACATTTGACAAAATCAACCTTGATATTATAGCTTCACCCTGAAGAAGAACGCTTCATAAGCAATACCTTGCATAGCAAATAGCTAGCTATTCTTATTCCACACACCTGACCATATGCATTAAGAGGAAGTAAGAACAGATGAAAGTCTGACTTTAATATGTTTTTCCTGATAGCGCTCCAAAGTCAACGCCAGTGTTGGAAAGAAAAAAATAAGCTGAATTCTCTACTGACCAACACATCTTCCAGAAAATCACTAACTAGACTTTGATTGCTAAGCGTTTACTGCAGGGGACGTGCAAGTCAGAAACGAAGAACAACCTTTCTTGCCAAATCAGATTTTTGGCATCGTACAATACTGCTATTATAGTAAGCCACATTTGTTACTTCTAAGCCCTGCAAATCTGGGTCTGGAAGTGCCTGAGACAAATGGGATGGGAAAGAAAAAAAAAAGAAGAAAGAGGGGTGTATGTTGATGACTTGATTTTTTATTCCAGCAAGTTCCAGATCCAGATGTAGCCACAGAGAATGGCTTACTTCTCCCCTCAAGTATACAAGCACTGGCTTCATAAGTGGCTGTATCAGACGCACCAAGCCGGGAACATGGAATTCAACCACAGATACTTGTCTGGGCTACTGGACAGCCTGCAGTTTGAAGAGCTCTTGCTGTGTACAATTTCAAAAACAGTAGAACGAGTTCAAGCATGAAGTCATCCCATGACAGAGCTTTGTACACTCTGTCACAGTGCACAAGACTGACAATCTGAAAGGAAGACTTGCTGAAACTGTGAGGAAAGAGCTGTGGTTTGGAAGGGGTAGCTTAGCTGACCATCTGTATACTGCTTACCAAGCCATCTGCCCATTCCTGTGTTTAAAAGGCCTCAGAACCTCTGTTTTCACAGTGTTAAAAGTAATGTTTGCAGATCTGTGCTGCAGATAAAACACTCCAAGACACTGAGGCTGAGGCCTCCTAAAGTTGTGGTTCAAAACCATAATTCCTAACTGAAGGTAAGCAAAGGTCTTCACTCTTCTTCAGATGACATCCTTGCAAGTGTCACCTCAGAAAATAGGACGCAAGCCCCCCTTGCTTTTCTATGTTTGCTGTTAGTGGGAAACCTCACATACAGAAATAGAAACTGAAGGCAGCTTCCAAATCCAGACACTTTCAAAATTTTGCTTTACATTTAGCAGCTTTACAAGAACTGTTCATAAATTTAATAATCACAGATATACCTCCTCAAACGCATTTTTTTTTCCCTCCACAAATAAATCTTGTGAACGCATTCAGGAAAAAAAAAGTCAACTTTCTGTACTGTTCATATTCGACTCTCCTGCTAGTGTGCCTAAGGCACACAGAATTCTGCATGCTCAACAAGTATCCTCAATAAGAGCATGATAATTCAGGCTTCTTCCTTCTGCCACTGAGAATTACCAGGTGTCACCATCAGAAGTATAAATCAAATTATATTTAACAAGTATAATAGCTATTGGCCTTCAAGTCACTCTTTGGAATTTTTAAGGCATACTAAACAAGAAATCTCAAGATTTTTTACTTGGGTCATTTATAATTAGGCACACACACAAGTTCTCTGCTGGTCAAAAGACTTCCTGCAGCCTGACATTATGCACGTGTAAATCAGAGGACTTTTCCACTAACCATTTGCTAATTTTACTTAAAGACATGAGCATTAAGATATTTTCATCTTCTAGGAGAAGAAAGCATTTGCAACACGTGAAAAGGTATTAACCCAGTTCTTGCCTTTAAGTCACAGAGATAATGATGCAGGAACAGCTAAAAGTTGGAGTGGGACCCAACTACTTCACTATTTGCTTTCCAGTTTGCACGAATATGGTTATTCTTACAAAAAGCAGCTTCACTTTCACTGTACAATTGCCTAACAGTTGTAATGAGACCCAACAAAACCTCTTCCTAGTAATTCAAAAACATACCACTACCCTTGCAGCATTTTCCACTCTTGGAGATATCTGAAATCCAAAGTAACGGAAGGAGAGCATTGGAGAGTATTGGTTTGTTGCTGTAGTTAATGCAGCCTTGGAAACAAACAGCTTTTGCTCTTTTGGTTTGACTTGCATCTCTCTTATTTCCATGTAATTTCCTTACTAGCAGTTTTTCCTTCATGTTTAGTAAGCAAGCAGTGACAACAAACCTTTCTACAGCTTCTGATGTCTCTTAAAATGCCATGTTTATAAACCTGACGGCAGATAGAAATTACTCTTGCTACCTGTCCCTTCTAATGCAAGGCTGCCCTTTAAATGTTTATTTTACCTTGAGTTCATCCATGTTGTTAGTTAACGAGCCCTCTGAAACTCCTTCATAAATTCGTTCCTTTCTGCAGCATCTCTTTTCTATAGGAGGTGCCTAAGGAACTTCTGTTAAGATTGGTTGTATGTAATAAGAATATTAATGTAATATATAATAAGAACCATAACCTTTTACCAATTTGTGTGTTTTAAAACACAGTGAGATTCTTTTCAGTTGCATACAAGATAAGATAGCACACACACTAACTGAGAAGCGTTTCCCATATTCAAAATACAAACAATAATAAGGTAACAAGCGGGTGACCTTTACTTCTAGGACAATTTGCTTTCATCAGCAATACAGGCTTGTACTCAACTGGCCTACCAAAGGCACGCATTCAGAAAGAATTCAGCAGTGCCTTTGATCCTATTTAAATCTCTTGCACACACAAAAGAAGTCAAACAAGGTGGGAATTGCATTAATTTTTCTCAGTAGGAATAACATATACATGCTCGTTTTGTATGTTGTCCAACATTTTTGAAAAATAAAAAAAATCCAAAAACTAAATTTTTAACGTCTACCTCCCTTGCTAACAGCACTCATTAGTAGAAATGAGAATAGTAACTGCATGCATAAATCAGCACTGGAATCACGTGTCAAATGGATGGAAGCAACACAACTAGCACTCACATCCATGCTCTATTTATGTACCTGTGCTTCTCCAGGAAGGGTGAAGATTCTTTGAACCAACAATTGCACTTCATTACTTTTTATGCAACCTTCCGTAACTATCAGAGATGCCTTCAAGTAGAAAAATAACTCCATATTTGGGGAGATGTGAAGGCTGTTTTCTATAGCCCCTGCTATAGCTGTGGTCAGTACAGGGGGTCACACAGTACAATGTTGCTCCACTGAAAGACATTGGGATTACTCGTACTTAATATTTGTTGCATCTTGAAAAGCTGTTCATCTTCTTACCTTCATATTAGGATTGTACTCATTGTGTATGAGGTTGGAAGGGCCAAGACATGTCCTCTATAGGATCCTACGATCAAGCCTTACGAATTCCAGTGTACTTACCAGTTGCTGTTGTAAATGAATAGGGTTTCAGAACTGTTTTGCAAGGGGACTGAAGACAAGCATCACAGAGCAGATTCAGATTGTGCATAAAACCTCCCACATCACCTGAATTGCCCTTGTTTCCCTTAGTTCAGAACTACAACATGGAGACAAATTTTTAGTTACATTTGCGCAATCGCATTCATTTAAATGGTCTCATATGGAAATAATTACACTAGAATTTGGTTAGGTGCATAAAAAT
The DNA here is from genome assembly GCF_002078875.1 of Numida meleagris. Taxonomy (NCBI): domain Eukaryota; kingdom Metazoa; phylum Chordata; class Aves; order Galliformes; family Numididae; genus Numida; species Numida meleagris. The sequence goes on along the minus strand of NC_034414.1, from coordinate 8,375,731 downwards.
CTCAAGATAAATTATTTCATGTGAAGAGCAATCAAGGAAAACTGATTTTAAAGAACTATCCCGATGTGATGCTTTCAACAGGAATAACCTTACATTCTCTGATGGTTTTTTTTTTTTTCCATTGTAATGTCAACAGGCATCTTTCCAGACTCAGGCTGCCTGAGGATATGTGCATAATGCTCATCATGTGAATAACCCCACTGACATCAGAAACCTCAATGGCAAGCACATGACTAAGACAATGAAGAGCGCTCATTAGTAACACAGCTTTATCTTTTGGAAAGCAAAGTGAGAAAAAGCCAAACAAAAGCTCTAGCACTTCGAAGTAAATTTCAAATAAATGTGAGTGTAACTCTTCAGGTCAATGCAAAGCTATCAAGAAAGTGCTGGTCATAATGTGTATCACAAAGAACTAACGATGATGTTCCCCTACACATGCCAAGGTGTCTTTCTCATTTATTTACCACTGGTCAGACTATACATGGAATCCCATAAGCCAAACTAAACATCTCAGCCACAGGGCTGATAAAGCACACTGAGAACGCAAAAAAATGTATCAAAACCAGAAAGTCAATTTCACTCTCTCCATATATTACAAAAGGAACCAAACTCATTTTCTAAAACCAAGACACAAATAACCCAGAAGAAAAGGAAAGTTATGTATCCCCCAGTGTCAGAAGACACTTCCAACTTTTAAAAGGCCATTTAGTACTAACTTAAATGCAAAGTTGGCAGCATGCACTGCAGCAAGAACTCCATGGGAGCCCTTATATAGATTAATACAGCAATAATGACATAGAAAATGAAAGAATGTTTTCTATGCATGTGTGTGTGAAATAAGAAAAAAAGCTACAGATGCCTCAACCTGACAGATGTAATCATTCTGTTTTTAAGACTATTTATGGATGGGGAATGTTCAATATTTAATGAGTAAACCTAGCCGTGCACCTTAAGTTCATCAGTCCTGCATGTACGGTGGTAACTTTCATACGCACTAGGTGCAACCTAAATCCAAGGCTATTTATAATTTATTACAGAAGAGACTAAATTGAAACAATCACAAAAAAGCAAGCACCTGGCTGGAGAACAGTTTGTTGAAATCTGTAATAATACAGTTTCAGGCCTTTTGCCCTCTATACTCTGCTATCTGCCTATGACTTTCCAGGAGATACATTCTCTCTCTGGTTTGCTGCAGTGCTGTTAGTGAAAATATGTTTTTGAAGTTCAGAGAAAGGCCTGCTTGGTTCATGCTAAGAGCCAAAAATATATCACAAACATGAGTAAGTAAATAAAATACGTAATCCATAATGCCATGTGTAAAGGATCAGTTTCATCTTCATCACTCTTGAGAGGTGGGCATATTTAACAGAAAACTTGATTTTGTCTCAGCAACTCAGAAAATGAGTCAAGTAAAGTGTAAAGAGGAGGAATGAGTCCATAAAGAACTGAACTAATGATGTCTCGATTCCCATCACCTTCTTTTCAGTATTTGGATTCTCTAGCGATGTAAAAGGCTTAGCTAAGCATACATAAAGAGTGGATGTAGATACAAGAAAAGAGTTCAGTGTGAGCTCACACTACAACACAGCTTCCAGTACTAGGGCAACATTAGGAGGCATCTCTATATCCATCATATAATGCGTTCTGTAATTTGAGTAATATCATCTTTACAGACTGAAAGAAAATAGCGAAGATATTCTGCACCTCTTAAATTTTGATATGTAAGTCAGTTCGAGGGTGTGAGGTGGTTAGAATGCCTCTGTCTTCTCCTTATATTTTAAGCAGATCAGAGCAACTACTCTTGAAACAGAAAACCTTAATGTACTTGGTAATTGAATTTGAAAAAGTGAGATTTAAGATCAGAGCTGAAGGTTAAGTAAATGTCTTTTCTCCTCTCCCACATCCCCTACTAGCTATTCCAACAACATTCTTCATTTCCCTGGTGTATACAACAGGTTAAGAAATGTATAAAAAGGTCTTGAGACCAAGGTAAGAACAGTGAGTCAAACTTGAAGGAAAAAAAAAAAAAACAGTTCAAAAGCTTGTCATTTTCAGATGAACCTGCAGAAAATAATGAGCCATTCAGCAGAGAGATCTGATTATGTTCTGACATCTTGAGTGTTATCTCTAACAAGCTGTGTGTGTGTTGCTGGCTCTCATTTCCAGACTTCTCACCACTGGTGACACATACATTGAACACTGCAAAAACAACTGTTGGAAACTCAAGAGTGTCAACTGCAAACAGTAGACACTGCAATACCACTGCAGCTCCTAAATATGTAGCCTACCAGTCTGAAAGCAGGTAGCCTATATATGTTAGTATCGCTCAGACTCTTATCTGTCAATCAAACAAAAAATAGATTCTAAAGAAATAATGATCTGCAGTCAGCAATGCAAAACAAACCACCTTTCCCTAAACAAAAATCAAATCAAAACACTTGCTAAAAACTTTAAGACATCAATTTTCAGTAGCTGAAAACAGGCTGAAAAAATAATAGACTTCAAGAACCACCTTAATAAATGTATAGTCTGAGAGGATAGTTTTTATTATTTCTCTTCCTTTGGTGTTCCAGACCAGCAACCCGTTCCATACACAACAGTGATAGGAAGTATCTTCTGATGTTTCAAAATTTCTAGCAGAAGTACTGAAATACCATTAACGCTGCATAATTACTATATTGTTCCAAGGGCAAAAGACACTTAAATGATACACGTGGATTAGTGTATGTTGGGGAAAATGCCTGGCTCTCCAGCTGCCCAGCTAACTCAGTAGCTGCAGCACCACTCTCTGTGGAAAACTACAGTCTGTGGGGTGAGACACAGCTGGGTCGATGGCCTGGGCACAGCACCATTAATCTGTTGGCACTGCAACAACAGCAGAATGTGCCACAGATATCACACCATTGCCCACACCAGAAGACACGACATTATCATAATAGTGCTATCACTCACAGATATCAGTTGGTTTTCTAAAAGTTATTCTAAAATATTACACATGCAGGCTTTTAAAAATCAACTTATGAATATAAGTAATAAGAACCAGGAAACTATAACCAGTTGTAGGATTGGTTACAATATCAATTTTAGCCTCAAACTCTAAGAGGTAAAACAATTGCCCCTGCAAATGTTGTCTCAAACCAAGCAAGACTGACTGGTTAAAGTCACAAGGTCGCTGTTTCTACCTACCAGAGCTTCTCTGAATAAATGATAAAAGAAACCAGTACGGAACATCCAAATTGCCTGTATTTTGTATCATCAACACTCTCATTTAAATGTTCCTACAATACTGCTACAGTTGCATTAGGAGTCTGAGTTGCCATGCCACTTGAAGATCACCATTCCACTCCGGACTTCAAATCCTATTCACCTTGGGTCTCTCTACTCCAGTCAACGATGAAATACCATTACAACTTTCCAGGCCTCACTTGCCAGTTTGGTGAGAAAGATATCTTTGTACAGCCTTACATCAGTAACTGCTGATCCCAGCGGAGCACCTCCTAGACAGGCTATATATCCAGGGAACAGCAAGCGAATTCTATGAAAACATGTATGAAAAAAGTGAAATTCCTAATAATAACGAATCACATCAAATGCCAACAAGATGAGCAATTACTGGGCACCTACCTTACAAGTTCTCCCATTTAAGACAGCACTGCACAGCTGTTATGGATGGAACAACAGATTCTCTGCTACTCACATTCACTTGTATTTATTGGAGAGTAACCTTGCTGCGATCAGTGATGCTGAGGAGAATGAAGAATACATATGCCTATAAGTTTTTTCCATTTTTTTCTTCCCCCAATCAAATGCTATCCACTTGTAAGTTTTCAAATTATTAGTAGCTGGTGACCTGAGGTAACCAAGGTGCCACCCAGAGTAATGACTACATTTTCTATATTTGTAGGAGATGCTGAATGTGAATACAAGACTGTTAACAGATGTCTTGTTGTTGTTTTAACTCTGACGCTTTTGCTCTCTGGAAACCTCCAAATGCAATCTTAGTATTTTTGCCTTTTTTTCATGATATTCCCTAAATTCAGAGCAGGTTCTTACCACTTGTAGGGAAAGCATCCTACTTCTCTACACTTCCCTAACACCATTTTATTTATAAATTTTTCTTTAGGAGCTGATTTCTTGTTCTCATTTGGTCTGAGCCTGCCCAGCATATTGCTCCTATCACTGGCCTTAACATAACTTACAGCAATACTAAGAGACTACACTAGGATACGAGACCTTTTCATAAAAGTCATTTTAAAATCATTCCTCATTTCTTTAATTATAACATCAAGTAAGCTTCCACAGGAATGCAACTACTTGCATTTTCAGAGAATAGCAATCAGCTTGTCAAAACCCAATCATCACTTGAACAAAAGAAAAAAAACCAAAAAGCAGACTTGGATCCAACAGAGTAATAAGTTAGTTGGCAACATTTGACGTTTCAGAAAAATAACAAAAAGTATATATTTACACTAAAAACTTTGTTCTGCCTCATAAAATTTTGGCTAATTTTTTGTTCATGTTTGAAATTAGTTTACTAATTATTTTACTATAGATAACATGTGTAAACCATTAATGCTAAGAGAAAATTGACACACACAAACACATCATATGCTAAAAATAAGCTATACTGTAAAAGGCTTCATAAATAAATCCTGAGGAGTTTCTAAGTCTCCCAACTCAAGTACATTTTCTAGGACCTTACTAAAGGAATGATGCGGAAAGAATCGAATCCATCAGTTTCTGGTGTGAATAATGACACTTGAGTCCTGCACCTTTTTCAACTTTCAAGCATGTTTGAGTCTTGTCCACGGCAGCACATCCTGCTCAACAACACACATACCTCAGCTAACTTTTTACTGTCCACTTATCTGTCCACTGTTTCTGGTTGCATTTCATGTGATATACAAGGAAAGTAATGAACATTTGGAACGTTAAAAAGTAACAAGGCTTATTTTGAGACGGTGCTTCACGTAACAAGCTGCTTTTATTTACTGGTAATTATACTTCTTAGTTGATTTTTCCACTTATTGCCATAATGCTGCTGTCAAGTCACCAAAGAAGAGCTGGAAAGAGTAACAAATGCACAGACAGGAAAAGGAAATAGGTTTATCTTGAAATCACACCAGATCTTACATTTTCTTTTTTATCTTCACAGATCAAAGCTATCTCTAGCTACCCATAGGAATAGTGGCCTCTGATTAAAATAAGATTTTTAGTACTACAGTGAGTCAGAAGAGAAGAAACGGAGCTGCATTGGGCAAATTAGACGGACCAAACACCACCCACTGGTGACATGGTAAAACCTAGGTGACCTTTATAACAACAGAAGATAAATTTTGGAACAAGCATCATCTAAGGTTCAGTTAGGCCGCATGCATCCTGCTTTTCTTAAAAATGAGCAGCACTACCATGTTATTTCATTTTGGCTATGGTTGCTTGTTGCAAAAACTTATCCTCGAACAGGACACACTACGTAGGAAAAGAAAGGAAGTCTTTCAATGTAAAACTCTATCTTAATTATTAATGCAGTTTTTGATTATTTCAACTGCAATAAAACGTTAGAGTCAGTGCTACTTTTTGTGTCCTACACATTAAAGTACAAAATGACACAAACTTTCTCTTTTGACTTCTGTTTCACATTTCTCTTATCTACCTAACACCACTACAGCTGGGCTGATTGCACACTTACTATGCAGTATTTATGGAGTACTGCCCCTAAAATACATTAATCCTGTTCATTTCAGTTTTATTTTATATTGTTTTTACTTCTAAAATAACATGAAGATATTTTACATTTTAGACTAGTTTTTGAAAACGCACTCTTTTGGTACAAAAACTGTTTTCCCTGAACACTAAAAAAATGCACAGCTTGTGAATACATACTCATAAAGGACAAGCCTCTCCTAAGGTAAATTTACCACAAACTGGTACGTAAAGAGTGTTGGTAACACTTTTACCTACATTCCAGTATCTTCTACAAATACTGTGTCAACATAACAAGGCATGAACGGAAAAAGGATGAGAGGAGGGAAGCAATCTCAAAGAGATGAATGTTACTTGGAATAAGCAAAGCAGTTGGACAGATGTTCTTCAAATCCAGATCTCACCACAACTCACACAAACCATAACTTCAAATAAGAAAAGCCATAACATGAAAATTTAAAAACCACTGACAACTTACCACTCTTTGGCAAAAGTCCATGCTGCAGACCATTTGTTGCATAATTTCTGCTTACCCAGAAGCGTAAATTCTCAGCACTTTATAACAGGATCAAGAATACAAAGCTAAATGTACATATTCTGCCTCTCATTAGGTCATGTACGAGGATATTTATGAGCTAGATACATGCTAAAACAGTTTAGCACATTTTCTGTTTTCTAAAAGTGATAGAACTGGAATATACAAATCCACAAAGAAAAACAGTACTGCACACAAAAGAGTTACATGCATTCCTCAGTATAAAAAATATCTAAAATGAATATTTTTCTAGAGAATTACATTTAGCTTGCATAACCCGTGAGCCATATACGTAATGATTTGTCTTGAACCTATTCTTGATTTCAAGACAGCATAATTGTACTAATTATTCTGTGGCACTAAAGCCAGTTTTAAAGCAACATGTGCTATTGTGCACATTAATACAATTAGCTTTGCTCAGAAAATGTGTTTGAAATGCTACAGCTCTTGAAAAATAGGTGGGAAAGGCACACAACCAACTACATAGTGCACAAGGGTACATTTGCAAGACCAAGCTGCAGCAGCCGTCCAGCTGTATGCTATTTGCTTTTCATCTTCCAGGCCTCGGTCCAAAAAACCCTTTCAAGAGCAGCCTAACTTCGTAGCTACTCATATACTTACAGTTAGCAAAAGCATTCAGCTTTCCCAAAACAGAAATCTTTAATATTTTACTAGATCAAGGCAGGCTTAAATTCAGTAAATAATTATTCAAACACTTGTATTTCAATCATCTTTAATGAGTACTTTTCTGCAGCATTGCTACCATAGTTTGCACAGACCATACTGATGAGAGTTTCAATTTTTGTTTAGAAGTGCAGAATCACAGAATGGTTTGGGTTGGAAGGGACCTTAAAGACCATCCAAGTTCCAACCCCTCTGCCACGGGCAGGGACATCTCTCACTAAGCCAAATTGCCCGAATTTCCATCCATTCATTCTCCAGTCTGTACTGATGTTTGAGATTGCAGGACCTTGTACTTGGCCTTGCTGAACTTCATGGGGTTCACGTCAGCCCACCTCTCAAGCTTGTCCACACTCTTCGGACAGCCTCCCTTCCTTCCATCTATAAGCTGTGTCACTTACTTTGGTGTCATCCACAAACTCGCTGAGAGTCCACTCAGTCCTACTGTCTGTGTATTCAAAATATAGGTTTGTATGCTTTCCAATGTTAAATATTTTCCATCATTTCTTGTATTTCACTTGGAATATCAAATGACAGGCACCAGAATGCCACGATAATTTTTGCTTTTTCAAAGAATTGTGATATTCTATTCTCTAAAGTTCATAAAACTGCAGATGAACAGTTAACCTAGTCTTCCTTCACAGGTTACCATACAGATCCCCAGTATGCAGGATAAGAAAAAAATATGGCATCAAAACAAGAACAGTGAGACACTATCTCTGAAAGCAAAAGCCAGCACTGCAACCTATTGGCCCCAGGATTAAACACTTCATGCAGTGAGGCTTCCAAACTTCTTCTAGGAATGAAGAATAGTATGTTATTAGTAATAGCCTAAGGCTAACTAAATAACATCACCAGCACTCTCCTGCAGACATCATTGGCTTCTCAGTGAAACTAATACTTCAGCTTTTTTGCTATCTTTTGTAAAACTGAATGTACATTTAGATAAAATATGTAGAAGTGCATTACGCAGCAAAAACTCCAGGAGGCTAAGTGTCTTCTCCACAGGAAACCTGTTAGGCATATACAGGTTTATCATCTCACCTAGTAAAATCTCATGGGGGAAAAAAAAATAAGAAAAATCTGATTTATTGATTTATTTAGTTTTTTGGCTGCTCTTCTTTTTGGCAAATGTATGTCTATTCTTTCCAGAAGAGAGTAGGTTATACGAAAAGAATGTGCAAAGAAATGCAATTCTGAAAAGCAAAAGATTAATTAAAATCGTAGCCATAAAAAAGCCATTTGAAATAAAAGTCTAACATCTAAGAGAGAGTGCAGCTTAACTCCATTTACTCTACATTCCTAATCTTTAGAGATATTTGAGATACACAGTTCTGACTGGGAAAAATTCAGAGTACATAGAAATGTTCAAGAGTCACTGAGATAATAACAGCAAATCATTTTTTATATAATATGAAATGTCATCAAGAAAACCACACCAAGGAGTGAGTCACCTTCTTTTGCATGCTACCCTCAACTATCAAGGCTAACATTAGTAATATAAAGAAAAATACAGTATTTAAAATTTATTTGAATTATAGCTCCTTTGAGCAAAACGTGAATAGGCACAGGTCAGATTTCAATGACACAAGCATTATACTAGTGACCAAAAAAAAAAAAAATAAAGAACCAACCAAATGATTTCTGAAATTTTTTAAATGAGATCAGTGAAGTGCATTTCTATTGCCTGTTAGCGAAACTTGTACAAAATATCACTCAGAACTGATACCGCAGCTAAGCTGCAGCACAGCTTTAGAAGTGGCTCTCCAGCGTGATTCTACAACGTAGAACCTCACACCTCAGATTTTAGTTTGCTTCAGCACACTAACATCTCAAGACATGAGTATAAAACTTAAAACAGTTTTCTTCTCTGATCAAAATGATCGAGTATAACTGAATGGAGAAACACAAATACGCTTCAAAGAGCATATCACAGAAAAACAGTGTTTTCAGTGTAAAAAACCATGTTGTTGCCGCATATCTTAGTTTCCATCACAATATATTGAGAAGTCAAAATAACACACCCTTCTACACAGCCGCTTTGATAAAACTGTCCATGCAGCATATGTACTGCTTTGCTGATAGCCTTAGAAAGTAAGAGGTGTTCCAAAGTGCTCAAATCCTCATATAACAGTCCAGAAATTATGGAATGACATAATTTCATCTGTTTGTGAAATTGCACCCGTTCACATTAGCTCTACACTTGACTTACAACTGAACACTGCTGTCTCATACAGCTTTCACATTTCTGCACAGCTTGCCTTAAGAATATTTTCAAAATTTGATGAAGTTTCTGGGCCTTAATATTCTTCAAATCCCATCCGTGTGGATCACCTAAATTCTGTCAAACAGAGGTAACTTCCAACAGCTTAAAGTTAATTTAACCTTACAAAATATTGCTGAAATTGGTGTTGCAGACCCTGTCCTTTAGGTACAGCAAGAGTTGTACAACAGAGGGGAATTAAATCCTAAGTTCGGTTCAAAGAGAACAAAAAGATCATCTTTCCCCTTTCTAAACTCTGAGATTTGCATACAAGTAATCTTTTGGAGAAGATCCCTCAGAAAACCGTTCTCAAATTCTCTAGCATCTAAGGTCTGAAATAATATGGCTTACAAGACTCTAATTTGTCTCCCAAACGTGATGTACTACTATTTTTGTTCACTCCTATTCTGGTTTCATAAATGGCTTGTTTCTCTCTAGTGGCGAAGAAGTTAGTATATCTTCCTCTACAACACACAGCATTTTTAGCATACCTTCAAATAATGAAGTGAGCAGAACATTCCCCAAGCTTCCCTAACTTGTAACTTAAACTTACTTTTGAAACCTCAGACAAAGTACTTCCACAGATTTCCTTTGGTAGAAACTTGGGATAGATGTCCTAAGCAAGCACAGACTGCCAGAATTAATGAACAGTTAAAAAATTCTCACGTATTTCACTGAACAGCCTTCTCTTTCACAATACAGCTTCTCTTGTGTGCTGAATAGGGGGTGAGGACAAGGAAACAATAGGCTCCCATATGACCTCTAATTCAGAAGTTGAGTATCTTAGATGAAAGTCAGAGCACCTGAAATGTATTGCAGCAAGGAGCTGAATTCACACTGTATTACGTTACACCTGATATAGGTACTTACCATGTGCATGAGCTGAGAAAAGTTCCCATTTCACACTAGTGATTTCTGCTGCTCTCATGCCACGCAGCAAACCTCACACTGATGAAACATAATGAAAAGTCTAATAACTGAAATGCATTGCTTGTCAAACATTATACAGCTAGTCTAGTCTGTCACCAGTCACAGTAATCCAGTGATCTGACAGGATGTCATACCCTTGACAAAAACGTATAGAGAGAAACAAAGAATCTCTTGGCATTTATACACCACTTGACTAGCAAAATGCACTTTTCTGTAATGGACCTGTACCCGTTTTATGAGTCATAAACTTACGAATATTTGTCCTATAGATGGATGCACAGAAAATAGTGTATTTTACACAGCCATTATGATAATACTTAAGTAGGCACTTTAATCTAGAATATAACAAACCTGTGAGGAAATTTAAAAATCACACATTTACTTTTACAGCTGATTTCAACCTCTTCCATTCAAAATTAAAAACTGATAATAGGAACTCATAGATCATAGAACTCAGGCAGGAGAATGACTATATTAGAATCAGGCAATTTTAAGACTTGTCTGTTGTCTACAACGTATTCTTAAGCAATTATTTAACATATTTTAATATTCTAAAATATTAAAAGAAAATAACTTCCCTTAGCTTCTAATTTCATCATCAAGATCTCCTATAGTGGTCCAGGTGTTTGTGTCACAGCTCCTCCAATGCAAAAAAAAAAATGCATATGGCCAAAGTATTCAGCTTTTGGACATGTATCAACGCATCTCAGCTACAACATCATAGAATCATAGAATGGTTTGGGTTGGAAGGGACCTATAAGATCACCTAGTTTAAATCTCTATGCTATAGGCGGGGACACCTCCCACTAGACCAGGTTGGTCAAAGCCCCATCCAGCCTGGCCTTGAATGCCTGAAGGGAGGGGGCATCCACAACCACTCTGGGCAACCTGTTCCAGTGTCTCACCACCCTCACAGTAAAGAATTTCTTCCTAATATCTCATCCAAATCTACCCTCTTCCAGTTTAAAGCCATTTCCCCTTGTCCTGTTGCTACCTGCCCTTATGAAAAGTCCCTCCCCAGCTTTCCTGTAGGCCCCTTCAGGTACTGGAAGGAAGGCCACTTTAAGGTGCCCCCAGAGCCTTCTCTTCTCCAGGCTGAAGAGCCCCAGTTCTCTCAACCTGTCCTCACAGGGTAGGTGCTCCAGCCCTCTGTTGTCATCTGATTGCTGCCACAGGAATGAAACACCAGATCCAATGGATCTACAGACAGAAACGGGAACTGCATCCCAGGAAAAGGTGATAAATACTTGTCAACTTCTGTAGTGCCAACTTCTGAACTGACTGTTACCGGTTATGCTGATGATTACTGAAAGAATAATAGTTGGTTAGATACATCACTGCCTAAGTCTTATTTCTGAGCCTTGATATATATAAGATATATTGCTGAATATATGAGAATTTACTTCTTAGCACTAAATATCTGGAGGAATAAATTTAAAATTGCAATCCAGTACTTCGGCAGACTGGACTAAATCCATTACTGTAAGGAAACAGCACTTGGAAAAAGGAAACGTGGCCAAAACAGACTAGAAACATATTTTCAGATCTGTCTCCATAGCGTTTTTGTTTGTCTTGTTTCTAAACATAGAAAATACAGTCAATGAAAAGAATAGGCAGGAATAAAGGGTGTCATACCCAACAGCAAGTTCCTCTTTAAATAATTATTCTGTTACATAATCCCTTTCTTAATGCCAACATATCCTGGCCATAAATACAAAAAAGGGAGCTCTTAATAAGAAGCATGAAGATATTTTTTCAAGTGAGGGCTGCCTCTCTCTCTTTTTTTTTTTTTTTTTTTTAATACCCACTGCAAGTTTTTTATTTTATCTGGATGTGGGCATTCAGAACCCTGACTGAGCTGAAGTAATGCAGCAATTAGGAGATACTTCACTTACCACAGGAAAATTATTTGCTTTCAGGTGTCATGTCAGAAGTGTATACCAACCTTGCCAGACTTATTTTTCCAAAGCAATGAAGAAAATATTCCTTCAGAAAGATACGGAATTGAGCTAAGAACTTATGAATTTTCATTATCATTTCCCAGCAGGTAACACACTATAGAGTAAAATATTACAGGAAAATACTTCATATAGAAGTTAATTTTGCTGTAATCTCTAAAAAGCAAGTCAGAGCAAAGATACATAAGAGACATCACTATTCATAGACACATTATAGATCTATAAATGAAAAAAATGAGGAAATATGTGAGAAGTTGCATTATATATAAATATTTGTACGTATTTATATATGATATACTACATGTGTGTGCATAAAGTGAGGAAAAGTGAAGCAAAACTGCAGTGCAACAAGCAGTCCTTTTTGTAGTCAAAAGGCCAAGAGGTAAAAAAAAATATAAATAAAAATAATTTTAAAAAAGCCCCAAGAAAACTTAAAGAAAAGCCCCAGCGCATTTTTTCACACCATCACATTTGATTAGCAGTGCGATCAACAGCATGTGGAGAAAAGGCTGAATGTGGAAATCAATATTCTCAGTCAAAACAGTAAGGAGAAACTATCAGGCTTACGGAATGCAGCTGAAGCACTGTATATTAATTCAGACATGCTGCTGTCAGTGTCCAGTGACACTGAAAACAAGGATTGACTTGTTTTCCTCAGCACTGTCAAAGATTAGCTGTATTTTACCTACCACTACTGTGGATCTTTGGGAAATATTCTAGCAGCATATTTTTAATTAACTCAAAATCTGAGGAAGTCAGCATTCCAGTAAGTCATAATGATAACAGAAAAATTCATTAGAATATATAATTTTATTGCTTATTAAAAAAACATTCTACTTATCCTGCCTGTAAAACTTGGAGTATGTTTCCTAATATTTTGTTAATACGGACCACAAAAAGTATCATCAGCATCCTCCTCAAAATGCAAATCCAGTTGCCATATGATTAACTCATTCGAGATGCCAGATAGAACTTTCTACTGCATTTTCTTTCAGAGCAGTATCCTGACACTACATGCTGCCTGGCACTTGACAGCTTAACTCTCATGAGAATCTCATGTGATTTCACAGAACTTCTAATGATTTCTGAGAAAATCTTATATACGTCTCGAGGATCAATTTAAACACACCTACATACTTATACTCAACGTATCTAGAAAGATTCACATCTCTTCAACTGCAGTAGACAACACCCCAGCATAACAGTTTGACTTTTCCAATTAATCTTTTCTGTCCTGAGAATCTGAAAAACACCGCTTACAAAAAAAAGTGGTTTTATCAAACTTTTTCTTTCCTTACACTCTTCCACTTTTTTTAATACCTTCACCAAGCATTAAACTTGTGTTATTTATACAACAAACTGTACAGTTTTTCACTCCGATTGAGACATCCATATCATTAAACCTATCCCTCTTTTCTAATAACTGCTGCTGGGTATTTCATTCACTGTACATCTGACTTTGGATAATTCTGGTTAAGTCAGGAACATGCTATTACAATGGTATTTTGGAAAGAAAAGTAGGGATCCAGGTGAATTGAAAAACTACTCCAGAGTTTCAGTACACTCAGGATACAGGTTGAAGGGAACTTTTTTGTTTGTTACTGGCTTTGTTTTGTTTCTAAACATTGGTCTAATAATGGTTGCCTTTCAAGTTCGTTGTGCATTCACTCATTGCTACTAAAGTTAAAGAAGAACAAACAAATTTTCATCTCTTTGTCTACTCACTCCACTCCTTTTTTTTCCTATCAATATTTTTTAAATAATACAGGAGTTGATTTGTTTGGTAACAATGCTCTCCTGTCTCATCCTGAGAGGGCAGGATGTGATGCCCTGCCTTCATTCCTGTCCTGAACAAACACAGAGCTTCGGTAACACTGGGGAACAATACAGGTTCCAAGCCTTGGCACTTAAATAATTGTATATTGTAAATAGAATCCCAGTTGCCCCTACGTGATAGCAGCCATTTTCTCATGCTCATCTGTTTGAGCCATGAGCTGTCAAGTGTTATACAACAGAACTTCCCAGGTTATTCAGCAAGACCTGGACAGACTGGAGAGCTGGGCAGAGAGGAACCTGCTGAGGTTCAACAACAGCAAGTGTAGAGTCCTGCACCTGGGAAGGAATAACCGTGTCCATCAGTACAGGTTAGGGGCTCACCTGCTGGAGAGGAGCTCTGCAGAGAAGGACTTGGGCACCCTGGTGGACAACAGGTTGGCTGTGAGCCAGCAGTGCGTCCTTTTGGCCAAGAGGGCCAATGGAATCCCGGGATGCATTAAAAAGAACATGGCCAGCGAGTGGAGGGGGGTAATTCTTCCCCTCTATTCTGCCCTGGTGAGGCCACATCTGGAATACTGCGTCCAGTTCTGGGCTCCCCAGTTCAAAAGACAGCAATCTCCTAGAAGGAGTCCAGCAGAAAGCAACAAAGATGATTAAGGGCCTGGAGCATATCTCGTACAAGGAAAGGCTGAGAGACCTGGGGCTCTTCAGTCTGGAGAAGAGGAGGCTGAGAGGGGATCTCAGAACTTTATAAGCATCTAAAGTATGCGAGTCAAGCCGATGGGGGCAGACTCTTTTTGGTGGCAAGCAACAGTAGAATAAGGGGCAACAGGAAGAAACTGGAACACAGTAAGATCCATACAAACAGAAGGAAGAACTTCTTTATTTTGAGAGTGATGGAGCACTGGAATAGGTTGTCCAGATGGTTTGTGGAGTCTCCTTTTCTGGAGATATTCAAGATCCATCTGGACACCTGTGTGACCTACTGTAGGGAATCTTCTTGGGGGGAGGGGGGGAGAATGGGATTTTGGACTCAGTGATCACTAGAGGTCCCTTCCAACCCCTACAATTCTGTAACTTCAAAAAGAACATTATAAGGTCACACATGCAAGTATTACAAACATGTCCCTCCTACTCCTATTTCACCCATGTATCCTACTTGACTAGGCTGGGTTAATCCAGAATTTCCTTTTAAGTTTAATTCAGATGATCTGTCTACTCGCTAATAAATAGGATTCTTCTGCCATTACTCACACTGCATTGCCACTGCTTTGTTAGCCGCTAATCTGATTTCACAGATTAAAAAAATAAAATACATATATGAACATACTAGAATTTCCATATCAGTTCTGATCTACTCAGGCAGAACTTCTGAAAGCAGAACAAGAACTAAACTGCTCCAGCAGCAGACACTGTACTCCTCTAGGCCTCCCTCATACGTATGACTGAGTCTTTTCCTGCAGGTGATACTGTCACAAGAAAATGACTGTAAAGCAGCGCAGAACTGAACTGGTAAAAGCGAGCTGAAAAATAACAAACTTAGACCACCAGGCCACATTTTAGAACGCAGCAAGGCACATGAATAACCTGTGCTCACTATTCCGGCTCAGTCTGCAAGGCTTAGCTAGGAACTGGGTTAGAGTTATATAAACCCTAATTTATGAAGGACTTCAGCCTCGTTGTCTGGTTCAGCTAACACAATTACAGAAGCAGCTTTGTCAATACACTGAAAAGATTTACTCTTTGCAAATGTTCCCATTGCATTTAGAATGAGAAGGGAATTAGGACAGAGAGAAATTATGCTTCCTGTGTAGAAGTTTCCAAAAAAAGACACACAGATGCAGAAGACTGTGTTCACACTAGCTGACCAAGAATAATGAGGAAGTGGACCCTACTAAATTTACAGTAGGAAAAAAACACGTTTTTTCCTTCCAAGATCTGTTATTTACTCTGTTGACTGAAACGCAAGAGTTATGAAATATAAACTTTGAAAGGTTTTAGTTAATTTTGCTAAGACTAGTGTAACTGGTCATTTACCTGAAACCATGGAAGTGTTTCAAGCAACTTAACTAATTGATTAAAAAACACAAAGAACAGAAAGGCTATGGCATCCTTGGCTCTCATTGGTCTGAATGTCTCAGGAGGCATGCAAGCAAAAAGCATGAAAGAAAAAGCCAAAAACTCTCCTGCACAATACGATCTGCTAGGTAGCATACCTTCTTTACCATGCGCATACATAATGTCCCGGGGGATTTTCAAACAGAGTATATACTCTCCGGCAGAAAACATGTCTGATCACCTCTGAGTAAAGAAAAGACAGATCGCAACTTCATCCCATGTAAAAGGACTTTATAAACTAAGCCAAGTGTATCCAGGTTTCGGTTGGGATGGAGTTGATTTTTCCTTCCTAGTGTCTGCTATGATATTATGTTTTCGCTTTAAGACAAGAACCACGTTGTTCACACACTGCTGTTTTGGTTGTTGCTGAGCAGTGCAGCATAGAGCCAAGGACATTTCAGCTTCTCATACTGTCCTGCCAGCAAGAGGACGGGGGGCAAAAAGAAGCTGGGAAGGGACAGAACCAGGACAGCTGATCTAAACGGGCCAAAGGGATATCCCATGCCATGTGACATTGTGTGAAAAAACTAAAAATCCGGGGGGAGCTGGCCAGAGCGGGCTGCTGCTTCTCCGGGACTGGCTGGGCATTGGTTGGCGATTGGGGAGCAATTGCATTGTGCATCATTTGTTTTTTAAATATATACATATATACACACAACTATCATTACTATTATTTATCTCTTCCTTTTTTTTCCTAAGAAAATAATCTTTATCTCAACCTATGAGCTTGACTTTTTTTCTCTAGTTGTTTCCTCAATCCCACTGGGAGGGGGGAGGGAGCAAATGGCAGTGCAGCGCTGAGCTGCCTGCTGGGATAAACCACAACAAAATATCTCCTCAATTCCCCAACTTCCACTTGTTCAAGGCTCAGTCTATTCCATGGCAAACGAGCTGGGCTCTGCCTGCCCCAGGATACACCAACAAGAAAACAGGCAAGAGCTTTGGTTAAAACTTTCAGAATGGATATCAAGTAATATCGATGGAATATTAAGAAAAGTATCATTGTTATTGAATACGTTTAATATTCAGATCCATAACACTGTTCTCTAACATATATACAGCTATCTAAAAGTAATTTAGACTACAAGAGGAGTTAACGCACTTATTTTTTTAATGTAAATATACAACTGATTCATACATGAAGGGTCTGCTAGGTGTTAGAGAGTTCTGGAGCACAACTTTTCAAGTAGGATCTGTGAAAAAAAAATCTACACCTAAAGACATCAATCTCAACTACAACGGAATGAATCGGAATTTTTCTATCTCCAATCTCCAGCATATTTTAAACACAATAATGCTTTTGTTATCAGTATTTCCAGGTGCTACTGATGGTCTACGCATTTTTATACATCCAGGGAAGACACGGATACCACCAATTAACACACAGTGGTAGTTAGAACAAAAAATTGCCTCATAGGAGTATACCTTTAAGTTTCACATCTGCTGTATTCAGATAATTGTCATGCATGCATAACCGCCTGGCATGCCTCTTATTTGGGGCCTAGAACGTGCACCAGGAACACACTCATTCTTAACAAAACATTAGCACATTGATGATGAGTCTCTTGAGTGTTCTTTCTCAATACCTAAGAGACACTTTCCATTTGTCACTTCAATACTACTGTAGTTAAAATCTGATTATCATTCTTGTTCTGCAGTACTGGTCATAGCACAGCTCTTAATGAATACAAAAAAATTCACTTGTAATGTACCTAAATCCATCTCCTGTTTAATCATTACATTCTTATGTTGTTACTATACTTTTGCAATCTGAACCATATATAGTAGACTTCTGATCAGTCAGAAGACTTAGGGGTACAAATGGCAAAGTAAAAACAAAGCTGAGAGAAGAGCTAGCAGTTGACCACAGTGAAGGCACACCAGTGAGTTCCTGTATGATACCACACCAGAATTTAATATTCTTTCACAAGACAAAGCAAACATTTTACATGTGGGGAGTGCAGGCAGAGACCATGGACCTTAAAAATCTATGCCGCAAGCCTCGCAACTGCTGCAAGCATGAACACAGACTTTCTGTTATCACTTGAACGGACCTTTGAGGTTCTGCTTTTAGATCTTCAAAAATTATCAGAGAAAATGAAAGACATGGAACTGCCTGAAAATTACTGAGAAAAGTAGACCTTCGTGTTAGACAGCTGTAGGAATATTAGCAAATCTGGAAAGACAGAACAAAAGAAAAAATACATATCGCTTTGAGCCTAAGACAAGTTTGGATTTAACTCAAAGAAAGGAAGGCTGAGGGCAGTGCAATGGAATGCTGTCGCTATGCTAAATCAATTATGGAACCAGGAAACTTGGGTGTCAACACCAAATCATACTAAGCATGCATTTCACCACGGGATGAAGTTCAGCTGCTTATTCGACAAAGCAATGGCATTTTTTGGAATTATGTAAACACTGATAAAAACATTGTCTATTACAACTTAATGCAATTTCATGAGTTTGGAAGCTAGTAGGTAAGAAGACTATCAATTTGAAAAACTAATATGCTTAAAAAACTATGAATAAAATTATCTTCCAAGAAGAACAAAGCTCTGCATCTTTATTTTAAATACGCCCGTATTTGTTCTCAGAAATTTAATTATTTCACTATTGTGTGACTTTCTATGGCCTGCAATTTTAGCCACATTGACATATTCCAGATATAACACGGGGATAATCATCAGCAAGCGTACCAATGCTAAAATGGAAGAGAAAGAAGATATATTAAGAGAAAATAAATATGAGAGAAGAATTGGTAAGAAAAAATAATCGCTGGATTAAAAAGATAAAATAGTGAGTTCTTTCAGCATCGGGAAAACACATTTTTCAGAATCTTCACAATGTAAATAGAGGTAGGAGGACATCAGGAATCTTGTAGAAGATGCCTTTACAAGTAACTATAAGAAGCAACGCTGAAGCGTGGAAGGAGTCTCAATCTACACATCAAATTGGGCTACGTTAGCCATTAACTAAGCTAAAAGTTCATTTCTAGAAGCCAAGCTTTCCTTTGAAATACAGCAGCCTTTAACACAAGCTACTTAAATTTATTCTCAGAATTTTTAGCTTGAGGACTTACTGATATCACAGCTTTTTTAAAATAGGTATCTGCACTGCAAAGCAATAATGCCACTGCAGAATAAACTCTTGCCAGCTAAACTGATGGCTCTTCAAAGATGCCCCTGGACATCAATCACAGAAGGGCTAGATACATCTGAGTTAAATTGAATTACGCAAATGGGCCACAGAAAGAGCCGAGCTTATACAGACAGCAACTCCTCTCAGCCTAAAGCTTCATTGCCAGCAAAATTCAGGAAAGCAAATTACATACCAGTTTCTGCAGTTTGCAAATAATTTTTCATATAAAATAAGTACTTGGTAAGAATCTACAAATCATGTCCTAAATGTAATTTATGCGTGCATCTTGGTTTGTCAGTCATATCAGTATACAAACACCAGTCAAGCATGCACGTAACAAAATGTTGGTGCTATATAGGCAGCCTTAACAACCATCACAACTTTCCTAAGTCAAACAGATGTGAATGTAACGTGGTGTTGACCAATCCAGTGGTTGAGTTGAGCAACAACAAATACACATTTTCTACTTTGAAACCAAAATACACCAGCCTATGAATCTACAAAGTACAAAACCCAAATTAGTAGTTTCTTCCACAAATACTGAATAATTTGCTGCAAAAACGTCCCACCTAGTGAACCCAACCGTTCTGAATTTTCCCTTAATATTTTTTCTATTTCAATAAATGACTTCAAATCTAAAAATATACATACATATATATTTTTCCCATTTTGTACTAAATTAGGAAGTTCCCCACAGAATTTTAACACGAAAATGAAAGGATTATTGTAGCACTCTACTTTTTCATGTTCTTTGTTAATCACACTTACTGCATCACACGTAAAATGAGGTCACACTTCAGTCAACTCTATTCTGAGAGACTTAAAAACTTATCTACTTAAAAACTTAGGCCAGGCTATTAGGCTTTCCAGTGGTAAAAGCAATAGACGACAATAGGGGTGTCAATTGCAATACTCACTGGGGCAAAATTCACTATTTTCAGTTATTACTATCAAAGTAAGCTGAACACACAAAGAAAAATTTCCTTCAGCCAAATTATACTATTTTGCATCTCTTTCAAAACAATTTGCATAAAAAGAGATGTAAATCCAGTCAGGGAAGTGACACTGTGGCTGGCGTACTCTAAAAATGTGTAAGACAGCAAGCTAAGGACTGGGAAGCACAGTAATAAGGCAAGAGACAACAGATGCCAAGCAGAATTTTGGATGGAAAATGCCTAAAAAAGATTTTTTTTTTTTTGTATTCTGACATTGAAAATACAGAAAATTGGATGTTAGTGTAACATGGAAACAAAAAATAATAAAAAGGCGAAGCACAAGTGGCACCGAACCGAAGACCTCATCAGGCAAGCAAGAGAAATTTCTCATTTTGCAAGAGGGAAGCCTGACTTACAGGGTCTTGAACAAGAAGATGCTCATGAGCACCACTGTTTTTTTCACACTGCACACGTAGGCAAAGGCAATTTTGTTGCTCATTTCTATTTAATATGGCAACATATCAAAGTACTCTATAGACTGGAAATGTCCAGTCTTACTTGTTGCTATTGCCCATCCATAACGATCGCTGCTAACAAATTACTTGGAACACTCTGAAAAATAAGACTAGGGCTGCTTTGAAAGTAAATATACCTCTAACTTACCTAACCAAAGCAGACCCTTAACATTTAAGGTTTTTTCCATTATCCTGATCAACTCCAGCACAGAGACAGTAGATGCATATCTATTTCTTCATGAAAACAAATTCCTGCTATGGGAGACCACAGTCACTCATTCACCTGTTTTAATTTATTTAAACAATAGTTGAGTGAAATACTTATTTTTATTCATCTTTTGCTCCCTGGCATATCAGGATTCAAAAGGAATGCTGGATAATGTGAAAAAATATGTAGCTATTTTAAAATACAGTATTTTAGAAACCCGAGTTAATGTAATTAATAACTGTTTACAGTTATCTATAAGAAAGAATGTATGTGCAGGATAAACTCCTAATTAAACAAATTAATGCTGCTACACCATCACAGGTATTTTATATGGTTCAGATACAGCAGTTAAAAATATCCACTGCAAGGATTGACGAACAACAAAAAACCTACAAAGCAAAATCGTTCTGTGCTTTTGATAGTTTGCCAATGCAAATAGCTTGCTTTCTGTAATGTGAAAGTAGCTTCACAAACTCAAGCAGGAGATTAGTTGCTCCATTATTAATCTGATACCCTACAGAAGCTTTCTCTGAGTACAAGTTGGTAACAAGCTAACACCCTTGTTAAACAAAACAAAAAACTGTTATCAGTTCGTATAAAACATTTGCTACATTGGGAACATAAAACAGATGAAGATTCAAGCTACATCCCAACAAAATGATATTTCACCAGAGAAATTCTACAGTTTAATAGAAATCTATTAAGTTCAAATAAGAAAACTTCTTAGCTTAGTTCAAAATGTGCATTTCAAGGCAAGGCTCTCAAAATAAAACAAAGGGGGAGGGCGAAGGGCAATGGAAGATCAGATGACATAACAAGGCATAAATCATTTCTTCAAGAAGTTTAGCAATGCCCAGATACGTGCAGAAAGCTTAGAAAGCAACAGAAAAACAAGCCCACTTCAGCATGATTATGGTTTCACAATACAATAGCTCAAAGGTAGAGAGAGAGCGCTGTGATAGCAATTAAGCATATCAACCTCAGAGTCCAGAGACTGAGATTAAATTCACGGCTCTTTTACAGACATCCCCAGGCATATGCCATCCACATCCATACATCTCTGCTCCCTGTGAGAAAAACAGCGATAAGCAGTGTATTCCTGTTTCAGGAGGAATGGTCTGAGAATAAACACATTAGCAATACATAAAGCATTTGGACATAATAAGAGTAAATACATCCACAAGACAGAATTGGTGTTGTACATACACACACAGTTCCTCATTGTCCAGTTTTCCAGTATCACTTCCATTCACTTTGGTATTTTCCCTACAGAACAACACAGCACAAATACACCAACACCTATTTCTGCAATAGCTCAGGAGGCCAGAGAACCAGCTCTTCTTGGTGTGTTTGCTACTCCCAAACAGCCCTTGGTCTCTCAGAACTGGATACATCTTCTCTTCTACCATTCCTATTAATAGCACAGCTGCTTCCCCAGCAGTCTGAGACCATTACTACTTCAACCAATCACACTCAAATCTGCTCTTCAAAAATATGGGCCCTGTTTTCCTTAGGCTGACTTCAGCTTTACACAGCAAGTATTACACGAACATTTTCAGAAGGCAGACTCTCAGAAGTTTGCTGACACAGCCACTATAAAGCCGGATATATCCCACCTTTTTCAGCTTCCATTTTTAAACGCAAAGTGAAAACACACATTAAAAGAACCACTGCATCAACAAAACAGTTGAACTGTGAATAATGTTGAGGCTCGTTTGGCCAAAAAATATAACTTATATGCTTCTTTTTAAATTAGCTTTCATGGAGGAAAAATTGGAGATCCATTATGATGTTACCACCCTTAGTCCTGGACTCTGAGTCCTAAAATAGCACTTTCAAAAGCATCCTATATCATCAAATCTAACTCATCTTCTAAGCCATTCCATATCAACTAAAGCCATAGAATCTAGTTCCTGCTGTCAGAGGCTCAACGTAGCAATGAATAAAGCTTAAGTCATTTTCCCACAAACAGAAACAGACTGTAAGAAAAGTCCAGGTGGTTACAGCTAATAATCTTACCTCTATACACATAGGTTGACAGCTGTGAAGTACTGAGAGAGCTGTATGCATCACAGTCCTTGATTTTCTATTTTTGTTCTTTTTATTCCTGTTTGCTTTAATGTCCCTTTTTGTTTCACATTAGCTAAAATGTTGTTGCAGCATTTTCGTCACAGACATCTACAGATTTTTTTTAATTGAACTCTGTGTTTGCTTGTATTTTCTTGAATCACCTCTGTGCAAACTACTGATTAACTACTTAAGAGCAAGAGAGATTTAATATGCTGTCCTATTCATACTGCTATTACCATCTTACTTCAGTGGCATTTTTCCTTCTTGTTAACAATTTGAGTTCTCCGCAGTGTAACTGTTGTTGTTTCTTAAAGTGCTCTACCTCTCACTTACATCAAGTTTATAGTACCGATATTATTGTTCTATGTAGAATTCGATACTACTTTCAAGTACATATATCTATACTTTTAACAGTACAGACATTCTCCACACTTAGTTCCTCAATGCGTCCACCCCTCTGCTAAAGCACGTTCCCTACAGCAGGTCACACACGGAATTGTCCAGGAGGATTTGGAATATTTCCAAAGGAGGACTCCACAACCTACAGAGAATATTCAGCGCTTCAGAAACCAAATCTTATTTTTCAATTTGTGTTCATTTGTAAGGCACAGGCATTTTCATGACTTAACAAGCACTTCACTAAGACACAGTGCTCTGCAAAGAAAGTATAGAGCTGGCTGAAAGAATGAAGAGCCCTAAATGAACTCCAGTTATAGAAAATGAAGTATGCAGTTTTCTCAAACTGATTTTTCACTTGCCCACAAAAGGTATGTCTAAATGTCAAAGTGAATTCAAAGACAGGCCTGAAAAAAATGGTACTGTAAACATTTTTGACAAAAAAAAAACATTGAATTAACACTTTCTTTAGCCATATGAATCCATGAAATCAATTAATGTCTGAATTGAAAATAAGTAATACAAACTCTCCAAGCTCTCTTGTAGCTAATAAGTACAAAATAAAAGTATCATCTTTCATCAAAGCAATCACTGAATTTCATTTTGGGTCACTGTTTCCAGATTTTTTTTTTTTTCATAAAATCTTTCCATATCTCTCACAAGCACAACCTGAATTTTATTATGAAGATCTAGCAGAAGAAACCAATCCCCAAACTCCAGGTTGACAGCTGAACTCTAAGGCTGATACACTATTTTTCATTGAATATAAAATTGAAATTAATTTGAATGAAGAACCACTCAAATGTTTGTAATTACAGCTGTCAGCAGCTACTTCATTTGAAGTTTGTCTAGTCGTAGTTATTTCATTAAATCTCCTCATTCAATGATTATCCTGGCCAAATAAAGGGAACTTTTAAAACAAAGTATTGTTTATATAAAAAACAAGGAGTGCACATGAAGCGGTAGTGATGCACTACACTTCCTGTTCACCATAGATTTTGCACAAATTAACATTTCAAGTTTGTTCTTCATGGTCAGGGAGGATGTGTACTCTATTTTAGAGTGTCTTTAGTTGAGATTCAGAGTTTAATTTTTATACCGTAAAAATTTAAGTTAGACTGCAGCTGAGGAAAATCTCTCACTGAGAGCTGGATTAGGCTTTGATCATGGTAGCCTTAAGTAGGAAGCATGGTCTTGATGCCACCCACTGTAAGAGCTACATCAGGGGAGGATGGTCACATCACATTTTTGCACTCTTGATCCACATGACTGAGGAGGAGTTGGGCTCAACTGCCTCCAGAAGGGTCTCACTTGTTGCAAATATATGCATGGAGAGAGCACTCACAACTAGGGAAAAAAGGAACACAACTGCCATCCTTATCTCCTACCTCACTCACGTACCTGCCTCTCTGTACTAGAAAAAGTGACAGAGAGAAACATAGGAGGACTAAACATTAAGTCTTATTATAGAAAGATTTGGAATACCAAGGAATTAAATGCAGTGCTTACTCTGACGCACAACAGCAGTGAAATGAATCCTAACCAGGAAAAGATATAGGGCTTGCTTAATTTTATTTGCAATCATTCAGTAAAACTGGTCATGGATTAGATGTTCTGTGACCGAGATGCAGCAACAATCATTTAGCTCATGAGAAATAAAAAGAGAAATAGACTGTAACAAAGACATACACACACAAAAAGAGGCAAACTCCTTTATTTTACTGTCAATCTCTTCTTTCTCCTCTGGCCTCCAAACATGATCTAAGTAAAAAACACAAATACCTTAAATCTTATTTTACAGTAGAGTTGATTTTAATAAAGACAAGAAACTCAGAGGATAGCAGATTTCTGTCATCTCTAAAATAATTTACACTTTTTTTTTAAATTAAAGAATAAAGCAGCAGTGAAGCATCTTGCCTCTTCGAATTATAGACGAGCCCTAGAGAGGACCAATTCCTGATACTCTTCTTCAAAATAAATGCTGTTTCAGCTATAGATGAAGCATTCTGCACATTTTTTCTTTATGTTTGTCTATACTAATTTACATTTTCCTTCTTAGTTCTCCTGTAGAAGTTGATACATCGCTTCCTGCCAAAATTACAGAAACATATTTTACAGGTAATGCCAAATTACTCTCAGTCAGCTCGTCTCACTTTTCTGACCTCAGGACACACATGCTCAAGAACTTATGAGATAAAAATTCCCATCAGGAATAAAAGTGATGCCAACTGTAGACAGCTTTAAGGAAGTCATGCAAGTTATTCATCCATTTAGACTCCTGATATATACAACGTTATTGATTATAGAGTGTTAGTTTAGAGACTTGTACCTTTACAGCACTGCTTATGTCTCTGCAGAGTCTAGATGATACAAAAGCTGAGCTTTCATCACAGTATTTTTCAAAAAATATATATTAAAACACATATGCATAATGTTTTGACTATCAAGTGTCAGTAGCACCTAGTGAATATTAGAACTACTACATGCACTAACGTTATCCAACTTAAACAAGTTAGTTCCTTTAATTTTTCCCTTCAATTTAATTTGTGGTTCCCAGCTGAAATATAATTATTTATCAAGCATTTAAGAGAATTTCACTCTGTTGGCTTTAGAGTAGGCTTATGTGAAAATAGTAATTTTATGTGGTCATGATCAGAAATAAAAGGATTTGTTTACAGACTGAGATGAAATTGAATGTATGGTGATAAATCCAGATGTAGAGATTAAATTTTAGGGGACTCCAAACAGAGCTCCACTATACAATTCCCTATGGTTTTTTTTCCTCTTCCATTAATTATTCAGAGATGCCAGGTAGGACAGCATAATGTTGGCATTAATCTACTTGTGAGCGAATATCAACGCATGCTCCTGAATTCAGCGTATACGTATAAGAGGAAAAGATTCTTAACTCAGACTGGTATACAGGAACAGGAAGACATTATCATTCAAAGCTCAATCTATTGATACAGTGCAGAGAAATAATTACATTGGCCCACTCTAGAATATGAACACTCTTTCACAGCTGTTAAGCACAGTGCAACGTGTTTTAATCCAAACTTCCACACAACAAAAAGCATAGAATGATTCAGCTCTTGCATTTCAAAGTAGAAATTCTGGAGAAACACAGGCAGCAGCCTAATAGCACGGTCACCTTAGGCAACAGGTGACCAGAAAGGTCTAGTATTTTCTACGGAATGCGAACAGAATCAGTTAGAGATCATGGAGGAAAAGCAGCTCTTCAGCAGGGGAAAATGTTCAAGAGCTCAACTTCCACAATCACAGACTGAGCTAGTGCACCTTTGCTGACATCTCAGACAGATGCAGGATAACATGTTCCTAACTGCAAAGCCTTACCTGTGTGTTGATGATAGATCACATCTGAACAGTGCATGCTGAGTTCAGCCAGTGTCTTCTTAATATTTAAACAACCTCTACCTGTGCTAGAAATTATTTCTTCCAGATTACCCATGTCCTGATATTTACCACCTTTTGCTCATTTCTCAGTAGAACACCCTTTACAAAGTTAAATCCAAACAAATCTGCCTGTTTGTTCACCGTGTTGCCCTTGATACTAAGGTTGCACTTCTTTACAAAACTGAATTATGGAAATGTTTATCATCATTTGTTGTGAATATTTGTAAATAAGACATTAGTATACTCGGTATAAAAAATTATTTCCTAGTGTTCTTTGTGTAACATCCCAGCTATACATATTTTATTATTATTATTTTTTAACTCTGAAAAATTGAATTCAGACTGCTCTAAAACCAAACTAAGAATATCCTCATTCTCTCTGAGTGTACAGTTTCCACTGGAGGTGGCAGTGGTACCTGGATTAAAAAACTTGCGAGATCTGACTATGAAAACCAGGTACAGGGAAAAAGACAAGGAAAAGACAGGGTTCAAAGAAAGCTGTCTTTGAAAAGACTTCAGTCTTATGAAACAAAGGCCTGAGGTTTTAGTTACCAGTCTCGATGTTACTATGCATACAGATTTCACCGATTTGCACTCTGTGCTAGGCAGACACTAATGGGACTTTTGTTATAAACATAATTAGAGTCAAGTTTATATTTTGTGCCAATTAGTGCCAGTTGCGTTGAGAATAATGGCAACATTTTACAAAAAAATAACCACTGAATTTTCTTTAAAATTTAAACATAATCAAGCTTTTTCCATCCTTGACTTTATTAATAATGATACCATAAAAATATTAACATCTCTCTTTAGCTTATTTCCTTTCAGAAACCACTTCTTTCCCAAATCCATTCAGCAAAAGAGCAGGATCTGATTTTTCAGTTTGCCAAAACAGTAACAACAAAATAAAGTTATTTTCTAAGGTAATTAATATCTTCTTGCAAGTGATTGCATGCTGTTTAATTAAAGACAGGAGTCTCAAAACGGTAGGTACTACAGTCCAACACTGACCAATTACATAAGCAAACACTACAGCAGCAAGGAGAGTATCAACATATAGCAGTCAGAAGAAAAGGAAATGAAAGCCATGATTTTACTTCGTCTGTAAGGCCATTCATTACAGTTTACCTCAATTTTGAAACTCAGAATTTATTCTTGCGTAGGTATCGCTGGGAGAAAAATCTCAAGGGTTTATCATCCACGAATATCTCTGTGCCCTGACAGCTAGCTCGCAGAACTTAAAGAAACGATGAAGGATGAAAGAAAAAGTGTAAAAGACATCCGTCTAGAGAAAAACTCACTAGACAAGGTCAGTACATCGATCACTGTCTAAGGTGAGAAATCCAATGAAGCCAGAGGATAGATTTTTGCAAATCTCCTGATGTTTGTAAAATCTTTCACTTCAATAACAACTTTTATGCTTATCTCAATGTAAAATACTTTGTAATGAAGTCTCACACACCTGCAGCTGCCATTCTTGAAACAACCAGATTCATTTGCTGCTTTTAAATGCCATCAAAATTTGGTGATTTTACAAGGTTTTAATTAAAAAGCCCCGGTTGTGCACTTTAATGTCTTAACACAAATTATTTGTTTATATCATGATATTCTCAGAAGTCTCCATCATGTCTGGGAACATATTTATTCTGTCATGTATGGCTATACCACTGTAGAGTTGCTTCTTTTCTTAATGACATACGCAAAGAGCGTAGCTTGTTTCTGTACTCACAGTACCAAAATCCCAATATCTTTTACTCCACAGAGCTTCGAATGAGTCTCCACATCTTTATCCCAACAAACCAAGAAATTTAGCAATACTTCCTCATCCAAAGCAAAGTTTTAACAACATAGTTCATCCCTAACCATCAGAATTCCAAAAATAGTATCTTGCTCTATCTTTTAGGAACAGGCAGCCCAAAGGAAAATAAGAAAAAGGTTCAAAAAGAAAAAAAAAGGTCCAGTGTCCTAATGCAGATGCACAATTATTGCATAGACAAATTCTTCTCACCTTTCTAACTCAAACTAGCAGGCAGAAAACCTCAGTTGGGTCAACTGGGGAACAAACAAAAAAGGGCTAGAATTTAATAATCTGACCTAATCAACAAAACTTCTGAAATTAAATGAAGTCATGATGTCACATACACTCTATCTGTCCCTGAAAAACAGGCAGACTATTTGTTCTCAGTGGGACTGATTACAAATTTCTTGGATGGCCTTAATTTCACACCAGCAAACATAGTTACATAGATGGTAGCGGTGGCTTTTTTTTCCTCCAGTTCATGCATTTAATACTGTTAAACGTTTGTAACACTGTGAATTGAAATAATTCAGTACTGCAGAAGTCCTGGGGAAAAAATGGATGCCAACGGCTGCATGCTCACAAACTTTCAGATTAAAATCTTGGCTGTCTAAGGGACAATCGCCTGCACTGGGGCCACATATAATAAGCTCACAAAAGAATCTAAAATTCAGTTTGAATCAATTCATTCTGTGACATCCATAAAGTAAATATTCTTATTAAATAGTAAATGAGTCCTATAACAAGAAAGAATTCTTTTATGTTAACATACCATATTTCTTTAACCCTACAGTTTACCCATCCCAAACTAGTATCTTGTACAAGCAGCATCTGTTTGTACACAAGCACAGTTAAACGGATGGAACCAACCAGCTCTGAATTGCCCATATGACTCCAAGTATGTGTCCGCTTAATGTGAAAGCTCTCAGTGTGCAAGAAACTTGTTTGTCTGTTTTTTTGTTTTCATATATTTTTTTTTAATCTTCCCAATTTCAAACGGAGCCATTCTGGAATTAAATAGAATGAATAACATTAATCTGAGACATAAAAACTTTAAAAGGAGTCTTGAGGGAAATAAAAAAGATAAAAGAAATATTTAATAAAAAGGCACCGAGGTGACACTCTTCTCACCTTCAGGCTCTCTCATTCCATTAACATATCAAAAATTTTAATATGACATCACCAAGCAGGTAACAAGCTGTGACATAATACTATGCCATTCTAAAGCACAGGCCTTTTTTTACATCATCATTATCAGCCCAGCTCATTAGATTGTTCCATTTTCATATTAAAAATCCATGTAGACCTACAGAACTTCAGTAAATCTGGTCTTTCTAAATTTCAGGCTCACACTATCATTTCTGGAACCACCTTTCTCAGACTGCATTGAATTTAAGGACCTACTTGTAACCTGATAAACAGGAGCCCAAACTAGCAGTCTGGTCTGCTGGTACAGCACGCTGCTAGATAGACAGAGACAGTCCCCATCAGGAAAGCTGCCCACCGAGGAGCAGGCCTGGTCAGTCCAGGCACATAGCAGCACAACACAGTCACTTTCCTGCTATCAGAACTAGCACAACCAGCCCAGGTGCCCTGATCACCATTGTGCTGCATGCTGCAGACAGTCTACATTCTCAGCAAGCAGGCACTTACTGACTGTACCCTTCCTGAGTGCTTCAAATAATGAGCCCTGACCTAGTTAAGGCTTCAATTTACCACCGAGATGACTGCAATATAAAATCCTGATAATTAAAAAAGCAGATTGATTTACATCCAGCAAAATGTATTCTTAATTATGTAGACTAAAATTTATTTTTCACTTGATCTCAAGAAAGCTGGAGACTACTTAAAGAATTTTTAAATGTGCTAATTACAGTATATCAACTGCTTTTATTTCATCTTTGTTTTGTGGCTTTTTCTCCTCCTTGAAACAATACGTACATTAAAATGCTAGCATATGCTGCTGGCTTGAAGAACAGCTGTCTCTTTAATCCCCAGTGGCTAAAAAATGACACACTTAACACTAAAGTTTATGAGAGGTTGGTTCACACTTCAACCTTTCTGTCCCAGTTTGGACTTAAGATCATTAAGATCAGACTTTGGACTTTAAGGATCAAAAATTTCCATAATCTTTACATTATAAATTCCTTCTAAGAGGCAGCACTTAGATGCTTTCCTTTTCCTTCCATTTTTATAATTTTTCCTGTTTTAATGCAATGAACAAACCATTCAGTGTTTGTCATAAGCACCAGAGCAGTAGCCCTAGAAACTCTGGTCCAATGAAGCTGTTTTCAGAGTGACTTCCTTTTTCTCTCCTGATCATGTAAACAGATGATGGCAACCACCCAATTTGCATTAAGGGTACAAATAACAGCCAAAATCTGCTTCCCACTGAAGTTAAAGGTCTTGATCCCTTCTGTTTTATATTTTTATTTTTCCCCACATTTCCAGAGAAGGGAAATGCTTTAACCTCATACGTATATCCTTCCCTGCAAAAGTGATAATGTTGGTAAGGGAAGTGCTGTACTTCGGCTGTACGCCGCAAACCAGTAGCTCACACTGGAAATGCAGCAGGACACACTGCCGCTGTCCCTACCGTACAACACACAGAAGATTTCCTGTTCTTCGTAACTTCCAAAATCGCAGAACAATACACAAACCTCCCTTGTCCATTCCATTATTAGTTCTTTATAGTATTGTTTTGAGGGTAGCGTGGGGTTTTTCTTGGTTTTTGTTTTTTAGGGCTTTGCAGGGTTTTTTTTAGTTTTTAATAATTTTTACTTTAAGATACGCCATAACCTAACGGTAAGCTTATAACAGAATAATGCTGAGTTGATCCCGAGGCTACCATAATGTATCCGCTAAAGCCAAATTTTCACCTGTCCTTTTGGATTAAGTCAGGTGCTGCCAAACTGTTGCTGCTTTACCTGACAGCTCCTTAGGTTTTGAAGGATAACACCCACCACAAAGCTCTTATGCACCTAACTATTCACAAATCACATGCCAAAAAGCACAACAACAGCTTTAGGATTCAAAAAACTAAAAATTAAAATTTGTGCCATGCGCCTGACATACCATTTCTTTGATGCTTCCATGAAACCTGTACAAAATAAATACATCCAACTTACTACTGCATTAGAACCAGCAGCCTGAAGAAGCCAAAACCAAAATATTTCCGTAAACTACTTTTTAGCACTCATAATGGCTTATTGCTCAAAATTCCCAAATGACAACGGAAAACACTTCCTGTAGTTTGTATATGAATTGAAATCCCCAATCTGCATAGAAACATGGTGTTTGCTTGTTTTATATGTTATTTTCTGGCCTAGAATCTGCAGTATCATTAGAGTGTGTATATCTTATCATAAGTCTAATGCTTAAGAGGGATTTATTCGATCAGCCTTAGTGTTCCAAGCTCATCACAACGAAGACAATTAACTACCAGTGAAACGGTGGATTAATATAGATGCAACTACAATACAGAGCCATTATGTCAATGCATTTATACATACGCTCTGTGGGACAAGTACAAATTAAAGTCAGGGAAGGCGTTCGTCAATCAAAAGAAATTTTCTCTACAAGTTTCAGTAATTTCTTATTATTTTCCCTTCGTCAGAGGTTAATGTTCACGTATGCAGCTCTAGGTGAAAAGTTTTACAAAAATATGAGAGAAAAAATAGAAATACGTATTGAAAGTTTTCTCAGAACATAGTACAGCAGGCCTTCAACAGTAGACTGTGCTTCCTATCTTGCAAGGAAGAGGTTTGTTCTCTCTCATATTTTAATGTCTACAATCAACAACAATAATCAAGCTAAAACGCTGATACAAACATCTTGGGACTGTATGTATTTTAACAATACAGCTTATGTATCGTTGTTCCAGCCAATTTAAAACAGCTACAACAGCTAAAACCCAAAATATTGGTTAGCACATAAAGGGAAAAATCAACAACATCAACAACTTCATTTGCTTGCTGAAAGACACAGCTTTAGACTTGCCAGCCTCCATTACATAATTAGCTCCACTGATTTCAAGAGATTTAGACTGACAAACCTTTAAAGGAGGATTCACCTCACCTAATTGTAAGTGCACAGAAGATATCCACAAGTGGGTTAGTCATCTTAAGATCCTTTTGCAGTAGGCATCAACATGCAGGTAACTCAACCTCAGCTCTGTATATAGTTTATCGAGAGAAGCAGGTGCTTCTACAGACAAATCTAGATGCTTACATAGGGTTGAGATAGTTTTCTATCTTTACAGGGAGTCATGACACAAACGTTAAGTCAGCTGGATCCTTCTGCCACTTTCCCTAATGCTCACGCAAGGAGAACAGAAGTGGAAAACAGCACGCTGTGTAGGATTTACTGCAAAATAGTTAATACAATGCACAGACTTTTCCCTTTCCTTTCTACTATGAACTAAGACATCTTTGGATACGAAAAAGGATAAGCAGAACTCATGCTACACATGTGGAGGCCCATTTTAAAAGTATCCACTTAGGGCTTGTCTTAGGCTGAACAAATGTTGCTCCTTCACAAGAGTGCCTCTGAAGTATCGATTTAAAACCTGAAATGTTAGAATTATCATGCAAGGTGATCAATTACTCAAGACATATTGACTATATGTTAGTGAGACCCACAGATATGTTTTTTTGTTAGCAGTGCGGATACGTAAATGAATTGGAAGTAGTTAAGCTTAGAGGAAGTGTGTAATTGGAAGCTACTCTTCCGGAGTTTCCTTTTTTAGTGTTTTGGGTTTTCTTGTTTGTTTTGTCAACAAGAAATAAGGTTTTGTCATTCTCTTGACCTTTCCCATCTTATATCCTTTCAAGCAAAATCCAGCCACATAGAGCGATGTTCAGCAGACTTGTATAACGTACTAGCAAATGACTCCCAAGAACTTTAGCACTGAGTTCAGTTTCAGTCTCACAGAAACTTGCAGAAGAACTTTCCAAAACCAGGACTTTGATTTCCCTATTTCCTCTTACTAGACAACATCATGTGATACAGAAATAGAATCTTAATTCAATGCTCATACAGAACATCAAGTTATGATGAGCCTGATGGATGCAAGCAATAAAATGAAACTAACTAAATGCATGTCACGCCCAGAAAACTGTTTCATACCACTGTTCCCAAGCTACAAACAATGACTTCCACACATTCAGGCAGAAGAAATTCAGTTTCCAAAAGCCATCTGGACAGATCCTGGGCAACTTCCTGTATGTGACTGTGCTTGAGCATGGAGGTTGGACCAGATGACCTCCGGAGATCCCTTCCAACCGACAACCATTCCGTGATTCTGTAGTTAAAAAGTCAGATCCAGGTTGAGTGTACCACATACCTGGCCTTCTCTAAGTCAAAGGCAGGAGATGAGAAACTCTTAGCCAAGTTTATGGACTTAGGTTGTTTCGGTTTTATTTGTTTTGTTGGTTTATTTTCAAACTTTTCCTTGAGTTGCGGTTCATTTAAAAATCTCCAGCAAAATTTTAAAAGATACCATAGTAAGACTATTGAATTGATTCAGTAAATGTACTGGAAAGAAAGCTCCTAGTATTTTTCTCCATTTTGTTGTAGAAATACATTCCCTCTTAGGTGCACAAGTAAACAAACACATAGAAACACTGCACTGGAATTTCCTCTCAAGATGGCTGTTTCATAAAAACATTTCTCAGCATTTACCTTGCACTTTTTTTATTCAAAAGAATTAGCACATTTTCCCAGGTAGAACGACTGACATTTGCCCTTCCCATCTTAACTGGCGCACAAGGATAAGCTGAACGCATCAATTTCACTGTCATAATAAATTTTAACTACATTTTATACACATTTATTTTCTTATTTTTCCACAAACGAGAAAGGAAATATTACATGTTCATTCATAATTGTTCTTGTTTAACCCAGCAGGCAGCTCAGCACTGCGCAGTCAGTCTTTGACTCCCCTCCTCAATGGGATGAGGGAGAGAATCAGAAAAAAAGTAAAACCTGTGAGCTAAGATAAAGACAGTTTAATAGGTCAGAAAGGGAAGGAAAAATAATAACAATGATGAAGGAATATACAAAACAAGTGGCAAACAATGCAATTGCTCACTACCTGCCAACTGACGCCCAGCAAGTCCCCATGCAGCACAGCCACCCCTGGCCAACTTCCCCCGGTTTTATAGTTCAGCATAACACCATATGGTATGGAATAATCCTTTGGTCAGTCTGGGTGAGCTATCCTGGTTCTCTCACTCCTTGTGCACTCCCAGCCTTCTCACTGGCCAGACAGTATGAGAAGCTGAAATGTCTTTGGCTCTATGTAATCACTGCTCAGTAATAACTAAAACAGGAGGGTGTTATCAACATTATTATTCTCCTAAACCCAAACCACAGCCCCAGCCACTATGAAGGAAGTTAACCTTATCCCAGCTGTAACCAAGAAAATAATCATCTGGAATATACTGAATAAATTAAGCAGGCTTTTCTGTATTCATAAAGACTCAACAGTTAACATACCACATGTAGCTTTCCATAAAGTACTCAAGGAACCATCTACTGGCTGGTCTGGAAAAACAACAGGGTCAAAGTCAAATTTGTTTCTATTAATTGCATAGTGGAGCACGTTATATTAATTTCACTCATACCGACTATTTCCATCCAGATCTCATCAGTAGGGCTACAGGATTAAGAAGGATCTCAGAAAAAGTCAAGTACCATGCAATTTAAAGAAGAAAACTAAGAGAAGAATTAGATAGACTCTCCAAAAGACAATGATGACCCTAAACCAGCACCCTAGACGTCACAAGACAGAAAGTTTACTCTCTGTTATTTGGACATGTAGATAACTTTTAAAAAAGAGAAGTAGATGTTGAAGACACGACTTAGTCACTTTTCTTGAAACAACAATATCATACTTCTTAAATGTGACGGTCTCATGACACCTACAGATATCCTCCCCATCTATATTGTGTTCTCTAATGAGAACAACCTTTGTGGAAAGCAGATCAGTAGTCAGCAAAGCCTTACCAGTTCAAACGTAAAGAGCACCAAACCCTCCTACAGTTTGGTGTAAGATCTGAGCAGCTACGACACAAGAATTGGTACTATAAAGGATTTTCATTCACCAAACACTTCAGAAAAAGAGTGCTCTGAAAGCTTTCATACTTAAAATCATTTTATAAAATGTGTGAAGCTTTGCCTCATATTTAGAGAATTAAACTAGACTGTGGGTACGGAAACACTCAGGTTTTTGGCACAGTTGCAGGGAAAGGCATAGCAAATAGAATGTATCACTGGATTTTTTTTCCCACGCATCTCCATTCTGCTTAACTCTTTGTTATGAGAGCAGAATTCTACTTAGGAGTAATTAACTAGATTCTGCTTGTTGATCTGATTTCTCAGGTTTCTCCTCAGAAGACTCTCATTCTAAGCCACATTACGTTTTTATCGCAATGGTGCTTTAAGTGGATC
This sequence comes from Numida meleagris, assembly GCF_002078875.1. NCBI lineage: Eukaryota > Metazoa > Chordata > Aves > Galliformes > Numididae > Numida > Numida meleagris. The sequence goes on along the minus strand of NC_034414.1, from coordinate 8,339,841 downwards.
TCCAACAGTGTATATATATAATCTGCTTTTTACTTTTAGTAGGGAGTTATGTGTGATACAGCATACATTTTCCAGATCAGAAAAATCAAATGTGCAAAACAAGATACTTATATTCTGGAGTGTCACTAAGAGAAGTTCTATGTGCTGAGGAAAAAATGACTGCACGGAATGACCAATTTCCAAATTCCCTTCTCAATATAGCCCACTTGTTAAACTCCCCGAACATGCAAAATTCCATGGAGGTTTGGGGTAGACACCCTTGATTTGGAAGCATTTCTGGTGTAAATCTCCAGAATAAAGAGGTGAAATCCCGGAAGTTGTTTGTAACATAATGTGTACAATAAAGTGAGCTGAAGAGTAAGCAGCCTGAGTGATTTCACTAGAAAGAAAATGCTCAAGGAACGAAGGCCATTGACACAAGCTTAATGGCATTAAGATATTAACAGAGTAGATGGTAACCCAGCTTCTCTGTAAGTTAGACTGCAGTTCCGAGTAAACACCATCTTAATTAGATAAAGGAATAAGGGCCAGTGTTTCAAGGATGTTGGAAGCAGCAAGAGAAAGGAAAAAGTTTTTGCTCTTAAGCCCACATTAAGAAATTTTTGCACAGAGGTAATTATAATTAAACAAAACTAGTGGGTTGTAGAAATAATAATACACATTAAGATCAGACACTCCTTAAAAAAATAGCAAAGATGGGTTTCAGAGATTACATGTTCACTCACAAGAACTTCTATTTACACTCCTCAAATCTGTCATTATCATATGAGATTAATGCTAACATTCTTTTCAAACTGCAGTTCCTTATAGTGTTAGAAGCCTGAAGTCATTTATAAAATATTCCAAGCTGTCTACAGTAATTCCCTTTATTGTCCCTCCAGTCAAAGATTTAATGACAGCTGTATTTTGGTGAACTACTTTTAAAGATTTTAATGAATGACAAATTTTAAAAGAAAAACAATTGCTGTCAGTTATAAAGTGTCTAGAGAATTCTTAGTAACTCATGAATTAAAGTGTGTTCCACTGAGACAAGCAGCAACTTACCCTAAAGAACAAGAATTCTTCCTCACATAAAGTACTATTACAGTTCTTAAGATATGTTCATTTTACAGTGATTTTTTGGACTTCATTTGAGGAAGGTCTCCTAACAAGTTCTAAAACTTTTTCTGTAGCACTAAATTAAAGTGCTGGAAATGCTAGAAAGTATATGCTTTAGAAGGTAGCCATACCATAGTCAACAAATGGAAAAAAATTTTTTTTAGAATCTTCAGTCACCATCAAGACAATTCACATCTCTACAGCTTACTAGCTGAAATTTTGCTAATGAAATGCAAAGTAGCAGATTTGAAGACACCGAGAATTGACGGTTTATCTGAGCTTCCCCTATTATGCTGCACTTTGAAACTTGTTTCTTCTGAACAGCTGCTCTCAAAAAGAAATGTAGTGCCTTTCTCATAAATCCTTATTTCTTATTCATTATTTTAAAAGGTTAAGAATTGTCCAAAACAAAAAACAAGAAGTGTAACCTCATCCAACCTAGTAACAGCAAAAAACACTACAACGTCAGTCTCAGTGGACACCCTGAGTGGCTATATACAAAACCATCATGAGGTCAATTACCAGTTTACCAGAACACTTAGTCTATAATTTGATGCTAAACAAGAGGAGACAAATTATCTGACAAAGAAAACTCCTAAAAGAAACAGGGAAATAATTTCTATTATGAAAGAAAAAAAACACTTATTGAAGATATAACAATGCATCCCCCTGCTGCAAACATTCTTTTAGCAACCCTCTTCACTGTAAAAGGTCTCCAAATGTGGTCAGGTCTCCGTGCTTTGTTTCATAAAAATATTAATACATACACCAGTTACGTAGCTCAAACACAATTTGCCACATAAACATAATGATTGATTGGATTTGACAAGCCTCTTTCTAGAACAGTAAACACTGAAGCTTTTGTTTGGGGATATTAATCAGTTCAGCAAGCCAAATGTGTCACCTGTGCCAGAATGAGAGAAAAATCGTCCCCACCTGCTGGCAGAAGAACACCATTAATATCAAAAGGAGGGAGAACCATTAAGAGAATTAATCCAGCTAATCCAGAGGAAGGGTCCTTGAGAGATCGAGTCTGATCCCCAAATGAGCTTTTATCTTCACCGTCACAGGAAATCCTGAAACTGAGGTAAACAGACACCCAGCTCAGAAGATATTCTTCACAGTATACGGAGATAGCAAAACTTGTCTCTTTTATTACTACTGCTGCTAATTTTGCTGTGCCCCAGTTTTTCAGCCATCTGCAATCAGAATTCAGTTTAGCTCTTCAAAGGCAAATGCACTGCAGTACTAACTACGAAGTTGTAGTCTCATTAGGAGAATGAATAGTCCCTTTTCTGCGTAGCAGTTCTTTTCAAGAAGCTTAGAAAAGACACTAGGACATGTCAGTGAGCACAAATGAGCACAAGAATCGATAATGCCAGTTTTCTTTCAAACCTGCCTCTGTGACCTCCTTTGAAGACTTCACGAAGTTATGGGGAGTGGGGGGGCCGGGGTTCTTTTCCATCTACGTATTCTGATTGCCAGTAATAATAAATGCAACTTTTCAACTGGTACAAGGAGAGAACCATATGGATGTAATTTTTTCCAAGAATTTTAACTTCTCTTTCCCATCAACTTAACTACTAGTTTCCCAAGTTACCAGAAAGGTAGACTTATGAAAAGAACACAATTTTCTTATTAATTTGGATTCAGAAGTAAAAGACAGGAGGAGGACCGACTTTTCACAGGCACTCCAATCTAGCGGTTGGCGTTCCTGCCCATAGTAGAGGGTTGGAACTAGATGGTCTTTAAGGTCCTCTCCAACCTACACCAATTCTACGATTCTATGATAGGCGATGACATAACCTAGCAGATATTTGATTTTTCCTTTTATATCAATATTACTAGCAATGATTTTAAGCAACTATATAAGAACCAAATTGTATTGTGTGAACTCCTCCTAAAGGGCAAACAAATACAAATTTATTTGAAGTTCTCCCAGTAGGAATAGCAACACATCATAGCAATATAGTATATTTACAATTTTCAAATCTGAAATTAAAAGGTTATCGCTATACTCAGCAAATAAACAAGTAGTAAATGTGAAATAGCCTTGGGCAGACACACCCCCAAATGACATAACAGAATTATGCTGCTGGCACAGGCATTTAATTGGTCCTTGAAAGCAATAATACTTAGTACAACGCTCTAGAGAAACACAAGGCTGAGCTAGCATGGTAAATTTAACCACTTATGAGTCACAGTTCAGGTAGCTGCTGAAACAGAAGGAAGTCAACAGTCTGGCCAGCTGTGTGCCAACTAGACTACTGATGGCCACCAACTTCAAAGATGAAAAGCCCACCTTAGGTGACAGGGAAATTAATCTCTCTTTTTGGATTGGCTCTTCAAATGCTGAATGAGTTAGCCAGAGACAAACCAAACACCCTTCTATGAACAGCAAATCTGTCAAATTTGTTACTTGTCATGGTTTTATGATTTTCGGTTATTGGTACTCCACATCATAACATCATGTAGTGAATGTACCTGGTCCTCAGAAGAGAAGGACTACTACATTCCCCACGGTACTTTGCTCCTCTGTTACCATTTTCCAGCCGGAGGGAAAAGATAAAAGCTCGCAGTATAAAAACTTGCAGATCACGAGACCTCATCCCTTTTTCCGCCGTCTCTCATCTTGGCAGCACCTCGCTCTCCAGCCGTCTTATCGTCGGTAGCAGAGTAAGGCCTACCTTGATTTTGGGACATTCTCTCTCTGTGTATTGGATTTATCAGCTTAAATTGTAATTATATTGTACTATAGTGTGTTGTTTTGCATTCCGATATCTTATTTAGTAAATTAGTTTGTTTCTCCTCAGATTGTTGCTGCTGTTCTTTGCTCTCAGGGCCATCTCCCTACCCTTCTCCCCTTTCCCCTTTTCCCGGGACGTGGGCCTGTGGGTCCCCCGTCCCCTTCGTCACGGAATCGGGCCTAACGCCCGTAAACCGTTGACATTACTAAATAGTAGAAGAGCACTGGACTCAAGTATTCAGTGATATCACAGTTGTCCAAGGAAATGTCAACAACCTTAGAAGATTTTTTTGATTTTGTTTAATTTCTCTAAGTATAATTATATGCAAATATACTTGTATGCCCATGTCTGTACATACATATGCACATAAGCTGCACAGAGGAAACAACTGAGAGTTGAATCAACACAAGCCAGCTATGCACCCAGGTGGCCAAGAAGGCCAATGGCATCCTGGTTTGTATCAGAAATAGTCTAGTCAGCAGGGAGGTGATCATTCCTACGTACTCAGCCCTGGTGAGGCCACACCTTGAGCACTGCATTCAGTTTTGGGCCCCTCACTACAAGAAAGACACTGAGACCCTGGAGCGTGTCCAAAGAAGGGCAAGGAAGCTGATGAAGAGTCTGGAACTCAAGCGTTATGAGGAGCAGCTGAGGGAAGTGGGATTGTTCGGGCTAGAGAAGAGGAGGCCCAGGGGAGACCTTATCACTTCCTACAATTACCTCAAAGAAGGCTGTAGCAAGGTGGGGGTTGGCGTCTTTTCCCAGGTAACTAGCAATAAGACAAGAGGTAATGGTCTTAAGTTGCACCAGGGGGTTTAGACTGGATATTAAGAACAAATTCTGATTAGAAAGAATGGTGAGGTGTTGGAACAGGCTGCCCAGGGAGGTGGTAGAGTTACTGTCCCTGACAGCTTTCAGGAAAAGAGTCAACATCACACCAAGTGACATGATTTAGCAAGCATGGTGGTGGTGGCTTGATGGTTGGACTAGGTGACTGAAGTGATCATTCCAACCTTAATGATTCTATGACTCAATTAGATAGGAAAGAAAAGTACTGAAAATGGTATAACCACCAGAGTCTCTCTCATCTGAATTTTAACACCAGGAATGCATATGGAAAAATTCCGAGGTATGACTGAAGCAATTTAAGAGATTAAATTTTTTTGTGTGTGTGTAAAGGTAATATGCACTAAGGGAAGTTCAGTGATTAAAGCCTCAAAGGGACTTACAGAAAAAAAAATCAAATAGTGTTTAAGTGACCTATGGAAATGGGATTTACAGGCTTTTGAAGAATATTATACTGAAAGCCTGCTTCTCTAACAGCTGTGAGTTCTGTCATCATTTCTAATTTGCAAGGTTTTTACTTACACTGTCTGTTGATTTGACTGCACTTTTTTTTGTGTCAGGCAAAAGGCAGTATTAAAACGTGTTAAGACAATCAAGAGCCAATTTAAAACTTAAGTTAATTCATGAAGTTGTATACACCAAACAACTGGGAAAACAATTTGCAGTCAGACCTTGAAATATTTGTTGAAGAGGATGCCTATGAAGGGCTTAAAGACTGAGGCACTCAAAGATCAGCATTCTTCAGGAAGCAGAAAGGAAGACTGCTGGACAAACAGACCGCTTCCAGACTTCTGGAAAGTGAGTTACAGCAATAGCATAGAAAAACTAACCTTATCTTCAAATGAAGAAGAAAAAGGAGTTTAAAATTGTAATTGAAACAATAATGCAAACTCCAAATCCAATTTGCACAAGTGCCAAGAACTATATGCACACAATCCAGAGAAATTTGACAGTATCAAAATAAGATCAACTGGTTCATTTATGCATGAGTTCATCATCCTTAATGGTGTGCAGGGAAAATGGACAACTGCACTCGCTGGCACATAAAGCATGGCTCCAAATGAACCCACATCTACCCTTTCCTTTTCTCCCTTTTTAGAATACTTGGAGATTCCAGGTTAAGCATCACCCAACTCTACTTGGCAAAGAATAACACAGTAAGAGGGAGCAGATATTTATGTTACATTATGTTACTTCAGAGAGGTCAGATATTTTGTCTGGAAGAGAATGTACCAAAAAAGAGCCTTCATATACATACAGCCTTCTTATTCTTGTGAATAGAACAGAAATTTCACTATTTTGAATTTCTCTAATTTGAAAGTAATCATTATGAATCAAGAAAATATGTAGAAGAAATAAAATTAATTTGCACACAAGATTCACAGAAAGACATTCTATTAATAGTCAACACTATAAAAATATCATTGCTCGGGTTCCTTTGATGTGATCCACCAACACCACAGAAGAAGTCTGCCACCACCTGCAAGGTGTAACCATTACTACTGAGTTCCAGTAAATAAAGTGGGCGAAGATGATGAGGGAAATTGAATCTTCATTCCCACTTAAGCTTTTTGACTTTACAAGCTGTCATCAAGATTGGGCTTATTACTTGTTTTAACACATCTTTCTGACAGCCATTTAGACTTTTGTCAAAATCTCTGTCCTGGTTTCAGCTGGAACAGAGTTGATTTTTCCTTCACAGCGTCTGGCTTCAGGAGGAAAACAATGCTGATAATATAGAAATATTTTTAGTTGTTGCTGAGCAGTGCTTGGGGATAGGCTGGACATCGCTCAGTGGGTGGTGAGCAATTGCTTGTGCATCACTCGTTTTGGGTAATTAATTATCACCAGTAATATCCTTTTTTCTTTTTCCTGTCTGAGTAAATAGTTTTTACCTCATCTCACAAGTTTTATTTCATTTTTTTCTGATTCACTCCCTCATCTCACTGGGCGTGGGGGGAGGGAGGGAGTGATTGTGTGGTGCTGAGCTACCTGCTGAGTGAAACCGTAATGAACTCTTTGTTTAATCGTCCTTTCAAAGAGACAGGCAATATGGGCACTCCAACGCATTTGAATGAAACATCCCATGACTGAACTTATCCTTTCCTAACCACTTCTATATACAGGTTCCCCAGGTCTAGTACCTGAAAACTCTTAACTTGCTACAGTATAGGTCCACGAGGTTTAGAGTCGGGTAAATATTTGTTTTGAAAAAAGTCTCCTAAAAAAAAAAAAAAAAAGAAATCACTGTATTTATACAGGTGTGTAGTTCAGTGAAAAATAAATGCCCTGTAAGAGGGAGCTTTAGTTTATTTTCCTTCTTAAGAAACAACAAAAATTCGTAGTTTACCATGTTGAAAACCCAGTCTTGAAAATTTATAAAGCAATATACAATTTACATACTAAAGAAGTATGTCCTCATAATGTTGCCGCTCCTACTTTTTTTTTTTTTTTTTAATGTAAAGAAATAGATACTTACTTTAGTGAAGTGGGTCAGACTTTTCCAGAGTTTACTTTAAACTCAGTGGAAAGGGTTTATTTTTTTTTTTCCACCTTGCATTGAATTGGCCCTTGTAGGTAAATTGCTTGAATAAGCCCCGCTTGTTGAATGATAATTGAATGAGCTTAGGGAATTTTGCCAGTTCCAGGTGCGTGGGAGTTAGGAGAAAATAACATCTGTTCTCATCAAACAGCAGAAAGGCAAATTACTAGTCATTCTTAATAAATCTGGAGCATGAACATTAAATAGAGAGTAAAAGAGATACATTAAAATGATTTTTTTAAAGCAAAAATACACTCTTTTTATTAACTTAATATAGCAAAGTTATGCTGCTACATCCTACCTTGTCATTTCATCACTTGTTTTCTGTCAGACCTTGCACTGTCACAATTTGTCACCGTGGCTAAAACTCGTATATTGCCTGCACCACGTTCACTGTCAAAAACAGCCAGACAATTATGCAGCTACATATTGACACATGCAAGAACAGCCTTGCTAGCTAGATATCTAAGCACAAGTTTTAAAAATAGACACAAGGCAGAGAGCACACTGCTAAGTATTTGTCACTGCCTGCAATTTGACACAGTATTTTATATAACCCATGTAATAATTACATTATCTTCTATACTTGAGGATACTTTAACTCTTCCTTCCTATCTCCTTTTCTGTGCTTCAGTCCCAGTTGCACACATGCAGCTGCTTTTCTTGTATCACCACAGGCATAAGCAAGTAAGATCCAACCTTTCTGATACCAACCTGGCCTGGGGGCAGAATTCTCTGGCACTGGATTGAACGGACAGGGGAAATTATTATTTAAAAACAAAAATCAGTTCCGCACAGATCATCCCTCCAACTCTGAAGCCTCACAATATCTCAGTTGTACAAATTACTGTGGCACGGCAATGACAGTGATTTACATTAGCTCAGCAGAAAGAACTTAGAGCAAGAACTTCAGGTACATTCACAATGACTGATAGCTCAGTCCAGGAAGTCTCTGTTGTGTGGAAATAATGCAATACCAAGAAAAAAAAAGTTCCATCTTCATCAATAGCTGGTTTTAAGCATAAGGGAAAAATCTTAAGACAGAACAGTCCCTACCAGGATTTGAATTTTCTCACTCATTAAATGAATACTTCATATGAAAACTTCAGCATAGCCGCTCATAGCTGTCTAAGAAAGATAATAAAGTATGATTTAAACAAAAAAATCAATGGTAATTATGAACTATAGTGAAAAAAATAATCCCCAATGATTGTGCCAGCTTTATATTTACCCTCTACTACATTAACAGAACTTGGACTGGGGGGAGAAGGGGCAGGAATGAGGCCTGCTCTATACAGCACACTTCAGCCCATGGAGCTAGTGACTGTGATCAGTGTTTCACCACTGGTTATAACACAGCAATTAGGGCTAAATGCATGATTAGGCATCAATTCCTGTACTACTGATTCAGGTGATAAATACATAGCCACATGTAACAGAGTTTGTAATGAAACTTTTATACTGTATCGGCTGAACCCCCTGTGCTTTTTTTGCTGAGGTCAATCACTCCTTCCCTACTTCACAGAGATGATAACGGTTTTCATCCAGGGGCTGCCAACTTTTACAACACTGCATCAGAAACTTTCATTTTCCTCTTCATTTCATAACACAGGTAGGAACATTCTTTGAAATACATTTAGACTAAATTTTCATTTTTAAATGTTAATTTTTTAGGAACACTGCCAGTCTCTTTTTAGCAGACGGTTCACTGTTTAATGACTACACTAGGCAGAAAAGCTTTAATCAACAGAATCAAAAAATAAGTTGAGAAATTAAATGCAATTTTACAAAAATCAAAGGCATTTCCTACATATTGTCAAAAACATGCTGACATATTGTTACCGCAAGCAGCCAAAGAACTGTTTCATACATTACAACTACATCACATTTCCTTTTCTGTGTTTTCCAGTCTCCAGGCACCCTCACAGCAAGGAGTTTTCCTCTTTCATAAATTTACAACTTCTCCAAGAGTAGCTTATTTCTTAATTATGAGAAGAGTATCCAAGGCTGAATGATTTAAAATTCACTCTCAAGAGATAGAACTTGCAATGTAAGAAGCACTACCTTTGCTTACCTCTTGAAATAAGAAATCAGTAAGTGTGGCTCTCCATTCACTCTGTGACCCTGTATTCCACAGCAGTCAATCATCCCAAAACAGGTCTCTGCTAATAAGTAGTACAACATGCAAGGTTTACTCTATCCAACAGTTAATTACTCAGTTACTGCAGAGAACAGTAACAATGGAAAACCTGACTCTCACACACTTCAGGCAACATCTCTATCCCTTGCATTCCCAGACTACAGAAGTCTGTTCACATTGTGACCATACTGAGATATTATGCAAACATGCTCCCGCTCTCTCTAATTAAGTTCTTGCTCCAGTGTCTCTATTACCACTTATGAAATCTTCCATGTCAACTCAAAACAGACAGCGGTGAAGATCCTTCCCACCTTTAACATGGGACATCCAGATCCTCAGTGTAGTCTCCTCTACCGTCTACACATTTATAGACAGACAACAATAACATGTCAAACATTTCTATATACATCTCCATATTTTCTCACATACAATTTTTTTTTTTCAAATGCAAAGATAGAATTAGCACTACGAAGGTTCTTTTTAACTATTTTCTTCTCAGAAATAAGTTGTGTTCGTTTATGTTATGAAGAAATCCTTCACTGTGAGGGTGGTGAGACGCTGGAACAGGTTGCCCAGTGAAATTGTGGATGTCACCTCCCTGGAAGCATTCAAGGCCAAGCTGGATGGGGCTTTGAGAAACCTGGTCTAATGGGAGGTGTGGAACTAGGTGATCTTAAAGGTCCCTTTCAACCCAAACCATTCTATGAGTCTGTGTTGATAGATTTGTATTTAAATGAAATATAACACAATATTAACAAGAAGAAAATGTTTCTATCCTAAAAGCATTCCTGTTCAAAAGCTTGCAGTTACAGAAATCGAGAATGATCTATCCAAATGATCTGCAGAAAGTGAGAATGATCTATCCAAATGTAAGTCTTTTGCCACCATTTTTTCTAGTCTTGCTTCTTTAAGTGCATATGTTCATTATTTAGTCTTCCTGGCATTATATACAGCTTTACACATGTATTTGGAATTCGTTTTATTTTTTAATTTTGGGGGGTAAGAGGAGGTGGAGTGGGTTGTTTTTCATGTTTAAGAATTTGAAATTTAATTTGAACTTACACGGCTTTACAACCACAATAAAATATTAGTTAAACGCAAGTTTAAAATCTGTTACATCCCAGTTTAATGATGTCGTAATCCTTTATGGCTGACATCATGTTGTAAAGTCAGGGTGCTAACTCTGCTGCCTCTTGAAAGACAAGAATATCAAAACAATACCTGATAGTAACATGGGAGATCAATAGTGATACAATTTTCATGCCAAAAGCAGTATCTTGCTCATGAAATTCTGACCATATACAGTCTGAATATTTCTTACTTAAAGAGACTACACATCCTTCAGATTAAATGGTCTGTTTTAAAATACCTGCATAAATTGGATCAAATGAATGTAAGACTTGTGTTTGTGAACTGCTGGTTTTGAAAGCAAAAAGAACGTAAAAGGCTTTCAGAACACAATCAGAAGTGCCACATTGTTCCTTTCCACTCCACAGAAACTCCATGTCTTGTTTCAGCAGTTTCAATAATGTTAGTGGCAGCTATTGAGTTTCTACTTAACAGTACTTTCATATTAAGTAAAAAGGTGTAGAACTTTCACATAGTCTTATGTAGCCTTTAGCTTCTGTACTTTTCTCCTCCTCAACCCCTCCCATCCTCCTAAATGTTACACATGAAGTAAATACATCTAGTAAGAAATACCACAGAAATGACAGCATACTACTCTCCCCACCCTTCATGAACTGCTTTAAACATTCCTGTTAGCACAAGTTCAAGGGGGAAACGCTGTTATTGCAATCACATACGGCACAATCATGCAATAGACAGATGGTTAAATTAAAAATATTTCCGAGAAAAACAGATAGAACAACATCATCTTCAAAACTACGCCGTGCTCCCTTTAGCAAGTCCTATTTATTCTGTGCACACAGAAATCCTGAAAGGTGTTCTCTCTAACCATAACTATTGCCATTATAATCCTGAAATGGAGAGGTACAAACTGACTGAGTGCTCTGCTGGAAAAGTTTATCTGACAGTTTTTCTTTTAGCTGCGGCATGCCAAACCATCTTGCAAAGCCTTTGGCAAGTCATGACTTGATGCGGAAAGAAAAGCTTCAAAGGAATGCGAATCCACCATTAAAGTGGGGACCAGTAACTCACTGGATTAGTTGGATGATTCATGAAACTGATCTCTAGGTAGATCCAGGTAACAGACAGGCAAGTAACACAGCTCTTTTCCCAGCCTAAAAATCTGTATTATCTTCCTAAAGTCAAGTCCACAATTGCCTTCTCTCTATGAATATTATCCATATTAACTATGAAGAAAAAAAAAACTAGAAATACTCTCACTTTTTCTTACACTGTTCAGAAAGCTGCTTATAGAAATCCTCTTTTCTCAGAGATCACCTGCGACAGCAACAATAAAAGAAAAATCCAAACATTCACATTTAAAACATGGGAGGAAATTTAGACAAGTGAAAAAAAGCTATAGTAGGATTTCCACACTCTGTCCCACATTACTAACACAATGTCACTGAGAACACATATTTCCAAATGAACCAAGCAGAGGATTATACAATTTTGTGCTATTGTAGGTACGCTTATTATCACATGCATGTTGGGAAAGATGTCTGCCTCATACTTCAGAGCTCACATCAAACTCAAATTAACATCAGTCAGGTCCAGACCTCCAGTGGGAGAGCAGACATGGCTACTACCCAACAGTGCCGCAGCTGGGAGCGGGATTCATATGCTCTCTCTTAGCTATTACAAATGGGACAAGAGAAGTCCTTTTGTTTGAGTCATTAAAGCAACTCAGGCAGTGAGTCAAACCTGCCACCGGTGATCTGAATAAATCTGGCCATACTAGTTCTCTATATTCATCTTCTCTGCCTAGCTCCTACTGGCCTTTATCCACAGAGACTAGAATCTCTTCAAGGCAGGTGTTCCACTACACCTTTGCACGCAGCGCTGATTGCAAGACAGCTGGGCTATCAGCCATCTGCCATAGTGCTATTGTAATAGAAATAATATATTAAATTTCACATAATTTCAATAGAGAAAATAGTAAGAATTTATTATGGCCTGGAAGAGATGAAGTCTGGCATTTTAAAGGCTGAGAATTTCAAGGTAGCGACTTGGGCCCTCCATCTCTATATTAAAAAAAAAAAAGCAAATAGAATACTCTCATTTGTTTATTTTAAAAGCCAAATAGAGGAGGCACTGAAGAGCTATAATAATTACAGATGTGGGTTTGGTGCCTAAATATTCTCCACAAGAAACTCAGGATGTTGTGTTATAAATAGCATTTGTTACAAAACATCAGTTAAGCTGTGAAAATTTATGAAGAAAACAGAAAAATATGCTGTTGCAAGGAGAACACATCTGCCCAGCAGAATTGTAGAACTGTACACAGAATAGATTTAATGGTAGTAGCAGCATGAATACAAAGCACTAAGTTTCAGGTAACTGCCAATTTCAGTGTATCTGTCCACACCGTCCAACCACACAGCCTGTTACTGAGCTGTTTCTCAAGAGCTCAGGAAAGAAGCCCAGAAGTTGCTAGAGAGACTACGGAGGTAGCATTGGAATGCCAAGGGCAGAAAGATCCCTCAAAAAATGATGGAAGTGATATTGGTCTCTGTCTATAACATGGGTTAGTGGACAAAACAAGGAAGATCAGAACACTATTTTAAACGCAAACCAGTAAGGGAAATCAAAAGAAAAACAGTCGATCAGACAAAAGAATTTGTTTCAGTGAAGGCATGACAAGACACAAACTGATATTTCACTTTTGCATTAGGACGAAATCTCATTTCATTAAAAGAAGTGGATTTGTCAGTTGTAGATAAGTAAATTACTTCATGTAGTCTCAGTAGTCACACAGTATCTGCTCTGGACTAGGGAGCAATCTGTAAACATTGCAGCACTAAGTCCTAGGTCCAGCCTCCGATCACTGAGCCAAGCACATCTAACAACATAATCTTATCGCTGTTAACCACCTAGAGATGATTCATATGCAGCTACATCCTGTCACACTCCACACATTAACAGTTGACAAACAAGTTCTTGGCTCATTCTAATGGCAACTGGCATCCTTGGGAAAGCAGCTCAGCCATTTTCACAACTGCCACAGCTGTCTCAATACCTGAGACAGTATTCACTTTCTAAAACCCTAGTATTTTCTTTATGTGCCCCAATTCAAACTGACAGTTCAGACGGACAACAATTTAAGTATGCTTTCACAGTATAATGTCGGTAATAAGACCCTCCTGTTGAACACAGAACTAAATTTAACTCCTTCTGTGGTCCATCATTGGCTAGGAAGCAACATTAGATAGGAAGGAAACAAATTCATCCTTTTGATCATAGAAACAATGAAAAAACTATATAGCCCATGGCAGGCTCAGTGACAAGTGTTTTTAGCTTCTATTCTTACAGCATAATAGAAACTCTCACACTTTACACACATGCACTTCTAGGTTCAGCTCCTGTACTACTGGATGCAGAAGACAAGACTATTTCATGAAGTGCTCAGCTTATGCAACAGGAAAAAAAACACAAAAACAACAACAGTAACAACTGAAAACAACTAAAAATACACACCACTCCCTCTTTCAGCCACACAAACAATATGCAATGTGATTTTATCATTTGGTTCTGCTACTTAAATGCAAAGAATACCTCTAGCATGTAGAAGCCACTCCTTGAAACACTCTTGAACTCAGCATAGAACAACCATCTTGCACTTGCTTCACCAGCACAAAGAACACACCTTGTGTGTACACCTTGTACAGATATATCAGTCTTTTTCTGAGCCAGTGAACAAGAGCACTTGCATCTCGTCATACAACTGCCTCTACTCCAATGCTCCTTTAAGCAAAGGCTCTTTCAAGTCTTAGGCCTTGACAGGAGACAACTTCATCCACTCTCTTTGTATGTCATTGCATGCAACAACAGCGAATCAGCAGATCAGAAGTAACGCCAGGCCGCAGTATGCCCAAGTGGAAGAATGGTTATTGCAGTGGAATCTTAAGCCAACTAGTGCCATGACAGAGCGTGATACTGGGGCCAAGCTCATTTCACACACAATTCCCAACAGCTACACATAGGTCTTGCTCTACCTTTCTTTTTATACGTGTTTATCTATATTTTGGTCACATAGATAAAATCATTCATTAGTACTAAAAAGAGAGTAACATTCTAACAGAAACACAGAAGTGCTAAGTCTCCATCTCAGCACTGCTGCAGGCTTCTTGTGTCAACCAGAGCAACATTTCCCTAAGTGATACCTACACAACATAAATGAAATACTGAGCTGAGTCCAGAGCCTCAAGCAGAATAGCTATCACCATCTCTGCACAGCCCATAAATCATCTGCTCAAAGACCGTGGTACAACCCAATCTTCACTAAAGCTGTGCCATTATGTAGAGATAACAAACATCTACAAAAATAAACAGTTTCAGACTGAAAAGGCAAAACTGTCCAGTTTAGCAATAAGAAAACTTACAGAGGGCACAGAAATCAGTTTCCAACCTCTGTTCCTGATATAGATAGATTAACTTTTTGTGAAGACTTTCATGTGAAGTACAGAAACTACCTACTCTGAAGGAAACAGAATCCAGGTTGATTCCCCCTCCACCTACAAAGCTACAGCATACTCTGACTTGGCAGTCATTTGAATTTTTTTTTTCCTGGCTCAAAAAGCACAGTTAAAAAAAAAAAGAAGGGGAGGAAGGTAGAGGTGGGTGGGGAGGAAGAAGCAATTTTCATGCTATTCATGTTGCATAAATCTGATGAATACAGTAATCTTTAATCATGAAAGGAATCATTCAATCTCCAGTAATAAAATGCAGTTATAAATGCAATAATAAAATGTAGACTAGAACTCCTCACTCTTGGCTACTGTGTCCTAACAAATCTTCAGTGCGAGAACAACCAGGAAAGAACATCTTAAGTTCCCTTTGGATTATATTAAAAGCACAAAAAAATAGTTAGCTTCAATAGTAGTAATACTAAATTATCAAGTTGCAGTCAATATAACCAATGTCATTAACTCTTGAGTATACAGTCCCTGAACTACGTGAATCTTGAATACTGCTTGAAGTGAGTCAGACTCTTCTACCTGAAAACACTATGTTAAAGTCTCATTTAGTACATCCATTCCTAACAATGAAAAGACATTGAAGTTAAATTCAAATTAATCTGCACTGACTTGCAGCAATCTAGAATGACTCGAAAAGTCACGGCCTAACGAGAAAAATTAATGAGATTAATCCTGCACGTCTTACATATCCAAGTAGTTCCTTCTTTTGCAATTAGTCGCATTGGGATAGTAGGCCTCTTTGCTGGTATATATAGTAAATATAGGGTCCCCTGTAGTGGAGCAAGAGCCATGTTCCCAGAGCTACTTACTGTCTACTGCTGATTTATTTCTCAGAATAAATATACCGCACTGAATGACAAATATGCCTAGGTGTTCTTGTGTTTGAGGGAAATAAGCCGCAGGGATTTTACAGTTAACAATTCCCAAAAGGAAACTACCACAAAAGTAAGAGATGGGGTACAATCTAACAAATCAAGTCTGACTTTATTCAATCCACATAGCTAGCCAGGCTGCAAAGGAGAGCCATCACAAAGCAGATGTTTGAGACCAATAAATAAATAAAAGGCAGACACTGAGTATGGTATTAACTTACCCAAAACTTTAGATGGCTGAAATAAAAAATCTGGGTTGATTTAGTTCCCAAATTCAATATTTCATTTCTGAAAGAAAATCCTTCCACACTAACACCTGTCCAAGACACACTGAATGAGTCATACACTGGAGATCTCTGCCTTCTCAGCTGACCATAGAGGGTGATCAGGACAACTAACAATAGCTGAAATAAACTCACTGAGCAAACCACTCTAAGCAGCAGGTTGAGAAATAACACGTGTCTCCTCAGTTATGAAATTTCCCAAGTAAGTGTATACAGTCGTTGACAGGCCATTTATGACAACAGATGCTGCAGCATGCAAAGATGAGGGATAAAGTTACCAGTAAAAAACAGATGTATTAGTAATCACCTATTGGTCTTAACTATGAACTCAACTGGTTTAGAGATAAACCATCTAATTACAGTGCAACTTTAACTTAGATCTACTATTAATTGTATGTAATTCACAATTCTCTTTAGACTCCTCAAGTGGTGAAAAAGTTCATTTCATAGATTTTGTAGTCAAGAATTTTTAAAAATAATGCTGAAATGTAAACATTTTCTGATTAAAACTAGAAAGCTAAAAAATATAAAATGACACTGCATAATAAGACAAATAGGAGAGCAGGCGTGAGGTGTTGCCACAGTTATCTGCTTAACCATAGCATAGCTATCCAAGAAAAATGTTCAACTCATCATCTACGACAGCCTAAAACTAGAGTGAGGAAAATATTTATTACTACCTTATTGTTAGTGTTGTTCCTCTTGTCATTGTTATGAAACAAGCATCTGATCAAGAGCATCCCTCCTGCTCACGCAATATTCCAAATGCACACACAACACAGTGAAGTTCTTTGTTGACAGAGCCAACACATGAGGCATTATTAAGATGAATTATGTGTTTTGATCTGTCTGAAGCACTCTTACATTGAATAAAATGGGTATTTAGAGCTTTTTGAACTAGAACGTTCCTTACGAACTTTAAATAATATACTGTTATCAAATAAAATTAAGAAAAACCGATTTCAGATCTTAGGTTGGAAAGACATTTCATTTGAGACAATATTCATTAACTTCAGTCCTTTGTAGTATTCTTTCTGGCAGTAAAGCTTGAGAATTATAGATGGTATACTTGCCACACTCCTTTCTTAGACACAGTGAAGACTGCATTTTGCACAGAACTACACACGTGATCTTTTCCTCATTTTCCTTCGTACACATACAACTCATCTCAAAAAACACTATCTTGTTTGCAAACTCAAAAGGAACTGGAAACAAAGTTTCCCTCAGTGGGTTGCTTGCTAGCATAAAAGGTACACCTCCTACTAAAGCTATGAGTAAAAAAATATTTTTAGTGCTGACTGGGTAGCATTCAGACAGAATTAACAACATAGTCAGTACAACACACGGCCATAAAAAAATATGCAAGACATCATTACTGTAAAGTGGCGAGGATAAGGTGGTAAAGTGATTTGACCAAAATTACCTTAAACTGGGATAGATCAAGCAAAGAATTCAGGATTCCAGGCTTAAACGAGACGCCAATCCCAGCATCATACTTCCACCCCACAAGATACTTCTTTCTGTAGTCTATATTGCCTATCTAGACTGCAATGCCACCAATCCTGCCACAAAGAGCCTAGCATGGAAGTCAGTATATAGACGCATGACTCCTGCACAGCATGCTCATAGGCTACACAACATAAATTAATACATAAGGAGAAAAGAAGAAAGTACAATAAAGACAGAGAAAACACAGTTAGCAGCACATGCTCTTATTTCATTAGTAGCACCCAGGAAACATCCACAGAGAAATGATTATCCTTAAACACGGGCAGAAGTTGGTTTACACAGAGGTATACCATGTGCAATATGGCAGTTACACCCAATTTCCTGTTCTTGGCCAAAACCAGTACCAGTATTTCCCCGTCCAGTCTGTCCTTTCTGAGTATGAGGCACACATACTCATCATGGCATTTTCTTGCCATGAAAATGTCTTAAAACACATTTACTCATATGTCTTAAAAACTATTTTCTTTAAAAATTCTTTTATATGCAGGCACTTCTTATTTGTTCTCATTTCCATGACAGTTGATACAATATTCTAAGATTGTAATTTATACGCTACAGGAATTCCCAGATGCCATCTAATTAAACAATTCAATCAGAAAACAAATTAAAATTTAATATTAAAGTAACTTCATGTGTAAAATGCTGCAGTTAGAGCTCCCTTGCATTTGCAGGGTATCCCACAGAATGCGATTCTATTACCCTTGCTAATTCTGTGCCTGTTCAGCACTGCCAAATATCTGAGCTATTGACACCTTTCTCCAACATTAAAAAAAAAAAAAAAAAAATAGAAGCGGTGCAAGCAAAACCTTCACAGCAAACTACAGCTAGTTCTTATTATCTAGTTCAGAACCACCATAACAGGCACTTAACACAATTTATGGCAATGAGTCCCAAACTTGTAATTTCTTAAACCTGACTGTCAAGCCAATGTGCTTGAAGTACTCCCTCCAATGACTTCAGTGAATTCTGCAACATGACCCAAAACTCAGAGCATCTCACAATACTAAAGCAAAAACTAATTAAGTTAACATCTTATTCTGCTATCTCCAGCAAAGAAATTTCTTGTGAACCTCAGTTACTATGATTTGCAAAAGTACAAGCACAGGAAGTCAGCCAAGGGATAACAAACTATTATATTTATTTATTTTTAGAAGTGTTTTCAATACAGTAGGAGAACTTTGTAAACTTTTCCCCCCCCCAACTATATTCTCATACTTATTACCGAACTGTTCACTTACGTATTTTTAGACAATTCTCTTCAACTTTCATACAAATGTTATTTAAGGAAATATTTCCTGGTTTGGTTTTTACTTAGTCACAGAAAGTCACTAATCATGTTTATGCTCTATTCCAACGCTACACTCTCTCCTTATTTAAGTATCCCTTTCTCTAAGACTCTGAGAAGAATCACTGTTCCAAGTGACATGCTGATACTGAGACTGTGATTTTCCTTGAAATAAAGCTATCAGAGCTTCACAACAACAAAATGGAAGGAATTATGCTCTAACTCTATACGGAAAGCCAATGAATTTTCTCTATTTAACCGTCGAAAAACTGCTGTTTTCATACATGCTTCCACAGTGCACTCCACTGGCACACACACACATTTATTTTTTTCTTTTATAAATCAACTTCAGGATTCAAGAAAAAAATCTTAAGGACAGCATGAGAGAAAATCACGCTTGCAGGTGCTTACGATAACTCATCCTACTTCCCCTTCCACTCCACAAAAAAAAAAAAACCCACCAGTTTTTGTTTTTTAGTGGTTTTTTTTTCCTAAATTAATTTACCCAAAAATTATAGGACTACCTGAGAAATGAAGGCACAGGCAACCTGAACCATGATGCATCATATTTAAAGAAATGCATTAATACCATTCACAGCAAAGTAGCTGGGCTTTAGTAGTGCTGCAAACTTGCATTACTAAGCAGAAGCCCTATTCACATGGGATTAGCCAGCCTGCCCGCTCCACCCTTCTCGAGACTGCCAGAAAACCAGCTGGCCAAAGCAGCCTGGAGGCAGGTGAGCTTTTGTGCACTGGTGTTAGGTATGCTTTACCGGGTGGTTTGCTTCTGCCTTTGTGGATTTAGGAGGGATTTGAACCTTCAGGAGAGGTTCCACAGAAGTATAAAGAGATGGTCCCTTTGGAGCTCTCATTTACCTTCCACCCTTCTTACTTTCCAACCCACTCAGAAGACAGAGGGAGTGACTAGAACACCATGCCAATGATACAAATACAATACTTAAAGATCACCCAGCAAAATCAGATAAAACCCCGAAACTCT
This sequence comes from Numida meleagris, assembly GCF_002078875.1. Taxonomy (NCBI): domain Eukaryota; kingdom Metazoa; phylum Chordata; class Aves; order Galliformes; family Numididae; genus Numida; species Numida meleagris. The sequence goes on along the minus strand of NC_034414.1, from coordinate 8,319,912 downwards.
CAGGAAATCATCATCATCTGCCCCACCACTTGCCTACTTCAACTCGTCTCCCAAAGCTCACTTTAAAAGGAGATCAAATTAAAAAGGCATTACACAAACGAGAGACTGTCCCAGTTAAAACCCCAAGCGGCCCGAGGCACTACAGCAGCACTAGCGGAAAACCTTCAGCGCAGCCGGACACACACAGACTCTCCACACGGATTAGCGCTCAGGCTCACATGGGAGGAGAACAAGAACTGCATTCGCACCAACCCATTTTGGAAAAGAAAAATAACAAATGCAGAACAATGACGGTAGCGGATGCGGAGATGCTCCCCCTGCACATCGCGCCGAGCCCACGGCCCACTCCCGACTGGGTGAAGGCGACTTCCCGCTGGCGGCCCCGGACCGGGAAGAACGAGCGTGCGGGTAGTACCCCCACAGCGCGCTCCGAGCGGGCACCGCCGGGCACTCCCACACGCAGCGCAGCCTCTGCGCAGCCCCAGCCGCTTCTGGGCTGAGGAGCGGGTCCCCTCCGCTCGCCGCGAGACCGCCTCGTACCGCACAAACACTGCCCGAACGCGGTGGGAGGGGATGAAAGACCGCACACAGAAAACAGGGGGGCAGGGTAAGGGGGAAAGTAAAAGCGGGGAGTAGGAGCGAGGTGGTACCTTGTATGTGCTGTTTGATGACATTTTCCAAATGGTCCAGTCTTTCTATAATCCTTAAAGTGTCCTCTTTGCCTTCCTCTAACTTTTTTTCTGAGATCGGCTCTTGCACTTTCACATAAACGCTGGCAATGTAGTTGGTGACCCAGCCCACGTACAGCAGGCAGACGATGTTAGTCATTCCACTCAAAATCACGCAAGTGGACACTAAAGTTTTGGTTTTCCTGGTGCACACCATCCTGAGGTCCCTCCATATAGCTCCAAAAATCCTGCGATCCAAAAAAAAGAAAAAAAAAAATCAACTGCGATGAAAATAAATCCTTTCCCCCCTTTCCCCGAAACGGTGACCACTCAGAAGTCAGTAAATTTCCATGCCAAAAAGTTCTCCGATCCACAGAATAAAAATATTTGTCGCCTACCTAGAAGGAGAGGTGGGGGCGGGGAGGGCTGATAATTAGAATCCACGATTTTAGCACATGAAAATAGCCGAAACTTTGCGCCAGCAGCATCGGCAGCAGAGCGCAGGGCGTGCCAACCGCCCGGCTGCCGCTGCTCTCAGGCACCGATTCCCGCCACGAGCATCAAGGACGCGAGCGGCCAAGCGCCCAAGTGTTGCAAACTTTGTTCCCTCCAACGCCGCTTCCCATTGCAACCGGCCGCAGCTCCCGAATCAGACCAGGGAAGCAGCTCGCCGAAGAGCGGGGCTCGCTCGGCCGCGGATTGACAGCCCCCTCCTCCAATAAGGAGCCCGCTCAGGCACGGCGGCCGCTGCCATCGCCGTACGGCCGCCGGGGAGCCGCGCGAGGCGGGGTTACGGCGGGGCCCACCTGCTCCTCGCACGCACACACACGGGCGGTGGGGCCCCTCCACCGTTGCTGCAAACTACGGAGAGAGGGCGGGGACGGCTGCCGCCGCGCTATTTCGGGAGCTGCCTTGCGAAGAATCGGTAGTCGAGATAGGAAACGGCAGACAGCTCCCGTTTTGCCGCTAGGTGCAGGCTGCGCTGCTTGCCTGGCGAGAGCAGCCGGAATCATTAAGATATATGCTCGCACAGAAAGTCATCCATTTGCCCAGAGGGGGAGAAACCGTAGAAATTCCTTTGGCTCATCCGAGCTGTTGGTTCCACTGCTCCGGCCAGCCAGCAACCACCCAGCTGTTAAACAGCTTTGCCTTTGATGCGCCTGGTGTCTGTTCCCCCCACCCCACGCAGTGGTTATATTATTAACAGCCCACTACTGCCCGCCCCCACAGCAGCGAGGGTCAGGACTTCCACGGGAATACATTCTATCAGAGCACATCCTGTCCACAATTTGCTTCAGTATCGGGGACAGTACCGGTAACTCCCAATTTACTTCAGTGTATTCATGCTTCTCCACCTCACGTCTGGCGTTTACTCTTGGAAATACACCAGAAGGGAAAAAAAAAAAAAGTAAAGCAAATTCCTCTCAACATGAAATCACACTGATGGGAGTGAAGAGCCGTGGTAGTTGAGTATTTTCCATTCCTATTAGATAAGGACTTCTGTAGCAAGAAGCTGGCTTTGATGAGACTGTTTTCTACAGTCTTGAGACAAATTTACCCCTGATCAGTACTAGGTACAATGAGGCAAATGTTAAAACTAGAAACAATTTTAAGTACTTACTACCCAGCAAAACAAGAAGTAACACACGCTGTAGAACACACTGTAGTTTTACATACACGTTAAATAGACGTTTCTTCTGATATTACACTAGGGTTATCCTGTTTGCGTGCGCAAAGCACAGCAGCTTGCAGGACTCTCTGCTACGAAGCACATTAGCTTCCAAACTCTGTAATATCCCACATGTACCTTTCAATATCTCAACAGAAATAAAAGTAGATGACTTGTCTTAGCATCTAGGGTTGCCATTTTTAAGCAAGCGATAAGCAAGACCCAGAATTCAAGAGAGAAGGCAGGGAACTGTCCTGCCAAAAGGCAGAATGACCTCTTCCTTTCCATCAGTTGGTACTGCATAGAAACAGTAAGAACCACAGATCCTCAAACACATACTAAAGCAGAGCCTACAGAAGCTGCGGTACGCTCTGCCAGTGAAGCTCAAAAAACAGCTCCCTCAGTCTTCTAAGCCTCTCTGAAAACTAACTGAAATGTGGGCCATATTACAAATGTCTCCCAGTGAAATGCTAAGGGAGGCTAGCACGGCAAAACTCCTTTGGAAATTAGATAATATAACTTAAGGCGTTTGAATGTGAAACAGTATACATTTACATGTTAAGAAAAAAATATTTAAGTAGTACAGGAAATGTTGCATGACAAACTAGTCAGTGAATATTTTTGAGCTTTATGAAAGGCTAGATGTTGTCGGAATACACTAATTCAGCTCCATCACATAAGTTAATTGTTCCGCTTGGTCTGTGATTAACATTCTCCTGTAGCATCATTTATTTCCCTGTTTCCTATCTTTATACTTCAGTGTTACAGCTCCACATCTGGTAGCAAACCAAGAGCAGTTAGAGCACATCACTGAAGTCTTCAATACTGTTATCTAGACTTGCTTTAATCTGTGTCAATTCTGCCTGCAGTCACAGAAGAAGAAATTCTTCAGCCCTGGCAATTTAGACAGAATTCATGACTTAGCCGTGAACTTCCCGATGTAAAACAAAACTTCTCTAAAATCATTCGAATTAAGGGACAAGTAACAACCATTAGTAAGTTATATTTTGCACGCAAGTTTATGAAATGTTAAACAACTAACTGCTTTTACAAACGTAAGCAGTGTTTGTTACTAATGACTATCAGCAAAACTCTAAGTGACATCAAGGTTTCAAAAAAGATGGTTAACATGTCTCATGCTTAATTGGTTGCTCATAGCAGCACATAGTAGATTAACGTTTTATTACAGTAACTATTAACAGTTCATTAGGCCTTTGCTCCCAATGGTTTTCTGATCATGTTTAAAACATAGGTTCATTTATAGCTACATTCTCCTACCATCAAAGCTGGACTCCTCAACAGCAGAACCGTCACTTCCTGTCTCCTCATTTGAGCGCACATTTCACTGAAGTTGGTGTTACAACTCCATTTGACTTCGCAGTAAACTCTCCACACGCTTTAATATATTAAAAATACAGTGGCTTTCAAGCATCTGGTAATAATGTCCAGCACTGGTCTCTTCATAAGGGTTGTTTTTGGTTGGCTTTTTGTCAGGATTTTCAGTGGTTTTTTTTTCGCTGTTTTTATAAGATTATACAAACTTAGAGATATCTAGGAAGCTGTTGTTGAGAGAGAAGTCTTTTTTGTAATTTTGATTTATTGTGTATTATCACAATCCAGATTTTGTGAAAGGCTTTATATAGATACATAGGCAGTCCACTTTTACAATCTAATTGGAATGAAAATTGAAAATGCCCCCAGTAGGAGAAAAGACATGCTGGCAGCCTCACACAGTAGTCAGGGAGAAAATGACAAGTAGATTAGAACATTTAAATTATGAGGAACTCACAAGGTCTAACAGTTTTGTTAAACGTCAGTGGTGTTTTTGAAATGTCTATTTCAGGTGTTTAAGCTTGAGGCAGTGCAATCTGCCATGCGGGTCATTAAACTACATGTCTGATTTTAACCATGTCCTGATACCAATCTGCTATGCCAATTATATCACTGTTCCACTTGAGATAGTGGAAAGAAATAACTTCTTACTATTTGTATACATCACAGTCTTCAACATGAATTGCCCCCAAACTCATGATCATAACAGACACCATTTCAACCAGTGCTAAATTAACCTCATAACCTAAAAAGAAAAAAAAAAATACAACAACCACTTACTGCGTGTTAAAGCATTCTGTAAATAAAGCATTTTCATTAGAATATTTTACCTAGCATAAAAGCTCGGGGAAGGAAAAGAATGGAAAGATACGTTTAAGAACTACATTTTTATTGGTGGACTTCAATGCAGGGTGGAACACTGTTAGTGCTAAGAGGGTCCTTGAAGAAAGCAATAGCGAAGCATCACAACCAATGTAATTTACACCCCATTTTACAAGAGCAGGTTTCTTACACCTTGTTACAAATCAACAGAAAAGCTCAACCTCCAGAATTATTTTGACTGCATTCTATTCAGACTCCTAGCCAAAATTCAGTTTATGGAGATATATTCAATTCTGTTTATGAAAACATAATCTTTATTATCTAGTCTGAGTAGATGTTCTTGTAGTATTCCTTCCCTCTCCCCCACAATCATCACATCTTCCATTTGGGAAGATGGTAGAAAATTCCAAAGGCACTCAAGAAGTTGCACTGTTTTTTGCACGGGGGGGAAAGTTAGCAAAGCCTGAATGATCCTGAGCAGGAAATGATACTGTTTTGAAACTGTGATGTCCGGGTCTGCATGCACATGAATCAAAACCTATCCAGCTCTTGAACACAGATCTGCCCCTTCTGCAGATGAGCTCTTTCAAACAGTTCAAGCTAAGAAAATGTTTATTTAGATGGAGCTTTCTGTATTTTGAAGGCAAAGGCCACGAGTTCAGCCCCAGATAAGTGATCTGGTAATCTTTGGTATATGTTGTACCTAGTCATCTCTCTCACTAAGTTTAAACCCATCTTATAACTTATTTTAAATTATAAAAAGACATGTGAGCATTACAGAGATGCCTTTGCATTTGTAGAGCTGGGTTTTGAAGTAATGGATTTGTTGTATGGATGTTGTAGATAATCAGGAAAAAAAAGAACAGGAAAAAAGCTGAATGGATGAAAAGTGAGGTGGAGGAAGACAAGGTAAAAATTGCTTTTTCTTTGTTATACTTGGACACATTATCACAATCTATTCTTCTGCCTTTTTTTTTTTTCCCGTCTTCCTCATCCTTTTATTTTCTCTCTTGCTTTTTAGAACCCATGTTTGGTCTCTTTCTTTTCTGTTGTTCCCTGTCAAATTCCCTCTCCCTCATTTAAAAATTAATAAGTTTACATTAGTTCTGTTACACATTGCCCCTTGCAACATAATTATGAACCATCAGTTTCTTTAGGTTATTCAGGACTTATTTTTCACTGCTTAGAGAAGACTACTTAGCAAAGGATCAACTGCAATGAAATTCAGCCTCATACTGCAAAATTGTAGTCTCCCAAGGAGAAAAGGTCATGTGGTGTTGAAAGAGAGACTGCTACGTCTTCCTCTCCTTCATCACCAGATTCACTCCTTCAAAGATATTTCTCATTGATCTTATACAGTTGCTATAAAAATTATGCCAGTAGTTTTTTTTCAGATAGCATTTTCCATTCTCAGTGTTGACCAGGCTTATCTTGTCCATTTGTCCTTCCAAAATGGTTATCCATCCAAAACACGTAAAATCATTTGAAATTTTGATTTGTCTCTGCTATGCTACTCTATTGGTTACTTTAATGCACTAGTACAATCTATAGGTTTTTTTTTCCATTGTTCCTCAATCTTGCACATGCAGCCTCTTCTCACACAAGAGGAACTCTATACTTCAATTACTTCCTGTCTTTTTCTACTTCTATTTTTTTTTTTTTTTTTAGAAATTGGATGACATGACAGCCCAGATTGATGCATTATTTCATAAGCTTTCTATCTTATCAGCTCTGTTCTTGTAATTTCAACCCATGTTTCTGTTCAAATGTCACCAAGCCTTAAGTTAACCTTCTCATAGATCTAGTCATGAAGACCTTTTGCTCAGTAATATGAACATAGAGCTCAGTAATAAACAAGGTGTAGATGTGCATGTCTTTCTAGGTGTAGGCCCCCTCACTGCTGGTATTTCATCAGCTAGTCACTCAGGGTCATGACTTCTGCAACCAAGTGCAGTTAGCTTTACAACTTAATACAGTGAAAGATTTGGTGTAATATTTTCATGTTTTTCTGATCATGTCTGCATATGTTTATAAACACAGATCCCAACCACTTCTACTCATTACCATCTTTTTTTTTTTTAAACAAACATTTGTTCCTACTCTGTTCTTTTCATCATAACTGATTGTTAATGTGTGAATGGAGCTTCTCCTTATTAGCAGTAAGTATCAAAAACCTTTGGAGAGCAAACTCATAAGAAGGCTCTGTAGCCCAACTACCACCTAAGTCCAACATCAGCCATTTCACCATTACTTGAAGTTTCAGAAAATTTCAGTAAGTAGTGGGGTACAACTTCTTTTTTCCAATTACTCAGAGAAAAAAAACTATTATCTAGACAGAATTTAGAAGAAACAATCACTCTCCATCCTAAAGAAATAGGACTGCAGTCTTTTAGGCTTCTTAGAAATATTTTTGTTTGTTTCCGGAAGCTTGGATCTTCATTTTATTTCAGGGGAATGGCATTCAGCAGCTTTACAAGACAGTCTCAGGTAATATAAATCACTACTGAGTTTAGGGATAAGAATCTCAGAAGTAACTGTTTGTGTTTTGGGGTTTTTTGTCTGTTTGTTCCTGTGTTGTTTTGGTTTTTTTTTTCCCGAATTCATGTCCAAGCATGTAATTCAGCTGAAATATGGATTCTACACCTCAAGACTACTGAAACAATTTTCTAGATAACATATTATTTCATCAGATACTGCAGCCACAGCCTAAGCAAACCAACAATTCACATCAATACATCTAGAAAACATTAGTAATTCATTCTATTTATTAATTTTTTTAAAATGAGGTAGCAGAAAAAGACTTTGGTTTTGGGAGATGTGGGGATTTTTTTTTGTTTTATAAAGGAGTAAACTCTTCTCTGAGCTAATCACTGCATACAAAATAAAGCAAAACCCTGAACCGTAAGTCACACAAATAATAAACCCTATGTACCACTTTCACACAAAACTTGTTCCACAACAAGAAGCGTTTCTGTTCATTTTGATATTAAAAAAATCTTTCACAGTATGAGAAGACATGGAAGTTTTAATTTGATAAGGCGTGGAATGCCTAGCCTGTGCTGCAAGAACATCTAACAACAGTAAGCAACATATTAATACCTCCAAAAGACTTTTCTTTTGTTTTGTAAAGGAAGACTATTACAAACGTTATCTAAATGAGCCAAGAAGAAGCCTGCAGAGGAAAAAGTGGATCAGGGCCAAGACTTATTTCGACAGCCAGTATGGTACCAGCCAGCATAGCTCACTTGGTATATGACTCAGAAATTAATAAAGAGAAAGTCTTCACTATTTAATGTGGCACTACTGATTTTAGAACTGCAAAAGAAATAACAAAAAAACCTTTTTTTTTTTTAATAAATGAAAAGGTATCACCCATTAAGAAAAAAAACCAAAAAACCTAAGAATCTCAGGCACAGTTCCAATCAGATTTTTTCCTTACTAAATAGCAATATGCCAGATGGTATATATTTGAGTCATACTTGCATTCTCCTCTGATGTGCAACATCACATTCCATGCATTTTTTTCCTAAGTGGAATACATATGCTCTATAGCCTTTGGAATAACAAATCAAGCTCAGTCCCTTCCATCTTACAACTGTCCAATCACACTAAAGTATGGAGTTTGAACGTGGCAGTAATGTTCATTTTTAAGGCAGTCCCTTATCTCTGAATGTCATCCTAGCGTAAGCTTATAATACACACACCCTCTACAAGAAGGTCAGAAAACGACCCATGATGATATTGAACAATTGGCTTCCACACAACCGTTGGGTCAGTATGCTTGCATCAGTTAAAGATTAAAAGATACTAGTTTTTGGTTTTTTTGTTTTTGGTTTTTTTTTGTTTGTTTGTTTTCCCAGAATCTGTGGCTCTCAAAGCCACATATAACATTTAAAGCATTCCTTTGAGACCAGATAGGAAATAATTCTGTCATGTTTTTGTGAAACCACAGCTTAATTGGTTCACACAAGACAGACATAACAAAGCTCAACACAGGCTACAAATAACTCTTCAACATGTTGAAATTATGGAAGCATGAATAGTTCATATTTCAAGTATGAGGATCAAACACGAAGCATGAATACTTCATAGATCTCTCAATGGTTATGTGGAACAGACTTAGATCAAAATCGTAGCATCTACTTCTGTAAAAACGTCTGTGTCTTTCTGAAAAATCAGGTCTTTTATTCTATATCATTCCTGGCACAATTAACAGCAGAGAGTTCCCATATACCAAAGGAAAAACAGCCTTTGAACAGCAGCTGAAGAAGAACTACCTACCTACTCACAAAGTCCGCAGTGTAATGTGGAAATCTTACATCAAAAGAATAAGGAAGGGGGGAGGGAGAGGACATAAGTAATAGTTATTTCTATATATGAAGAGCGGACTGAGGGACCTTGGGTTGACCAAATCTCTGAATGGCCTGTGTAAATCAACAAGTTCTCTGTTACTAAGACAATCAAAACCAATTGGGTACTAGCAAGGGAATTTAACAAATCTAAGCAACCTGGAAGCATAACGTGAATTAACTTTTATACAGGTTTACCACATGCATGGGAGCTTAAATAATTGTAAGTTGGCCAAAAAGAAGAAAAAAGCAGAGTAAAATAACTTTATACTTGTGACATGAGGAAATAGAGCAGGAGTTTCATTGAGATGTGGATTATATTAAAAGAATCAGACCACAGATGTAAAAGCATGAAAAGCTGGAATGAAACCAAAAAGCATGACGATTTTAGAGGGAAAAAGTTACGATGCAGCTGGAAATACTGCCCTAACTGTGCAGAATCTCTAGGTGACAGGTTTAAATGATTGAGAGCTACTTGAAGCCAGAGAGAATGTTGTCTGCAGGCCGACGGTACAACAGGCAGAAATAAAATGCTGTTACAGAATCTGGAATATTTGCCATATGCAAACTGGCTTCAGATACAGTTAATTTTGGGCCCACGGAGTTACACTTGTAGCAAGTTACAATATTTATATATTATTTTACAGCTTTACTTTTTATCAGCACAACACAGACACAGTTTGCAGCTTCTCTAGCCCAGTATGAGTTACAAAATGTATTTTGTTAACAGATACCTAGCACTTCAGTAACTCAGCTTTTCTTTAAAACTATACTATGACAAATTACAAAAATGTTCAGTCTATCTTCTAACTGTAGCACTGCAAGAGAGAACACATTTTTATTCACTTATTTTTATGCGCTCAAATGATTTCACCCTTCTTTGTGCTGTCTTCCCTAGACAATGTCAAAACTAAACAGGACTCACATTGTCATTATGGCTACTGTCCTTTGCCATATTCATTCTGATGTCAAAAAAAACCATCAGTTTATTCCTTCGCCAATATTAAATAGTCTGTACACTTACAACTTCTTAAAAAAAAAAATCCCCTACTTTTAGAAGGCTCAATACAGAAAACTGGGTGAATGTTTACTTGCCTCTGCTAATGCCAGTCGTGGAATAAATCACCACCAGCCAGCAATACAACAAGATTTTCTAGAAAAGGAAGCAGGTGAATTTCCCGTATAGATGTCTCAGTTTACCCTTCTGTTCATTACGGTGTTTTATTCATACATGCTGAAACAGTTCCTTCCAAATTCCTTTCTGTCCTATATAGAATTCACAGAAAAAAAACCACATTACTGGCTCTTGGGATTTAGAATTGAAAATGAGACCTCAAGTACCTACTGTAAACCTTCCTGTTATTGAAATATCAAACACTGTAGATTTTAAGAATGAAGGCAACAGTAGAATGACTATCATGGAAATTTCATGAGCAAAATACACTCCAAAATACAAGTTTACGTACTACATCTATAATACTAATCAGGAGATGGTATCAAGAAAAGTAAGTCAACAGCTGGTAGATGATTAATAGTTTCAGAAAACCCTACTTTTGAGCTATTTCAAAGTTGTCCACATATGAGATGCCAGGCTGGTTCCTTAATTTGTCACAGCAAATTAATTGATTACATTCAAAATCTAAGAACTTGGTCTACTACTTTTTATGAAATCTTGGAGAATATTTAATTATTTTTTCAGCCACCCAGAAGATAGCTAGACACTTTACAGAGTGCTGTTACTTGTTAGCTAACCGAAGTTTCAGAAAAGCTACAAGATAATACAGGCTTAAGAGCAAGGTGCCGTCTGTTTAAATCATACCATATCTCTTACTCTGTAACAGAGTTGTGCATTTTCAACTACCCAGCTTAATGACATAGATTCTGGTCGACTCTTTGCTGTGTATGATTATATTCCATCAGCTTCTCACCGAAAATATTCTGAATAAAGAAGCTGAAAAGTTAAAGTCTTCATCAACTAGAACAGCATAGCTGACGTATGTCTTTAGGCAACCGCATGCAACATCTACAAAAAGCACTGTACTGAAACACACATTTTGTTTATCTCTAACAAAAACTCATGCTGAGATTTAGATACAATTGTATTAGCTATAAACATAGGCCAGAACTGTTGTGCCACCTTCACAGCAGGAACTCAGGTCAAGCACAATCATAAAACACTGCTAACCACAACAACTTTTTTCGACACAGTAGTGAGAAGGGTGAAGAACTGATTAGCTGAAATAAATCAGCAGAGTTCTGTTGAAGCCATAAAAGAACAGGAGCCTCTATCAGCAAAGCATCTGAGTTCCTTTATTTCATACATTGAGAATTAGCATAAATTCTTGGTGAGTCACTATTGCCAAGTAAAAGTAAAATACTAGTAACTTTCCAAAGATAGTCCTTCCTCCTCCCATATCTGGACTTCCAAGTGAAGTCCCCAATGAACAGGACAGCATAGAATGAAGATTCACATGTTGTTAAATGATAAACAATCCATACAAATAATATTTTATGCTGTAGCAGGGGAAAGAAAAAAGCAAAAGGCAGACAGAAGTTAGAGGATTATTAGTAAAGACAGGAAAACAGCTCAACCTGCAAGCGAGACAAAAACAAGGTGCAGATATATCTTACATTTAATATTATGTGTTTATCCAGTGATAAGATAAAACTCTATGCCTGCTTTATTTTTCTTCTCTGAAGGGAAGTACCACTGGAGCTGCTGAAGAGAAGTGTTTAACTCACTGTCCATTTTTTAGTGCTACTCATTTGTTTTACTTCCTGTTGTAAAAGATTTGAAGAACAAAAATGGTTCAATGCAATTTTTTCCCCAACACAAGCAATTTCCGCCGGTTTTCACTTAAACTACCCCATACCAAGAATTCTTTCATTAAAACGCTGTGTTCTGAGCATGACTCATTAGTCAAATAATATTTCTGTAAAGTATCCACAGAACTATGCGATGCTAGGCTGCAGAACACACGGCCTGCTGTTAAGAGCAGTAGTAGCTGCAGCTTCCATTTCTGATTAAACGAAAAATAGGTAGCCAGAACTTCAGACTTACCCCCAGTGGATTTTTTTGTATTACGTTTGTTACTCAGAACCTCAACAGCAGTTCATTACTATTCATTTATCTCGGCCAGACCACTTTTACACCAGTAAGTGAATTCTGCTCCATTCTTATAATCAGATCATACTTAAAACACTCAGCATACAGTAATATTGTGACTTGAGTGTTTTGTAATTATATATCAGTAAAATATTGTTAAGTCAGTTCGTGGCAACGAGAAGAACTTACAAGATAGACAATACTTCTTCCACAATACTTAACTACTGTCACATTTTCCTGAAAATGTCAAACCAACATCATGCTATAATACCTCCAACAATTTTTAAGTTCAATTGCTAGTTTTTTTTACAAGGCTAGAACACGGAAGCTAAATACCCCTACATCTTCAAGGGTAGTGTAAGTACTAAGTCCCTCAGAAAATTCTGGAAAAAGCCAGTCCTCCTGCAGAAAGCAGAGTATTCATGGTTTTTTTTGTTTGTTTGGTTTTTTGTTCTGTTATGTTCCTTAAAATATCTTAACAGCTGTGACAAGCACAAAAGCAAGAGTAAAAGAAACTGTTGCAAGCATCCTTCTTTAAAGCGTGTTGTTTAGTTCGCTTTGTCTGGTAAAAGAACCTAGGAAAACCTGTACTACACCAACATTGCTTCATTATTTTTGTTTTGCTTAAATGAGGCAACATACATCAATCCAGCAGAAAGAAAAAAGAATCCTCTTCCTCCTCTGATGTGTGGGTATGCGTAACGGAATAGCTTACATCTCAGCTGAGATCAAAATTTTACCATTACGACTGTCACAGTGAGACAAAACATCACTTTGTTGATCAAAGGCTAGAGAGTAGTATTACATTAGGCAACAGAGAGCAGAAAACATTTCACATTACAGGATGTGTTCTGTTGAGAAGATGCTCATTTATTCAAATCAGTTTAAAAATATTAGGAAAGAACCCCCATTATGACTAAAATAACACCATTATCCCTTTAAAGTCATTAACTTCAGACAACATGCAGCACAAATACAGTGAGCACCTGATAGAGAAATATTCATTTCTTCCTTGGGATAATTCTGACCAAGAGAAAAAGCATTAGTCTCAAATCTGACTGTAAAGCTCTTACCTAAAGACTTGCTAGTTTGTTTCTTCTAGGCTTTTCCATAGAAAGCATGCCCTTGGTGGGAAAAGGCATTTTATTACAGTGCTTTGGTTTTTAATCAAAATTTGATCTGACTACAAGTCATGCTAACTTATAGTTCCTTTCTCATTAAGTGGTACTTTTAATGCTGTATACCTATGCTGTATTATTACTAAGCTACTTGATAGTCTTACCGTGAAATAAAAAGAAATCTTTATCACTTTACTGCTAACAAATGTGCCCTTTATGAGGAAAGAATCTACGGAATATTTTGGAGAGAAATTAATCCAAGAGCAAGTTTACAACCCTGTAGGACAGAATGACTTTTTGAAGCTGTAGTTCCTCTACCAAGCTTTTAAAATCTAAAACCAAAATTAAAAAAAACACCACCACATTATATCAAAACCTAAGCCTTTAGAAAATAACTGAAATATTTACTTCTAAGCCATCTTAAATAGATTTAAGCCATTTTTTATGGATATCCTAAAATCAAGACATGAGATGTCACGTGATTTATATTCATCTTTTTAAACTGGAAATACAATACCTTTTATATAAGTTCAGATGTGAAATCCTTGCACTGTTTCTGTGTCAGAGAATCCCATAAAGTTGAATATGTTTTGTTCTGCAGTTGGAGTTCAATTAGTTTAAATAAAGTTTATTTTCTTGCTGTGTTTATTGGACAAGGAGCTGAATTATGACTACTCTCGTAACAATACAGCCAGCCAGAATCAACCGAAGGGGTCACATTAGACATCAGGAGTTTTCCACTAGGTGTATCCTGTTACTTTGGTGCCAAGCAAGGCAGCCAGGTCTGATGACTAAGGTGAAACCCCCCCAGTACACGTGTGTCAGTCTGTCCTTCCCTCATGACAGCACTGCCTCACAGGTAAGTTAATGATCCTTCTTACGGCTTTGATCAACAGAGCAGGCTCTTCTCCCCTCAGGCATCAGAGACTCAAAAATGTTTCAGCTATTTGACTTAGAGAAGAAGCATGGAAGGGGCATCAGGACACAAGAACAAGACTTCCGTAAGACTAAACTTACAACTAGGAGAAAGAAAAAGAGCACAAAGCTTCTCCAGCTTTTAGACAGGAATTTAGGGAGCAATGAAGCTGACACAAAATATACAAAAGCCTCCCTAAATGGGCCTGCCTCAGGAAGCATTAAGGAAAAATGTATTCCTACCACAGAGAAAGGCTTTGTTGATGTCTAAATAAAACTACACAAATCCCTGAAGTATTTATAAAGGTCTAAAGAGTGCTGATGGAGAAAAAATTAGAAATCCTTAGAGGTTGTTTCTTTTTTTTTTTTTTTAATAAACAGGAGAGCAACTGAGAAGCACCTCCTACAACAGTTTGAGAGAGATGGCCTCGAGATCAGAGGAGTGGAAAACCATGGAAGTGCACATTATGTCAAGATTTAGTTCAGATTGAAATATTCAGAACAACAGGGTGTTGAAGCTTGCTTGAAATCTACTTGACTCTTTCAGTGAATTGTTTGAGCAGGGCTAGAAACTTCTTGCCTTGACTGTACAGGGTGAGAGAAGAAAGGCACAGAGTGTTAAGGATTATTTATTTAGTGGAAGGAGAGAGAAAACTGTTTCATGACAGTAGGAATGGCATATTGGGAAAACCCTACTAGATGCAACCATTATTGACCTCAGCAAAATTCCACTCTGCCATGAACAGCTTATTCTCTGAGGTATTCATTATCCATCAATGCCACTAGGTAGGTACATTTCAAAACATTCTACAGAGACAGAGGGTAAAATTCTTAGGTCACTGTCTATGCTGACATAGCCTTGTTATCGTACTGGATCGTCCTAATCTTAAACCGGGGACTTTTTCCCTCACTGTGTTTGTAGGGTGTCTGAACACTTCAGGGCTAATCAAAAGTTTAATAAGGCATTATCCAAACGCCTCTTGAACACTGGCAAGCACGAGGCAACAGTCACCTTCCTCTGAAGTCTGTTCCAATGTTTGACCATCCTCACAGTAATAGAATTTTTCCTCATGTTCAGCCTGAACATCCTCTTCATGCTGGGTAGCCCAGAACTGCACCTAATATTCCACACCAACGCTAAATATAGTGGGAGAATCACCTTCTCTGACCAGCTGGCTACACTGTGTTTAACACATCCCAAACTGTTGTTTGCCTTCTTGGCTGCCAGGGCTCACGGCTGGCTCACGTTGAGCTTGCTCTTGACCAGCACCCCCAGACCCCTTTCTGCTGGGCTGCTCTCCTACCACTTGTCTCCCATTCTGTGCCTGTGTCCAGCATTACTCCATCCCAACCGCAGTACCAGCACCTGCCTTTGTTGAATTTCATGCCGTATATGATCACTCAGTCCACCTATATCCCTCTACAAAGTCTCTCATCTCATCCCTCAGAAAGTCAACAGCACCTGTCAGTTTACTATTGCCAGCAAATTTGCTAAGGACGCGTTACACTTCTGCATCCAGATCACTGACAAAAAATAGCGAATCAAACTGGCCCTAGAATTGAGCACTGCTAGAGACACTGGTCACCAGACAGATGTAGCCCCATTCATGATGTGAGACTTGAAGCTCCGCCATTAAGCCAGTTCATCGCTCAGAATAACATGGACTCACTGTGAAGAAATTAATCCAGAGAGATACCATGAGGGGCAGTATCAAAGGCATGACTAAAATCCAGAAAAATTTAATCCAACTCCCTCCTTTAATCAGCTAAGCAGGTTGCCTATCATAGAAAAAGATCAAATTACTAAGGCTGTACTTGCCATTCATTAACCTACATTGACTATTCCTGATAATAGCTTTGCTCTTTTAATGCAGTTCAGTGGTATCCAGGAAAATCTTTTCAACTTTTCCAAGTGCTGAGGTTAAAAGATCTGCATTTTCCTAGGTTTTCTCTCATGCCCTTTCTCGAGACTGGCATAACACTGGCTAGTTTCCAGTCAGCAAGGACCTCCCCAGACTTTCACAACTTGTTGAGAGGGGTCCGCATAACTCCCACTAACTCTAATACTGGGGAGTGAATACCAGCAGGCCCCGCGGATTTATGAAAATGAAATTCATTCCTTACAATTTCAGAGTCCACAAAAACAATGTCACTGCTACCCCAGTCACAGGCAGCCCAAGATCTATCATGAATACTAAAAACAGAGGTAAAAATGTCACTAAACGCCTCCGCCTCACCTACTTGTTAGGCAGCCATCTTCACCAGCTATCAGTCCAATGTTGTGCTTAAACCCTCTCTTGCTGTTGGCATACTTGAAAAAGCCTTTTCTGTTGTTGCCTGACCACCAGAATGACCAGTATCAACACAAGTTGAGCTTTGGCTTTTCTTGTTTTCTCCCTGGAGATGCAAATAGCAGCTCTATAATCTCCCTGTGAATCCTGAAATTGTTTCCAGAGATCATATATTTTGTTCTGCAGAAGAAAGTTCTGGCACCTAAAATCTTATCTGAAATTATAGAATTGGCAAATAAATTGTGAGAGTCCACTTTCAGATTTCCTACAAAAAAGATTTGTCTTAAAATTCTTCATCTCCTCCCATTCCTTCTCTTTGCCCACTCCCTCCCTCTCCCCAATAAGTATTTCCTAATGTTAAGAGTTTTAATGAGTTCCAGCTAGGCAGCTAATTCAGATAAAACCCAACTAGCAATTACTAGGCCAAGCTGGAGATAAAAGAAAAAAAAAGAAAAAGAAAAACCCTCAAACTTTGCAACTACAATTCTCTCTACTTTTATTCAGGAAATATAACACCGACATTTCTACGAATGCCTTCTTGTGTCACTGGCAATAGAAATCTTGCTGGGTACCATTGCAAAAAACTGCTTTCTTCTCTTTCTGCATGATAAGTATCTAGCAGAGCTGAGAGAAAACACAGATGGAGGCTAAAGGCTTAACACCACTAATTCATGCATCACTGCTGTGGGCTTTGCTGAGCATTTCATTAGACTGCTTTCTTTCCAGTAGATTAACACAATGAATCTACATTGGAGACTGATAGTTTCATTAACTACTTGAAGCTGGTTGGGTTGGAACAGGAAAGATTTGCCAAAACTAAATTAGAGGGTGTATATCTACACAGCATTTTCTATTACTGAAGAATGACTGAAGTAGTGTCATTCATTAAAGGAACGTATTGGACAGTAAATTTTATTATGTCTATTCAAGTCAATATTTTTTCCAAACAAGTATGAAGAATGGGATTCTGCCACCACTAACCTAAAAGAGGACTATTCACCAGGAAACTGAGGTTACACCTTTGTCCTTCTCTGGTGCCAAGACAAGTCTTCATGTCATAGCACTATCTTTCCTGGAGCACAGTTTTCAGCACCCATATGTAAACATTAAATCTGTGTACACTGGCTGTAAATATTGCTTCTTTTCTCTCCTAGTTGCAGTTGGAAATATAAAGTTGTCTCCAGACTAACAAAACTGTCTGATAGTTAGAGAGCTCCAATATTGTTAAACCTGAGATTGTTCTGAAGCACCAATAGCTGATTTAATACAATGCCCTCTTTCAGACCAAGCTTATAGCAGTTCAGATTAAAACAATGACTCTTAATTTTTTATTTTTTTTTTAACATATTACATTTCTTTTGTGACACTAAAGTACACATTCTGGGGCTATTACTTGCCCTCAAACAAAGAATATGGAGTTACAAAACTTGTAGCGAATTTGATCAAGAGAAGCACATAACTACATCCAAGCTGAATACAAAATACAAACATACTTTTAATTTTGTGAGCTACGTGTTCAGGAAACAAAGTATTAATTTTTGTCACGAAGAATGTGTGTTTTGACTGTCCGAGTTACTGTGTAGAATAGGCTCAAGGGACATAAAGGATCCAGCTCTTTGTTCCTTTAATTAATTTATAGTAAGAGCTGACCCTAACCTTCAAATCATCACTGCTCAACTTAGTCTTCTTAGCTTGCCACAGAACTCTACTCTTCTTATTTAAAACAAATAGTAGAATAAACGTGTCACTCTGATTTCACGCAAGCTAGATTTTTTCTCAGTATTGATTTTAAGACTCCCCCTTTCTTCCAAAGATGTTTCAAGAGGCATCATAGGCAAAACAGACCATAAGTCTCTCATCTTATACTGCCCTTTTTACTACACTGTGAAGTCACTGTAATTCTGAAATGACATATAATAACACAAGTTAAAAAAAAATGCTGAGGAATACCTCCAAAGAAAAGATTCCCTCTTGTGCAAGGAGTGACTTCTGTAGCTCCAGTACACACGTGCTCAACACGCATTCACAAAGCATTGACAAAAGTCATCAGTGCAGATGACATAACCCTTGCCATTTCATGTACAATGTGTATGCATGTACATTCACATACACTTAAATTATTCCAGCATTGCTGCAGCCAGAGCACACAGGAAAGGTTAATCCATTGCTGCATATTGCCTCTGTCCCAGATACAACAGGGACAGGTTGTTTTATGCTTACAGCCTACAACAAAGTGAGCATTTTCAGATGCCATTTCTTAACATGCAAAGTTTGATCATCTGTTTGGCACAATTTAACATGAAGACATAAATTGTCTTATAAATTTTAACATAAAAGACACTATCTTTCAGAATTATTAACGTTTCAGATGTTGGCTTTTCACCACTGCATATGTACTTCTAAACAGAAAATGAACAAACCAAAAGTACTAATGACATTCATTTAAATACTGAGTAGCTGATAACGATTGAGTGAATATTGTGAGTAGCCTTGTTAGAGTTCCAAACAGTTGACAAGAACATCATTATTAAATAACAACTTTTAAGAAGAGAGCTTTATAAATTCCTCAAAGTGTATGGTATATACTACGTTTGGAAATTCTCCAAGTGTAGTCAAATATTTTTAATGCAGCTAAGTCCATTCTCAGTATTATGGCCTAAATCTCCTCTCATCAAAAGTCCAAATGCCTTCCAGAAGGGGGAAAATTTAAGCTCCCTGAAAGCCTTGGGTTCTATCCTCCTAAGTGCTTGAAGCTAATAGTAATATTTGCGACTGGATGCAGCATCAGCATGTGTTTTCAGCTTAAGATTCTATAAAGCAAACAAACATGCTTTTACAAATTCCTTTAAACGCTTTCCTTACCAGCAATAATGAAGCAAGAAAACATGATTTCCCTGCATTCTAGGATCTGATTTTGTTAATAAATCCAAGGACATCTAGTGCTAACCAGCAAGATTTAGAGTGGAGTTAGTTTTTGTTGTTGAAGCTGCCACAGAAAAACTGGCTTATAAAAATATTTGGTACTTATCTTCCAAAATAGCTGAGGAGGGTTTTTCCCTTAAGCTCAGGATGGCATTAACCATCTGAGCATAGTAGAGGTGATAGCGCAGTCTTCTTAAGCAGATGAGTGTGCTCATTGCTTATGCTGATGACTGTGCTCTTGCCATAAGTTTTTCATCACTTTGTTACCACATTATGCTATACGACTGGACGCATCCAGTTGTTCAATCCCAAGAGAACCATGGCAACACAGTGGGATCTTTGTACAAGAGGACCAGGATCTTCAGAGATGAACAGGTGCCTCAATCACCCAGTCTCCAACATCTAATGAATCAAAACTTCAGACGTTGCCCATGAACACATCTCATATTCTGAAAGCAGACATACTTTAGTCATTCCCTACTGGCACCCAGAGGCCAGACTGACACAGACAACAGCTTTTTGTCATGAAGAGGATATTACCACAGCAGTCTTCAGACAGGCAACATAGAAACAGGGCAAAATCTAGCTGGAATTATTGGGCTAAAATGTGATCACCATGCTTCACGGAGAGCTCTGTCTTGTGACAAAGTGGAAAGGATGATTCAGAGTTTAAAAAGCCAAATAAGCAAAAAAAATGCCAAGAATCTCAATTAAAATGGGCATAGGCTTTATCGCTTACCTTACTAAGAATCAGGATAAGACCCACTTCATAAGAAAAGATTAGTCTTTATGAGATTCTGTATGGAGTACTCTATCAGCCTACAGAAGATGGAGGTGACAGTCACCTCCGTGGGAAGAAAAGATTGAAGAATATGTTTTATCTCAACAGGCACGCCAATGTAAGCTCACCTTTATCTCGGAATGTACCTGTACACATGTACCAGCCTGGAGATCGGGTGTACCTGAAGACATGGTCAGATTAACCAATCACTGATGGAGAGGTGTAAAGGACCCTTCCAGTTCTTACTCAACACCTATACAGCAGTCAATCTTAATGATGAACTGTCTGTGACATCAGGATGGATGATCAAGCAGGAAGAACCATCACATTTAAACTTGGGATTCATAATGCTTTGGGTTCTATGTTTTCTTATGATAATGAGCAGTGCAGAGCTTGGTGAAAATGAGAGGACAAACGAGGACTTAAGTGAAAATTTGGTCCTGACATTGCACATCCTACTAAGCCCTTATGGTAATCTCACTAGTATCTGCATAGAGTAATTATAAGCAGTAAAGGACTTTGTATAAGTTGTATTAAAAGATACATTGAAAGAATTATATAAAAGTAGTCAGAAGAACAAACTACTTCCAAAGGGGGAAACTGACACCCGGCAGTTAATTCAGAGAATTCAACAAAATGACATTCTGTCTCATGAAAGTTATTTTTCTTAGATAAGCAGATCATCTGGAGCCTAAAAGCAGAATCTTAATATTCCACAAGCTGTGAGGAGGTACACTGTACCCTTCTAGGGTTGATAATATAGGCACTATAATGAGGTCGATGTGATAATTAGAAACTTACTTAACATCTAATTTTTTTCTAAATAATTTCTTGACCTAATATGGGACCTGACCTACTTAGCACATGACCTTTTGGCTGGATAGCACTTCCCAGTAGAATCCTACAACCACCAAAAACCGCTTGCAAAAAAAACACAATAAAGCATGTGTGTAGTATTAGACTTTAATATGTACAGTAATTCCCTACATAGACAAGTACTTTGTGGAAATTGTATGAATATTCACACATGTTGTATATACTTGATCTGCATCCTTTATCTCCGGTGTGTGCATGCTAGGAGGTGCAATCCTCTATTTACATAGCACTGCAATAAGGCAATGTCAGATTTCTAACTTGTCATTCAGATTGGTAAGTTTCATTCCTGGATTTCAGTGACAATACAAGACAGAATTTAAATAATTCTATCTCAAAGAATCATCCCTGCCACATAGTACTGCAGCTTCATAGACAAAGTTTCAAGTAAGTTTAAACTCGTAGGAAGATAACCACATCCAACAGTTACAAAATCAACACGCCCCTCACTTCCTCACCCCAACTTGATCCTTGCCTCCCACTCCAAACTGCTAAGCCGGAATACCTAGGTTTTGAGACTATGGTACAGCAATGACTGAAGTCCATACATGTACAAGCAGTTTACTATAGAAGTCAGAAGATACACCTAAGATATATTTGCAGTTTAAGAGTGAAACAGTATCACTTCTTCCATGTTTTTCCCAGCATGCTGGGAACACCTCATGAGAAGATTTTGCCTTCAAAAAACAGCAAATGAAGAAATCATTACTTTAGGAGTCTATAATTAAAAGGCAATTACACACTGACAAGCAGTATGATAGCATTTCATTGATGGTTTTAAAAGAAACGAAGACAGAAACCCAAGAACTTCTCCATCATTATTTTAGTGCTAAATGCAGGACTCCTTTATTGACAGGCATTTTCTCCAGTAAATATTACTTAAGTGTCACCTTTTTAAGTTACTGAAGGCTGGATTTTCTATCAGTTGTAGATCAACTGATTGGCAGGCAGTTGGTGAGAAAGAGGGTATGAAATGCGCTCTTGATCTGACTGACACAGATCATACTCTTCAAGCAATAACTAAAACACTTTGATATACCTTTCCTCCATCCAGGACCATCACTTACAGAGGGTTCCTGAGTTACATCATTGCTGCCTCCCTAGCAAAGCATATTTGAATTATTATGCATGTCACAGAAATCTATTTTAAGATTATTTGCTTTTATCACAGTACATAGAGAGGAGGCTCTCTCCTGACATTTAAACAATGCATCTACATCTAGGAGGTTTGTTTTCCTTCCAGAATGTTAATAACTTCCCAAAAAATAATTAGGAGAATTTGAGCAGAATGAGCTAGAGTTATGCTGATGGCCATATGTACTGTTAACAGAGCCCAAGGACAATACCATACTAAAAAAATAAATGAAAATCACAGCTACAGTAGACTAAGCAAGTCAAGTGAGAACATCTGCACATCTCATTTTCTGGTCAGCACACAGCCTCCATACTCTGTTTCTTCTTGGGCTATTGTGAATATTCTAAGAATTTAAGTATCCTTGGTACCCTCCACCATTCCAACTAGAATCCAGCTTCTGGAACAAGAGAAATACATGACTCCAACTTCTTGGAGGAATACAGTTACTATCAGGCTGATACTCCTTCAGACATGCAGTCAAAAGGATCTTACTGTAGGCAACTAATATACGTTCTTCAGAATGCTAGAAACAAGGGTTATCAGCTGCATCTAAGTCTCTGTACTCCTCTCTCCCTCCAGGCTTTGGCATTTTTCTGGCAAGCACCTCAGTGAAGAGATCCCATCTGGAGAAATGGTTCAAGAAGCAAGTAACAGATGTATCCTACATCCTGACAGAGCATGCCTGAATGTTACCAGTTAGTTGGGAAGTTTGTTGCTAAGATCAAAACTCAGTGCACAATCCTTTGGCAAATTCTCTGCAACTGGATGGCTCCTACTGAGAAACATGCTGCAGAACAATTATTTCAGCTGCGTAAGGGAATATAACAGTTTTATATGAATCCAAGCCAACTTGTTGAGACTCATATCAAATAGTCCCACATTCAGCTTTACGACAATCTATGACCTCCATGCCTTGCATCAGCAGATGGTTCAAGCAGGCTGAATATGGTATAATAAAAAAAAAATCCATAAACTACTTGATTTCTTCTAGCTCAGAGTTTTGGCCACCTGCTCATTGAGCTCTAAATTATTTTAAGCTATTCAGTTACAGCAATAAAAATACCTTCTCATTAATAAGAACTAGATGTTTAAGTGCCAGTATTAGGAAGGACACAATATAACCAATTTGCTGACAGAAGAAACATAAGAATTCAACATCTGCTGTCTTCTGAACACAATCAAGATGACCTTATCAAAGCCCAAAGACATGAAACTGAGCAGATGTCACACTCACAAGAACATCTGAGGTAAAAAGCAGTCACTTACTAAAGCAGAGGACTTGATCAAATCCATACCAGTGTACAGAGATGGATCCTTTCTTCAAGGCAAGAACACTATACACATGGTGGCAATCAGCAGTAGCAGCACTGGCATCACAGGTGGTAGTCAGGTTACCAAGAACTTTGGCAACAGCAGGAACCTCTTATAGGGAATCCTGGAGTTCTTTCATGCTCAGTATTCTGTACCAGCGCAGCAGGGCTAAAATCTGTAGATACCTTGCATTCTGTAGACCTACCTGCTTTTCCCACCTTTGAGCTGCCTACCCTTGCAAGACTAACTTCGTGCCTTTTTACAGTTTCTGCCTCTGCATTTTGTGCCAGATGTCAAGTGAATGAAAAGTGTGCTACTACCTCACTGTCACACACAATTGTTTGCTGCCAGCGGCAGCATGGACTTCTCTGCAAGCTTAGGCACACCTTATCTGGGGATCTGAACAACAGGATCCTAAAACCAGCCTCCTTTCTGAGATGTTTGGCCTTCCCAAGATGTAGCATTTGACAGCTACGACTCATGACTTGCGTAATTTGACCAGTGTTTTGTGCTATTTCACACGTATGTGCGATCTCATAATCATGAAACCACTCCCACATTTTAAGGAGATTAAGCCAATGCAGAATGCCACAAAAACTTAAACATTTCAGTGCTCAAACAAAGGCAAAGTCACAATTATTTAGGTAAGACAAGAACACAGCAAAGTTCTTAAGATTTAAGAAGTTTTATGGTTTTGTTTAGCTAAAGCCAAGATCCAGCAACCTGAACACTCATAGTATTTCTATAACCATAGGGTATTAGCTGAAGTCGAGGATGAATATAGTGGGTGCATTCTTTATACAGAATCATTAGCTGACAAAAATAAAAACACAACTGCAGGTGAAACTGTTGTTCAGACATTTTACCCTGGCTACGCAAAACACACAGGCACCTATAACAGCGCCTATTTCAGGAATGTTTCTGAATGTGTATTTCAACAAAACCTGTGAATTTAAGAACAAGCATACATTGAGAGTATATAAAAACCCTTTGTTATGCTAATGTGTGATGCATATAATATTTCTAGCATATTTTTTTGTCACTTGCCCACAGCAGAGATTATAGTCTTCATTAAGATGGGAAAAAAAAATCCTGATTTGACAAATACAGATATTTTTATTATTTAAGTGAACCATTAT
Source organism: Numida meleagris (assembly GCF_002078875.1). Lineage (NCBI taxonomy): Eukaryota > Metazoa > Chordata > Aves > Galliformes > Numididae > Numida > Numida meleagris. The sequence goes on along the minus strand of NC_034414.1, from coordinate 8,295,481 downwards.
TGCTTGCATTACTAAAAACTGCTCCAAGATTTTTGAAATTAGAAGCACCTCACCACCCTGGAAAGTCTAAGTCACACCTATGGATTCACATTCACAGTTCCTCATACAAATACTTATTCATACCTGCAAATTTGGAGAATGTTGAAAGGCCGTAGGTATTACAGCCACCTTATTTGCTAATCTCATGCAATACATACATTGAAAAATACATCACAAAAATAATGCCACAAAGATAAGTTTTAAACCCACAGAAACAAAGAACATGGACACAGACAAGTGAATCGATAGTATAAAAATTTAAGATGTTAGATTTTTTTGTTTGTTTGTTTTAATGTTGGCTATCATCCACATACTTCACAGAATCACAGACTGACTGAGGTGGCAAGGGACCTCTGAGTCCACCTGGTCCAACCCCTGCTCAAGCAGGGACAGGAACACTCAGAGGAGGCTGCCCAGGACCAGTCCAAGTGGCTTTTGAACATCTGCAAGGAAGGAGACTCCACAGCCTCTCCAGGCAACCTGTGCCAGTGCTCTGTCACCCACACAGCGAAGAAGTGCTTCCTGATGTTTAGAGAGAGCTTTTTGTGTTCCAGTTTGCCCCCGCTGTCTCTTGTTCTGGGATCACTGACAAGAGCTTAGCTCTGTCCTCTTTGCACCCTCCCTTCAGACATTTTTACACATTGCTAAGATCCCCTCCGAGCCTCCTGTTCTCCAGGTTGAACAGTCCCATTTCTTTCAGTCTCTCCTCAGAAAAATGTCCTTTATTGTAGCCCTACATTGGACTCTTTCTGGCATGTTCTTCTACTGAGGGGGCAGAACTCAACACAGTACTCCAGGTGTGGCCTCATCAGTGCAAAGACAGATCACCTCTTTTGACCTGCTGGCAACACTTTGTCTAACGCACTCAAGAGCACCATTATATTTCCCACTGGCATGAGCACTCACGAGAAATAACATACCACAGTAACGAAGCATAGTAGACTGAAGAATGCTCTCACAAACCATCAAGAAGCTATACTGTATATTTACCATCCTACACACAGTTTAAGTTTCACCTATGAAGTCAAATTACTCAGAGCAAATATTACTTTAGACTAGCAGATGCTATCTTCAGCATTAAAACAGCTGCATTTTTATTTTAGCATCTTAATTACAAGACGACACAAACCTAACTTACACTGTCTTTCACTGTTTTTGGAAGTGCTGTAGGTCACAGCAGAAGCTCATAAAACAGCCGGTACATAATGTAGAGGCCTGAATTGTAATGCATTTATAAAACAAGCAACAGTTACCAGACACAATTAACACGCTTGCTCCTGCAGTAACCTATACATTTCTCTAAAACACCCCTCTCTTCATCTGAACGCCCTTCACCATTTCTTCCTCCTAATCAGAATATTAAATAGGTTCTTCTCCCCAAGTATTACATATTTAAGTCACACCCACCCTTGATTTCATTACCAGTTTATAGCTAGGAAAACCATGGAACGGGTGGGCTTATTAGATCATCCAGAACAATCCAAACAAAGGAAGTGACTTGTAACTATGGTAGACTCCTCTTAGCCTATCTATAAAGTGATGGACATCACAAGTGATCCATTAATCAGAAACAGTTCGCTATCACTTCAGTTTCACATTCCAGGAAACTCTGGATGTTATTGTCTATGTTTTTATTGTTAATACTTGTTTAAAATGTCTACCATACAGCTACAAGAAAAATGTATTACAAAATAAAAACCTCAAAGACTCATTCAAGCAATTCTCACTCTTTAAAAATGGGTATGACAGGAAAGATCTTCAACCATAACAAAGCTAAAACTTGATACAAGTTAAAACATCTTTTTCTTTGAGTTTGTTTATAAAAACTGCAGCAATAAAGACAAAACCTTCTGCTGTTCTGTTTTTATGCAAATTTTCATTACCAAAATAAACTCTGTCAAATCTGCTGTTTAGAGATTATCAATTAACACTTCCTTTGATGTCACTGACAGCCCAAATAACTATTCCTGAAGCAGCGAGGGGAAAAAAAATGTTTTCCCAAACACTCCTCCTTCTGCTGTGCTGTTTACATTTACACATCTCTGAATTTCTCAAGAGAACATAAAGAGAACCAATGAAAGGCATCAGCAACACGGAAAGCCAGCTTCCCTGCCCCGATGTACACAGGTCCCAGCTTCCCAACCCTTTTCCAGAGGTGCTGGATTTAAACTTGTATTTACCAACGTGCATATGATGCTTCTTTAAAGCAGTTAAAAGAAGTGTTTTTACTGTTATCTAAGAAGGAGTTTTTAAGCATAGGCACAGTTATCAAAGGTAGGTTAATGCAAAGCAATTTGTATTTTCAGTTAAAGTTTCTAAGGAAACCTAAAAGGATGTGTAAATATCATGTTACAGTAGATTAGGGTATACAATAAGCAGGGACAGAGGTATTAAAAAAAGCAATGCAACATAGAAAAGGTGCTTTAAAAAAAAAAAAGCTTGCTTTAAGAGTTAGGATTTCTAACACTAATTTTCTAAGCCATGCTTTCAAACAACTGCAGTTTCTCCTCATTAAGAAAAGCATCCCTTCACCTACTGCTAAAAAGATCCCCAAGGATATGTTAATTTTTCTTCAATTTATTTACTATTCTATCACCATAGTTGTCTTATCCACTTTTTTCCCAAAGACTGATGCAGTTGCACGCATTTTTCCTCAGCCCACGATAGTTTTTATCAATGACATCAAAGATCAGTTCATACTTTGCCGTGTTATTAGGGTCTGTTATGGTAGTGGATATTACACTGCTTTAAGTTTTGTAACGTTTCTGAGTTTTGATTAAGCCATTAATCACAACATGACTACATTAGCCCAGACCCCATGGTTGTCTATGGCAATGCTAAGAATAACTGATAATATATACTAACTCATCTTTAATAACCATTCTTCCTTGCTGAAAACTTACCTGTACAGATTTTCTTTCCTTATATAGTACCTTTTTTTTCCTTAAAAATACAGGAGATTATGAGGAGCAAAGTAAAAGGTTTCAGCAAAATCTCTTCTCCAAGAGCTAGGAGAGGGCTGACTCAGCACCTCATTACGTCCTTGCTGACCTCATATGAGTTAGAGAGGACAGTCGAAGGGTTAACTATTGCATGGGGCTGGGGTAAGTAGAATGTAAGGCAAGATAAGAAAAGGAACTCGGCGAAACTCCATTATCAGCAGGGACCAGTACAAGGAACCAACTGAAAGCAGAGTGACTCTGCAAAGCAGCAGTAGGGTGAAAAGGGCAGTGATGAAGACGTCGAACCTTCATCCAACGGCCACCAGGAGGAGGGAGGAAGACCTCGAGCCTTCATCCAACGACCACCAGGAGGAACTACAACGCATGCGCTAGAGGGACGGACCATATGCAAAGGAATTCCCAGGAAGTGATGAATATGTAGATGGGTCCCGGGAAACCTGCTGAATATGTATAAGCTTGGCTTTTAAATATCTAACATTTCTGCCCATGGTTATGCGAGTTTGGTAGGGCGGTGACCCCCCTCGCATCCGGTGTGGGCGCAGCACCGTAATAAATATACCTGCTTTATAACCTAATCTCGGGTTATGGAGTTTGATTCCGCAAATCAATATCCTAGTGAATTCAGTGATAGCTGAAAATATTCAACATTTGGCAATACTTGGACTTAAACGATGCAAAAAACTTGAAAACTCACAGATGAGACACAATATAAGTAGCTCTGGATTCTTTGCCCCTCTCTACAGTAGCCTGACACTATAAACCTGCTGACTGCAAGCACTAGCACACTCTTTGCATTTGCTAAGCAAAAATCTTCTTTCTAAATAGCTTCTGAAAGGTCAACACCCATAGAAACCTCCTTGCCCAAGAGAACAGTTTTGGCATGCTGCTTTTGTTTCACATTCTGATCTTTATTTATCTCCCAAAATGTTCAGCTTTTGTATTTTGGTCACTGGATACTAGACACTATTAGGAAGTACACCTCAAAAATCACATACTTGAGTCCTATTTTATTTTGCACTTCACCACCCACAAAGTTCACATGCAAGCCTATATGCACATCCATATTATGAAGCACAGATATTGGGCTACATATGACCTTGAAGCATTTTGAAACCCTCAGAAAATGTGAATGTAGTGTTGGGAAACAGAAGAAGGCTGAATCCAGTTCCTTCTTCCAGGCAAAGTTTGCATACTTTGTAGCAGCTACTGATATCTTATTTTAGATGTCCAAAGCACAGAGATTACTTATCCCTGGATAAAGAGTACTCAGCATTTCAGAGGATTAAGACACAGCAGGGGTTAACTGCAATGTAGAAGAGCATGCAAGGGCCACAGAGATAACTGGAGGGCTGGAGCATTTCTCCTGTGAAGACGAGCTGTGTGAATTGGGCTTGTTCAGCCTAGAGAAGAAAAGGCTCTGGGAAGTAGCCTTCCAGTACTTGAAAGGAGCTGATAAACAGGAGGGAGACTAACTATTTACAGAGGCAGGAAGCACTAGGACAAAGGAGAATGGTTTTTTGCACTTGAAGATGAGAAATTCAGATTAGATATTAGGAGGAATATTTTACTTAGTGGGTGGAGAGACACTGCAACATGTTGCCCAGAGAAGCTGTGTACAGCCCATCCCTGAAGGCATTAAAGGCCAGGTTGGATGGGGGCCCTGGGCAGCCTGATCTAGTGGGTGGGAATCATGCCTGTGGCAGAGGGTTGGAACCAGGTGGTGTTTAAGGTCCTTTCCATCCCAAGCCATTCCATGAAATAAAGTTACGGCTGACCTTTCTGGGTGTCAAACAGGCTGTTTTTACAAGTACCATATCAGCAACAGGGTTTACAGCAAGCCCAAAATTGCACAAGTGATGTACAAGATTTATCACAAGCATGTAACAGTCAAGTATTTTTCAGTGCTCTTTTACAGAGTAAATACTACTGCTTACTGTGCTCTGAAACAAGCAATATAATTTCCCAAGTTTATTTAAACTCTGTTAGTTGCAACACATCTGGTTTTTCTTCAAGGAGCCCCTTAGTAAGAGTTCAGTTAGAAAGTCTCCAGCTAGCCAGCTTTGGATTTGCGGGAAGAAGAAAATATTTGTGTTTTGCCTCGTCATACAATCAAGCCTACTATTAAATTGCTTTTTCACTATTATTGTTATGCTATTAATAGCATTCATACAATTTACCTAGTGCTTAACCGGTACAATAATTCAAACACGGATCCTTCTCTGGCTCTGTTACGTGTGCAATTCTGTTCTCAGGAAGCCCAGAGTACATTAGCTGCTGTGACTGGAAACAAGATTAGGTCTTCTGCCCATAACAGAGTCAAAGCATGTACCTCCTGCACCACTTCAGTAAGCAACCTCTCAGGTGAGTGTAAGGAGTACTATGATTGACTCAATTTACAGTAAGCATAGGTGGTAAAAAAAGATAGGTGACAGAAGTCACCTGAATCTATATGCCAGAGGATCAGGCATCACATGCTGAATAATAACTCTGACCCAACACCCCTACTCCTTGCGTGGAACTTCTGTACAAGTATTACAACATGAGCCCATATTTAAAAGGTCAGAATAACATGAAAGACAACACTAAAATGTTATTTGCATATCTCTCAGAAATATCAGAAAAGATTAAAGTAACTTAAGACATAGAGAAGATCCAATCCTTGATAACTGCTGAGTTAACCAAAATCAAGATGTGTTCCATATTGTTATACCTCTGGAACGTGAGCTTTGCTAAGGAATCATGCTATTTGGAAATCTGCCCACCAATTATGCAGTTCATGCTTTCATAACAGCAACAACAGCTAAAAAGAGAGAGAAAGAAAACCCTAAGTATATACTTCCATTTAGAGCAGTGAGTTCATAACAGCAGAATACTCTTCCTACAAGTCAAATCACTAAAAGCTACACAGAATCAAGCAGAGATAACCATGACTGATCCTCCTCTCACTTCCCTTCCTGAAAAATAAAACATGTTATTTAGAACTGTTTCTTAAATTTGGAAAAAGATAAGGGTAAGAACAGACCTCTGAAGCCTTTTTGGTTCTGAGACTCCACCTCCAAGTACCCACGCAATCTATGAATAAAACCAACAGGCTCATACAGTGACAGAACATATGAGTCCTGAAACATGCTTCTGTAAATGTGAGCCAGATTTATTCAAACGTAAACTAAAATTAGAGAAATAGTATATGATCAATCATGGCACCACTGAAAATCCAACAGCTTGTTTTAATAAGGTTGGACTGATTTTTAAACTAATGTTTTAGAGCTAGAATAGTTTCTCTATAGCAGACAAGCTTGGTTCAAACAAAGCCATCCAGATTATGTCCAAAAATTGACTGTGCACCATTTGTTGCACTTCTTTTTTGGCTTTGTCCTCACTTCAGAAGTCTGCTTTCAGTATTCCTCCAGTAGTCATAAGTACATTCTCAGTATATACCAGTTTCTCCTGCTAGGCTTGAAAGAACTCTTCGCATCCTCCTTCCTCTCCAGCAGAATCACCCAGTTCAGAATTTGGTTTCATTTCAGGCATCATAAATTCCTAACCTCATATTCACGGTACTGTTGGTCCCTACATTTGAAAGGAAAATCCCTTGTAAGGCCCTAATGCAGAATATCAATTTGCATTTTAGGCCGCATCTACATTAATGACAAGAGAATAAGGACAGGAATAAAACTAGTACAGCTACCTTTTTTTTTTTTTTTTTTTAGTACCCTTGACAGAGGCTAAACTCCTTGCAGGCTTTTTAGGAAGAACCGCTCATCCAAACGGTTCACAACGAGATTCTTCTCTTCATTGTGATAAGCTTTTTTTTTTTTTTTTGCGGGGGAGGGAAGAAATAGCCCTCCATACCCACTTTTCTCCTCTCTCAAGCCTGTTAAAGACTTCAAAGTAAGCATAGTTCCTTTCTCCCTAGGAAACACTTTTTCACCCAGACTATTCTCAGACAAACTCAAGACATTCCGAAAACCACTGCAGGCACGCTGATATTATCACCATGCTTTTGAAAACGGACAAAGACAACACATTAAAGCTTTGCTTTAAATTTATGATCAAGTGCTTTTCATTATTATTAGAAATCAAAGCGTTTACACGTCGTTCACCTCTCCAAAAGAGCCTTACTTACACGGGCCTTTTGCTTGTATCTTTAATGCTAAGCGAAATCACGAACGGAAACCAAACCCAAAGTCGCGGACTAGAAAATCGTACGCCGCGACTTGATTTTAACAAGGGCTGCGTTCTCACACGTTACAAAAACACTGCTTTAAGCCTTCAGAGACGAACGCCGTTGGAAAGGCAGCGCTCAGCTGCCGCAGGTGGTTCCCTGCGGCCCCGCAGCTCCCCGGGGCGGCCGCCCGCCTCATGGAGCAGCGCCGCTCGGACGGAGCGCTGCCAGGTGCAGCCGTCCCGCACAGCTCCGGCCCGGCGCCCAGAAGCCACGGAAGGCTCCCAGCCTCCGAGGCAGCCAATCAGGCGCGGGGCCCGGGAAGGCACAACAGTGGGCATCTCCCGCTTCCTCGCGCGCTCCCACGTACAGAAAAAAGCCTCCCCCCGCTTCCATCACACAGAGAAGCCCGCACCGCAGAAGCGCTATAAGCACTGAAAAGCAAAACACTTCGCTCCCACTCTCGGAATTCGAAGAGGTTTAAGCTCGCTGCATCCCCCGCCCCCACAAGTAAGAGCGGCGTTAAGGGGCTCTCAGCCCCACCACCTACCGGCCACAATTCCACGCTGCGCAACTCTTTTCTCTCCTGCGGGTCAAAAAGTTCCTTCTGGAGCTTCAGATGAAAGGGTATCTCCGATATCCTCCTCCTTTTTCCCCCGCAAGCGCAAACCTTTCGGGAGCAAAAGAGGGAGAGATCTCTCCTCACGAGCTGCCCCGCGGAAGCACCGGGGCGCTCTAGAAGGTTCCCTCAGCGCAGGGCCAGGTGCGGGCGGCCGTTAGGAGGAGGGCCGTGGGCGCGGCTGCCGCCCAGCTGCGCTCCTCGCGCCCATGTGCACGCGCTCTGCCCCCCGCTAACGGCCGTCACCTGCGCGAGGCGCCAGCGAGGCTCGCTCTGCCCTCAGCGCTTCCCAATTCCCCGCGCTGTGCCGATCTTTCCAGCACCCGGGCGCAGCCCCGTGACCTTAACGGCTGCTTCATTTGCTAACACCCGGGCACAGGTGATGGATATACAGCGCCTTGTCGCCCTCAGCTGCAAACTGTCGTGGCACTTGTGCTTTCTATCGCGGTCTGTGTATTCCGACAATGCTTTAACAATTGTGGAAGATCACTAAAGGAAGATCACTTTTCAGCTCTCTGAAACAGAAAAAGATGCACCGGGGAACTTGAGGTTTACTTGACAGTAAACCTAAGACCTGTTTCACGGTGCAAAAGATCTCATGAGAAGGGGAAAAGGGCTTTCAATTGTGAAAAGTAATGACTGAGAGAGATGGCACTGTGACCACCGCTGAAAGAAATTTCAGGAAGAATGAGAAAATGGAAGAAGCTGGCTTTTGGGCAGCATTTCACTCCCAGGGTTCCATCCGAGTGGATCGATACGGTACTTATTGTCAGCACGGACTGCGACTTACCGCTGCTGCTGTTACAACGGATATCTCCAGTGCCATGGTTTTGATCTTTTAAATTAAAATTGGTGTGCAAAGACTGCAGTCTGAGTTGAAAACAGGGACGTAAGCACTGCAGTGCTATTTTTCTCCAACACATTAATTGTGAACGAGGACCCTTTGAGCAGAGAACTTCATGATGTTCCGGGGGCCAGCACTAGCCTCAGGGGCAGACCCAGCCTACCTACAACACAGTTCTGCTCCTGTGCTTCCAGGGTCAGCACATGTGCCCATTAACCTACCATTTATTTATTTGGTTATTTTGGTTGGGGGGGGGGGGGGGGTTGAGTTTCACCACAGTGTGATATAAATGATAGAAAAAGCATATGGAAGAAAAGTGGGAACTAGATCCTCTATTTCAGCAGTAGCAGAGAAGCTGGCTGTGAAACTGCGCTTCCTCATCCCTGACAAGTAGGAAAGAATTTGTTAAGGCAACTGACGCCTCTCATTAGACTACCTCATGTGGCTGGGAATAAAACTAGCAGTTTCAAACACCCAAGCCAATCTCTGAGAAACCTATCTGCTCAGAACTGGCTTTGTCAGAGATGGCCTGCACAACACCGAGAAAGGCAGTTGCCTGTCAAACCAAATCAAAAACGCTCACGGTCCTTTGGGCCAAAAAGGGAAAATGACCTCCCAGCATAGCAGCTGGAGGATTTCTTTGTAAGACTCAAGGGCAGTTCCTTTGGCAATTATTGTTACTTTGTATATAGTGAAATTATTTCAATCAGAGAATACAGAAATTTATAACAGAATATTCTTGAACTGACTTTCAAATATACTCCCCTGAGAGACTCAGATTCTGTCTCCAAGTGCAACAGGTGAGTGAATAGTGCCTCCCTTTTCTTCTGATGATAAGCAGGTGAAACCAACTTGTGCTAATGAGTACATGCTGGGTGTTACCACCTCGCTTGTATTTTCAAGACAGCTGTGCAATGGGATGGAAAAACACATAATTTGTAAAAAGGTGGGAAAGCTTAATTTTGGTTCAAATGCTATGTTGTTCAAGCCACAAGCAATTTTTCACATAAACAGTGTCTGAAGCGTGGTGAATCCTGACCTTCACTGAGTTAGGCGGTGACTGCTGTCTCACAGGGAAAGCTCTTACCAACAGTCTCTAAGTGCATGAAGCTGTTTCTCTCAGATACTCAATTTCATCTCTTATCTTTTGCCTGTCCTCAAGGTTAATCCTTTCCTCTTTATTGTACCACAATTCTCTTGCATGGTAACAGTGTTTCCCAGCTGTATGTCAACAGCAAGTTTCATTACCAAATTCTTCATTATTGCACAAATGTCGTTAATGAAAATATCACATACACTTGGCCCCAAGAAAACCCCTTTTAAGATCTCTAGTGGCTAACTCCCTCTAGCCTGATAATTCCACTTAATACACATATTTCCCCTTCCTACTATGTCATCCATCTTAAATCCCAAAGCTTCATTATAATACCCGGTGTGTGATTTATCTTAACTTTTTAAGCACAGAATTAATAATGCATTATAATACTACAGTGAGAGACACTCGCAGAAAGATTTTGCTAAATGCAGCATGTCTATCCTAACATAGCACATAAACTGGAAAAAAATGATAACCTAGGACAATCATAATTTACCAGAGGAGTAAAAGGGAAAATACTTGAACTGTATCAGAACCAGACAATACAAGATAAACTGATCTGAAGCACAGTGGTCTGAGTAAAAGCAGCACAGCAAAAGTGATTGCAGCAACAAAGAGATAGCAGAATACTTTTGATATTAATTTATGAGGAAATGATAAAGAAAAGTGTGTTTTTTTCACGAAGTAGATATGTCTATGTAAAACATTAAAATACAATAGTTCATATGAATCAATGAATTAGTCATCTGCATTAATCAAAAATAATGTTTCATTATTAACCAAAATCGAACAAAAGAACTTCTTAGACATGTCCACTCGTTAGCACAACCACTCACAAGTTTGGCCAGCTGAGGGAAGGAACATTTTCGGTCCAGTCACTGCCTGGGTTTTGGAAATGACGTGCATTGGAGTTCTCACCACCAGTGTGAATCACAGACCTGGGTTATCTGGGCCCCTGAAGCACAAAATAAGTAAGACTTCATCACTTACTGTGTGATACAATCATTCAAAGTCCAAAATACACCAGATTTATATAACAGCTACTACAAGTACACAGGGGAGACAGAGTTCTTGATGATGTTTCCTGATAATGTTAGGTCGGGATTTCTTCCTTCCGCCTTCCAACTTACCCTCTCCTCACTGTTTACTCCTTGGATATTCCCAGTTACTATGAAGAACCCACCTCCCTTCTCCAGCCAAGGATTCTATCATGTACATCCTGGCATCGAGCCTTATTTGTGGCTTCTTGTACCATATCGCCTTTTTTTTCCCCGTTTGCTTTGTTCTATTCATAGCGGGTTTTTTAAACTGTATTAATAGAGAATTATATTAATAAAACACAGCTGGTTTGTGTTCATAGGGTCAGATTTTCTTTCTAGAGTGTTCTTTAAAAGTTATCTGGCAAGCTTTTTTGGGTCATCTTTGTATAACAAAAGCAACAATACTTTTGTGTAAGGTTTCCTGATCATTAAGAAAGTAGCAGAGGCAAGTTCACGTTCATCAGTTTAACAGAGAAGCACTCACAGTGCTGGGGTCAGCTGGCTGGTCAGCCTGCCAAGTTCCCAGTGCCAGTGGTGGCTGACCAAGTATAGTGCCGGCCCTGGGATTACCCCCAGCAGATACCAGCAAGATGTCTGCTAATCGCCCTTAGTTCTGTGGCCATATATTTAACAGCAGGAGACAATAAAGCATCATGTATCAGCAAGGTCATTTGCAGAAAGCAAGGAGACTTGTTTACAGCTACAGAGCAGTTTCTCACAAATGAGTTTCTTCTTGCTACATGCAGAAAACCAGAGCCAGTTTACTTGCATTCCCAAGCTAACAGCCCTTTCTCACAGGCTAGCTGCCTGGTCAGGCTGTGATCTGTATTTTTCCACACAATCTCATCCCCAAAACACTGTTTATGCTAGATGAAATAGTAAGTAACTGCATAGAGCAGACATAGATGTATGCAAAATATTTACGGGAAGATTTATTTAATTTGCTATTTTATATATTATATATATATACACTCACATGCACCTAAATAAAAGAAAAAATAATTCCATAATGAAAAAAAATTGTAAAACATGAAGTAGAAAGAATACAGTATCAATGAACTAAGATTTTTATATATGTGTGTTTATATACTACTTGAAAATAATTTACAGAGATATGAGAAGCATGGCCAATAACGAATTAGAAAATGCCAGGATTAAGCTTGTTGCATATTGATTACCATGTACGTCTGTATTAGATGCACATACTCTATTTCTTCTACATTACCCATTCTCACTTGAGTTTAAGACAGATTGCTCTCTTACTGAGCCGCTATCCAGTATTCGATTTTGTTCTTATTTGCTCACTGGACAAAAGCCAGTACTGTACTCAGCACACACTATTCCAGTATTGCTTTAAAGGAAAAGTATTGCACTTCAGTGAGTATAAATCTTCTTCCCCCTCCTCTTACATACAAATGACTTCCTAACAAAGACAGGGCACGTCTGTCCCACGCAGTAGAGCATAACAGTTAACTCCACCATTCCAGTGACTTGACCGCAAATAAAACCCATCCTGCCCATACGAGAAGAAAAACTAAGTGCCAAACATAGCTGAGATCTCTCCCCCGTGCTGCACTGATGTGGAGAAAGTTGATGGCTGCTTGGCTTTGAGTCTCATTATTACGGGAAGGATGAGATCTACAGAAAACATCGTGCCTTAAGCTCTATGACCATGCACCAGTTTTGATACCACTGACGCCTACAAAGCAAAACATTTTAGATAATAACATGGAACTTCTTGCTTAAATGTCTGAAAGCCAATAGTAAATTACATTATCTGTTGACATCTAACAGAAGGAACAAATTAGCCCTTTCTTATTTGCAGTAGCCACACGCTGGGATTTTAACTCAATGAGGCATGAAAAGTAATGATGACATTCTGTCACGTCTACATTGGTGATATCCGTATTTCACATACTCACTCATTAAAAATGCTTGAGTTTGTTTAAAAAAAAGTAGGGTATGGAACACTGCGTACACGCTTAATTTTTTTAATATTAGTTTATATTAATGTATGTTGTTTAAGATATTAATAAGATCCTAAATAGCAATTAGTATATTTGCATGCATTGTTCCATTAATATCATGAATATTTTCATTTGCAAGCATAATAGAGTCTGAAAATAGGTGCTGCGAATGAAAGGCTGTCCTCTGTATACGCTGAGAGAACTAAAGGTCAGCCCATAGTATCCAGAAGATCCTGTTTACTAATTCATGCAGTGTTTCACAGGCATGCTATATGGACAGTAGTAGCTTTTTAGCTTCTTAGTATTCCGCAATGGTGGAGAGCTTATTGGATTTTTCCTACTCATCTGTCATGCTCTAAGGGTTTCTAGATCATTAATGATCAATAGATCACTTTAGATGAGAATGATAATTTAGAAAATTGAAAAATATATGTGTTTCCTTGATGGGTCTATACATTAGAAAAAATGAATCCAATGTTTAACCCTCTCCTGGGTAATAAATGTAGTGTCTGAAGAGCACACTTTAGAGTTTCAGAGATGCTAGCTTTGGCAATAATCGAGCATGTATTTGGTTTATTTGTCCAAACATTTTACAAATATGCCTCCTTTAAATGTACTGACTTTACTAAGATTCGGAGCTCTATTTAGACCTTTTGAATTCATTGTTTATTTAGTTACCAAAGCAGCCTCTGCAGTTAGAAGGGTAAATACAGTCTCTGCTCAGTGTTGTGTGAGCTTGTAAATAAGTCCAAAACAGACAAAACACAAGATCCAAGAACTCAAGGGCCTTTATCATCCATACACATGAAGCTACAATCTCTGCTTTATGTTCACTAACCCTTTTTCCCCATCATCTATGCCACCTGTAATCATGCAATAACAATAAGCACATATGTAGAGTTCAACCAACTGGGAAAGAAAAAGGCATGGAATCAGCAAGTAACAGCTTAGGAGGCCAGATGATCAGCTGAGTGTGGGAACAACAGCCACGACATCACCACACAAGAAAATACCCAACTGAGGAAATCTTTTCCTTCATGTGTTACACACACATCTTGCTCCCGCATAAGCCACAGATGTCTCATACATGTATGGACTCTTGTCTCCATCCATCTTTCTTTCTAGATGCTTTGTTACCTCCTATGTATGGGAGACTTCCAAAACATCTTTGCCAACTGGTCTACGCACCACTTCGTCCTTCCTCACCTCCTGCCATTCACTCCATTGTCTGACCTAGCCAGAAATGTCATTTTTTCCTTGCTGACTCCTAAAAATACGATTTTTCTCTTGTTTTAGACAACGAAAACAAGATAGACAAAAGTCACCGTAGGCGAGACTGTATGGCAGGTGCAAGTACCCGATACAGTAACCGCAGTCACCTTGAACCATTCCAGATGACTCAAAGGGTAACTGGGAAGCTCTAGTTTTTCTCCATTTCTAACAGAGATCTTTTTCCAAGCAGCTTATCTTTGTGCCAATCTCAACATTTATTTTCAAGTTTACCATCTATTGAGGCGTGGAAGTCAGACTCACGGACTATCATTCCCAGCATCCTTTCTAGAGCCATTTTCGCGGGTAGGACTTTGGCAATTTTGGCAATATTTTTGTTATATTTAAATAACTAGAGCATGAATGTGAGCATCCTTTTCAAGGTGCTCCTCAAATTCTTTCTTAGCCTTCTTAATTTCCTGGTTACATTTTTTCCTGACATGAGTTACGTACCTTCCTTTTCTATTCCAAAGGACAGACTTATAAATGCCAGTCCTCTCTGTATGACAATCACCTTAACTTTATATTGAGCCATACGGTTTTTATTGGACCACTTTTTTTTCCCTCTTCCTTCCTGTTCCCACTCAAATTTCAGCAGAGAGTTTGTCTTGACTTCTAAGATAATTGTTTTTGAAAAGTATCTAGGCTGCCTCTAGGCTTCTTGCTTTTCGCTCCTCCTTCAATGCTTTTTCTTCCCTTTGACCTGTTGCCTCATTAGTATGCTGATCTATTCCTTTGAATTGAACACTTGTGTTCTGGATTTATTTTGTTTAGACTCTCCTATTGCAGTGTTAAACCTAATTGTATTTTAATTGATATTACAGATAAGCTTTCCCAAACACTTCTTGAGCTGGCCATGTGCACTAATCAGGACCAAAGCCACAACAGCATCTTTTCTTCTGGAATTGAAAAACAGTTGTTCTGGGAAGCTGTTATTTACAACCTCCTGAAATTTACTTCAATGTCTGTCACAGATAAGGCAATCATTCTGTGGGTAGCTGAAACACTCACTATTATTACCTGTCCTCAATTTACAGGTCTCTATCTTTACTTAACATCACTGATCCTATATCTATATCCATACTGGGGTTAGGTTAATAATACAGTCCTAACACTACATTTTGGTTATCAGTGTGACACTTCCACCTACAGGGTTTTCATGCTGTTTTCTCTTTTTCCAGCAATAACTTTATTCTAGTTCTTTCCACTTTAAACTCCGTAAACAATGCCACTTCATCTCTTGCACATCTCACCCTGCAAATTTACGTAAAGTTGATAGCCTGAGAACATCTCATCCACAGATTGCCTTCTTCCTGCAAGGTATCTCAGCTGCCCGTCTGCCAGACTTGTATGAAGCCATCATTCCAGTTCTCCCATCTGATTTCTCAGACTGCTAGCACTGGCAGAGAAGCACTGTAAGTTTTGCCTCTGGTCTGTGGCCAAGTAGATTGGACACACTGTCAAATGACATCAAGAGTCTGACTTGCTTTCCTGCTTACTGTTGTTATGCTGTGTTCTTCCCAGCCTTTTCAGCAGCGCTCTGACCATTAGCCATGTCTGTTTCAGAGATCACTGCTGTCCAACCTTGGTGCTCTTCCTCTACACGTCACCTTCCTCTGTTTTTAGCATTTTTCAAGTTTTCATGACCAGCAGCCTGCTCCTTAATCAAGGTTTCAAACCTTCCTTCCTGTTCCTCTTCTGCTGAAACATATCCGAGTTCCTAACACATGTACATCTCTTATCCTAACACCTAAACTAAATTTCTGAATGTTACATTACTTTCCATTCATGAACAATTGATCAATATCTTCAATGAACCTTAAAAGCAGACCTGACTGCTACCACAGCCCAGAATTTCTGAATGTTAATAACCTTTCAGAAAATTTGAACAGGCAGCTGCCAGATTATTAGTAGGCAACTCAAGTATCCTATCTATCTACAAGCAGAAACAGCATCAATACTGCAAAAGAAGCTCTTCCCATATAACTCTATCTTTATTTCTATCATGCCTAGGAAAATATTCCAATAGGGAGAAGAGAGTGTAATTAGTCCAATGAAAGCTCAGTCATGCCAAGCTGATGCAGATAATGATTCAGAGAAGCATGGGCGTAGAGCAGAAATTCAGCGCAAAATTTAGATAAATACCAGTAAAAAGAACAAATTCATGGCCCTTCACCCTCATCTATGATCAGCAAATGTACTCCAGCACATGTGTAGAAGGTGCAATCCAGGTAAGATAAAAGCGAGCATCCCAGAAATGGTTCCTTAAGACAAGAGCAGATATATCTTACCTGCTGCAGAGCTGTTCTCATTTGGACCCTAGCTTCTGAAATTCCAAGCACTTGAAGCAGACAGAGGAGTCGCTATTAAACGTATGGATGAACACTAGGAATGAGTAAACTCAAATTCCAGATTTACACAGTTTGTGGTTTGGACTATCTGTTGCAACATAAAAAAGTATTTCCATAGCAGTCAGATCAGTGAAAACAGGCATGAGAATACAGAGCTGTAGAAAGAGTTATGAAAGACAGTGAAAGCAGAGAAATACCATAAACCCTGCATCACTTGTGGGCAAGGCAATGCTATCAGCTAAGAATCTGAACGAGAAAAGGGTAAACAAAACACTAATTGCACTGTCTGGTGTGACAAGCACATTACTAGTTGCAGGATTACGTCACAAGCTTCATGACAACAAAAACTATGATATTTATAACTTTGAAAGCAAGTCTGCATCTTAATGCCGTGGTTTGCATTCATGAGCCAAGGATAATTACAGTAAGTTTTGCAAGAAGAGACCTCAATTGTTTAAGAGATTAGGTCATTGGGATTGATTGCATGCAATTTGACAAAGTATTTGAAAAGTGATATTTCCCAGGCTAATAACTGCCAGCAGTGCTGGGAGATTTAAGCAATGGTGAATCAAAAGCCTACAGTTTTGCACTGATCAGTTTTAGTGTGTTCATTGTGCAGTAAAAAAATATGCCTATTGATCCATATAATTAAAATCATAATCTGTGCCCCTTAGCCTTGAGCACCACACGTTTAATGGAATGAAGTATTTTGGTGAGGGTCACCATTCACCTGTAGGGCCAGCATATGTTTTTTGACTTCAGCATCACACCCTACATTCCTAAAGGAACGATTTTATTGAATACATTCATATTGATTCAAAGAATTAAACCAATGTATTGAGGAGCTTCAGGAGTTGAAAGTTTCAATTAAGTTTTCAGTCCGGCAATATCATTCTAATCAAAATAAACAACTCTCTCAAAATTATGTCTTTCCAACCAGGTCATCTCTCATATCCCTCATATGAGCAGTCTCTCTTATCCCTCAAAGCCTGCATGCTGTTTGTCCCGAAACTGTTCATGACATCAGAAACATGGATAATTTGATATACTGGACATTTTCCCATATTTCTTCCTCACGTCTTTCTTTGTTCAGAAGTTTCTCCTACCACACTGATGTTCTCGAGGCAAGTGAAACACCCCACTTTCTCAACATTTTTCAGATTCCCTGTTACTCTGCAGAGCAGAGTACTTAGCACATCATCTAATTCCAGCACAAAGAAAACAACAGAACGAAGTGGTCAAGCCTAAATACTCTACTTTCAGCAACAGCACAGTTACATTGAAGTGATGGGTCTCCACCACCTACAGTTTTCAGAGTAAATCACATTGTCCAATAGAAAGACCTTAATTTCTGAGTTTCTACCCCGGAAATAACATCTCCAGTCATATCAGGAAAGTGAAAGATTTTGTCTTAATGGCAGCACAGACGTCAAAAGATGCAGCCCATACAAGCCTCCACATAGCATGTACCAATTCTAATGACTACTCTCTGTTTAGGTCTTCCTTCAATACCACTGGTCATGCAGTTGCAAAGGCAGATTTTTTAGAATTAGCAGAATAGGGTTTCTTACGTTTGACCTTCAGTGATAAGGAACAGGTATATAATTCACTGCAAGACGTGAAGAAAGCCAGTATAGGACAGTCAGTAAGAGAGCAGCCAAGTGAAGAACAGAAAAGGATTTAAAAACAACACTCTCTAAAGAAACATTTTCACGTTTGAAATGAGACACCCCAAATTCAAAATGATTTAGAAAATTATCACAGAGTACAAATTATTCATAGCTGGCTACTGTACATTTGACAAACTATTTATGCTCCTGATTTTCAAAAGAGCAGAGAATCTCACTAATCTCAGTTTTTCCCTAAATAAGGGCTAGAAGACTGAACTGAGTATGGAAATCAAGTGGAGTTTCTAAGTACAGGCGGTATGAAACATCAGTTCATTGCACTGAGAATTAAGCTTTCCTTTTTGAGGTGTGATTTTTTTTCCCTTCCATCTTGAATCATTCATCAGCGTACATCATCCAGAACACACTTAGAATCACTTAATTTTTTTTTCTTGATTCTACTTTCACGTTATACAACAGACTCCGTCTCAGTGTTTTCAGTGGCTGCCTGCATAAGAAAATTACAGTCACTAAGATAACTGGCTCCAAGCAGTATTCCGTGTCTCACAGCCTACAATACTGGCATAACCCAGTCTACCAGGAGACCAAGAGATACTCCTACTTGCTCTCTGCAACTGCTGAAAACGACACTTAACTGAAGATGCATATTTGTCTGACAAAACAGTGGAGGCAATGGCAGAGGCAAATATTAGAGGAGTGAGTTATGTCAAATGAAAGGAAAAGACCGATAACAAAGGAAAATAATTATGCAATTTATACTCATTTGTTCTCTTCACAGTGCTACTGCAAAAGTTACACAGAATGTCTCACTATTTTTTTTTTAATAATCCCATGTTGGCACAAAAGTATTAATCCTGAGCTTATCATAAATGATGAAATGTAAGATTAACTTAATTATATACGTGAAACCCTGCTGACTGAGTACTTGTTTCTTCTGTACATACTGGTTTTGCATAATCTTTCCAAAGTGCTCAGCCTGGTCTCCCCTCAATTCACCCATGCAAAAGAATAACTTCAATAAAGCCCATGAAAATCTGTCATTCTAAGAGGCAATATGCAATAGTAAGCTGATGTTGACAAAACCAGTAGATAAAAAAAAAAATTTAATATCATTAAGTTCTCTACACTGCCCAAAGATTACTAGCTCTAGAACAGATAGCAAATATGTACGATTATTTCTGCTTGACTATGCAAATTTACTTTTGTGAACTGAGGGAATCTGGTTGTTTGTTTAGCTCAAGTAAATATGAAGGGGCCTCTCCTTTTCTGCACTGTCCACTGTCAGAAAGCAAGCTCCAACAAGAGCTTTGCTTTCCCACTGTCACCCCTCTGCTTGACTTCAGACCCTTACACTGTTCTTGGGCATCTCCTAAGTAGATACAGAAGTTTGAGCAATATGGTCAAAGCTACCGACTTTATTCAGATTACCTCACTGCTGTTGGTATTGAAAAAAAAATTAACAGCCACTACTTAAATCAATAGTTGTATACTAGAGCAATTTAAGCATCACATCAGACAAAGAACTCAGGACCCTTGTAAGAAGTACTGTCTTGATAGCTTCGTTCCAGAGGTAAACGTACAATCAAGGAACAGACACGAAAATCCCCAAGGTACAGTGGTAAGGCAACCTTCCTGTTATGGTAAAAGTATTCTAGGTAACTACTAAAAACATTTGCATTGCTTTTGCCGCTTTGGGGAACTATAATTTAAAAAGCCTAGCACGGACTTTTCATTAAAAATGTTGTACCTCAGACTATAGCACAGCTATTAGGTCAAACAGCAGTATAACAACAAGGCAAGTTTAATATTAGATTAACAGATGAAAGTTCTTCAGAAATATTGAAGTTGCTCAGAGCACCAGAATTAGCTTTTATGTTTTAAAAATTAAGTTAGAGGGAAAGCTTCCTTCCTTTTACCATATCCTCAAGGATCGAAACAAAAATGGTCGTGGTGGAAGTGTGTTGGCAAAGCAACTGCCAACAACCCAGCTCCCCTCACACAAGCAATTGATTTATCAGTTTCATGAGCTGTAAATTGAGAAAAATGTTCCCCAACCTGTAACAGTGAACTACAAGCAAATAATAGGCAACAAGCTCTGATGCAGAATTGAAAATCTAAGTACTTGTGAAATACAGCACGTGTTATGTTTTCCATCCTGTCAGCAGCCCACTGAGAACCTTACCACTATGATTTCCAGCTACGTGATGCAGCTCTTCAGTTCCGGTGATGGAGCCCTGAAACATAAAGACTGGGTGCCCTTGCTTTAGCCTGTAGGGAGCACCCACATCATTTTTGTTACATTTAGCTCAATTTTAAACAGAAAGGAGCCAGTATAAAGAAGATAAAAACAGAGTTACAATTCATTAGAACAAGAAAGAATCCTTCAGCCATAGCTGAAATGAAATTCTTTGCACAGCCAGGAGACCCTGATGGATAATTACTTGGTGCTTCTATATTTACTAGAATTCAGAAAGCTACCAATGTCTGTAAGAGTTTGAACAAGACATAAAGTGCTGTTAATATATTAATTCTGCTACATTTCCCAGAAGATTCTTTTAAGCACTTTTCTCCTTCCTTCTACATACATCATTGTCATACAACTTTCCTTTTTTTTCCTCTTTCAAGGCTCTGTTTCTGGCACATCGTGCCAGTTCTGTCTAGACTTTCCCCTTCAATCTTCCTATCCTTGCAAATTTAACAGGACATTGCTAGTTGATTCCTCTGTGCTGTGGAACAGAGAAAGCAAGCTACATTGGAAAAGCATAGATGTAATCTAGCAGCCTGCAGCAGACAGTTGCCAGCTACATGCAGGCTTGAACCTGTTTATGTCTGTAACATAAATAAAGATTTTCAAGGGATAAACTTGTTACTCATGTGAATAATTATATTTTCATAAAATAGGTTTTGCAGTAAAATATCACTGCTTCATCCACTACATAAGTATCTGAGATTTTATTTTTAAGAGTTACTAGAAATTGATATCTCCAAGCATCTTGGAGACAGAAGTTGGGGCAAGAAGGGTTTCAGTTTAGATCAGTACAGTGTTCAGTTATGTGGGAATATTTGGCTTGAATTTGATTCATTTTTGTTGTTGCTGTTGTTCCAGGTTTGCTTCAACATTGAAGCAAATATGTGTTTTATTAAAAATTACAGTTGATTTTCACTGAAATGTGGGCAGTGGGGATTCCAGCACCATTCCAGCACCAAAATATCTTTAAAATGTTACTTTTTTCTGATTGCAATTTATTTTATCATCTAAAAAGTTTCGCCTTTATTTGAAATGAAAAAGGACTTAGCCAAAAAATTTCCAACTATTTCTAGGTCTTACACAACTGGAACACTGGATCTGCATTTCCTGCTTCACTAAATACTGACAACTGTAGCAAGGAAAAGACCAAATGCTCACTGAGATCCCACAGTATCTCAGTCACCAGTGAAGACTCCATAGGCCTCCAAATCCTTTCTCAGGAGCTGTGACTTCAGAAACAAGTCAGTCACATCTTCCACAGCCTTGTCTGCAGCCAGGGCAAATAAATGACATTAATCATACCAGATTGGTGCCATAATATCCATCTTATACTCTTGTGGTTGCTTTTGTTTTAAAGCAGTGTCTGCTCTCACTACTTGTTGTTAATAGCCAAGAACACAGCACAATATGGCCCCTTTACCCTATCTCCTGCTGTAAGGCAAGAGCAAGGAAAGAGAAAAGACCAGACTGCAAAAATGAGGAGAACATGGCTTCACCGCACCAGCACATCACATCCAACAGCTTGTTTCAACTCTGAAATGCTTTTCGTAGACTGGCCATACATACCATGACATCTTGAAGGTCTTAGAAATGCTCCTGCCTTTTCACTGTGATGTCAACTCTCCGTCCCTTCTGACCAGAATCCGTAGACATTTATAAATAATATTTAATTGAAAGTCTGGGCTTTGTACTGCCCGAAAATAGAAGGCAAGTAATCCCGATCTGCCTCAGAAGAACAACTTGATTTTACTGCCATAAAAAAATCAAGACGTCTCCAGAATGCAAGAGCTTGCCAAAGACTGTCTTTATCAAAGTCAGCAGTCTTCTGTATTGAAAAGCCATACACTAGGATGGCTATGAGCGTTAGGATCATTGACATGGAAATGCTGCTTTCTTCTGGTACCCTAGGAGCATATGCATGCACAATGTCTATTGGATTAAATGCACTAAATGTTTAATATGCATTGAATGTTAGTGAAGAAGCAAACAACTCTGAAATTTTACACCTACTCTATTTCCCTTGCTTTTCCTTTCTCCACTAGAGTTAAATCAGCAGAGTGTGCCTTCAGCCTTTCTTTTCTAGAAAACAGAGCAAAATTCATTTTTATACAGTGAAGATAAATACAATCAACTTCAATGAGAAGGCTATATCCCACAAAATTAAACTTGTTTACTTTCTTCAGCCTTTTAAATTACTGTTGCAACCTGAGATAGCAAATGTTCTTCCAAGCAGAGCTATCAGACAAAAGGAACACGTGCCCCAGCTTTGCAGTGATACTGTCTGCATATGCCTGATGGCCTTGCCTACTGCTGACTCACAGGCCACATGGTACTCGGAAGTAGTATTTCAATGTAGCTGGCATCAACTTGTCTAGTTTCTCATGCTTTTGTCTCAGGAACATGATTAAAAGTAATTAGTCAGTGAACTTGAAAGAGAAATTTAGCCTAGAATGAATTTGCTCTAAGTACAGCAGTTTTTCAGAAAAATGTCATTTTCCTGAATCAGCTTACACACTGGCTAGACCACTAAAAACTTAGGATCTCATTTCAGCTTGAAAAAAAAAAATCAAGCTTACTGAGCCAAGTCAATAAATTATGTTATTCTGTACGGTCAATAAATAACCAATCTAGTTCCTTTCCAAATCCATTATCAGACATCGTGCAGACATCAAGGAGTTTAATAACTGATATCTAATGGCTACATAATAATACATTTATTATAGTTAATAATTCCTGTTATGCTAGTAAATGGACTAGCGTGGTTCATCATCATCCCTTACAGTCTCTGGATGAACAAAAAGGGAGGCTCTCAGGAAGTGATTGGTACACAACATGAACACGCCTTCTTTAATGCACTGCTTCTCATTGCTGGTGAATAATGTTCGAACACAGATATCACAGGTCTGTCATGTCACGTTGTGACATATTCATTGTCCCAACTTTTGTCTGAAGACTGTAATGACTGCAGCACTATAAAATGGAGAAAACTAGAAATTTAAAAACAAACAAACTAACAAACATTTTTTATCCATCTTGAAGATTTTCTGGCCTTTCTCTTTCTGTAGCAATGTGCTGGGTTAGTTTTCATCCGTCTGGTAAAGCCTTCAGATCCTCCCCCAGCACTGACACCCTTCAAGCAATTTGTTTTGCAGTTTTAGTTGGATAAGAAATTGTTTCCATTCTAAATGAGGTGCTCAGAACACAAATGGAGCAGGAGGTAATAATTTCTGAAACCCGCTTTGTGTTCCATGGACTCTAGCTGAGGTTTCCTCCTATGTGCTGATACAGGCTTCATTAGCACTAGCTTAACACTTTGTTTTTCAGAACAACCTCCCAGTGCTGGGAAACAGCTATGGCACAGCATTCTTCAGCTATATCCCTGTCTCACCCTGTGCCTTTTTGCTTATGCTACCTTATGTTCCTCATGTCAGGGTTGCAAGCAGGGTGAGTGTGAGCAATTACATTAGTTATCTTCTCCAGTCCTTGAAAAATAGCCACAGGCAAGGATATTTCTTAAGCCATTTCCACTCTGCCTTTAGGTGCTGTTTACATCAGAACTGGTAATTTGCATACAAATTCTTCGTATTTTATTTTTAGAGAATGTTCCTTGGCACTAATTACATACAGATCCCATGTTTCCCCTACTGCTTGCTAAAACTTCAATAAAAGCACTTAGAAACCCTCTCCACTTAAGCTTCTCTTCACGTATCAAAGCGGAAAACATTATGAAAAATCAAGCCACAGAAGTTTGTGACAGTTTAACTAATATACCAAATGTAAAGAATCTATATAGGAAGATTATTTTTGTCTGCTGCTCCTGATAGTTTGAGCTGTACACACCTGAAGCAGACGACTTCACGTCATCAGTGCAGAACATCAGCAATATCCTGGATGCGTGCTGCTTGAGGCACAAGTGGCCGCTGCTGCAAGCAAGCCAAGCGACTCGCCATCCTGCTGCTGCCCCGCAGAACCACCCTGGGTGATTGCGAAGGGAATTATCAAGTTTTTACTGACAAGGCATACAGAAGATATGAGAAAGAGACAATATTGCATCAATGTCAATAGCAATAGAAGTGACTTGTTTAATCTGCCAGTAGCCTGAGGTAAAGAATGTCACAGAAAGCTTATCTTCATAATATTGCGTTCGCAGGCAAAGCCTTGTCAGACGACAGTCTCATTTGTGGTTTCATATCTCTATCCTATCACTGCAGAAAAGTTTTATTAAAAGTAACTGACACTATCAATCCCTTCCTTGTCATCATCTTAGCCTGAGTCCTCATCTGTTACAAACAGACTGAAATCATGCAGCTTGGGATGGCTTTTTTTTCCCCCCCGAGGAAAAAAGCTGTACCTATACACACCCTGCTTGACTAGGTTCCAGCAAGGGGCTGCAGCAGGAGGTTAAGCACAGACCTGCTCTGCAGCCACTGCCCCACGCTGCTCTATGCCCTCCCACTCATCGCATGACCCAACAATTTACTGTTCACAGGCAGAGGCACATTCAGGTACCAACTCCAGATACAAGCTGGCAGTGCACTCCCTGGGCAGCCGGGCAATCGCCCAGATGGATTTTGATATGGGCTTGGCCCATATCAATTATATGTTCCCTCTCATCTCCAATCATATATTTCGTCTCATCCCCACAGGCTTGAACTGCAAAAACGAGCAAAGACTAAGAAATTCAATGGGAAGAGACATCTCTTGAGGTTCCTTCCTGTCTTGGGAAGGCAAAGAGCAGGAAAGGTTCCCTGCCCCTTCTGCTTTTTTTCCAGTTGAAACAGAAATGGAATTTTGGCTTCATTATCTCTGCAGTCAGTATCATTAGTATAGAGCAGCAAAGGAGCTTTCCTAGGGCAAGACAGGATTTGCACTCGCTACTTAAGCTAACTTGGTTTTTGAGCTAAACACTGCTAAGCTGAACTAATTTTGGTGGAAGTTCTGCCTGAGTGAACAATGCTGTCTAAGCTGAAACTGAACGAGCCCTCATTTTATACATCCTATTTATTAGAAGTTACCTTTTCATAAGTTAGGACTGTTTAAATATCAGAAAATTAAATAAAACCCAGTCATATTAGCAAAGCACTAATAGAGAAAACAGCTGAATGAGGAAGAATTATAAGCAGCACATGACAAAAAAGGTCCCCTCCATAACTGCAGCTTCTGTCGTGTGATATTAAGATGGTGACTTGAGTCTAGCAAGTATTTTAAGTAAAACAGACTCCTTTTTTGTCTGAAGAACAATGCTTCTTAAAGATGACTTCAGAGTCCCCCACCAGAAATGTGTTTATGAGCTGAATTAATGTCTGCTGAATTCAACAAATAGTCATCAGTCACTCAAAATACTTTCTTCCCAGAGAATCAAGCAGCCAAGGAAACTTGACATAACTCTGGAATGTATATGCTGAAAATATGTATTAAGAAATTCAAACTAATCCCAGAATGTTTTAGACCATAAAGTCTGCTTTCAGCTATTCTAGATCATTGGCTCTGCTTTACCAGAAACATTGTTTTACAGGTTTATAACTCAGCTATAAAAATGTGCTCTAGGCTAAGGCACAGTATAGAAAGGTCTCAGCTAAAGGATAATTTTTTCATTACAACTTTAACCTACTTTGTTTAGCTATGTAAGATCGTAGGCATTTTAAAAAACCTCTTTCCACCTTATGATTTTACTAGTGCCAGGGGTTGATTTATACTCTGTAATTGCAAGGAAGAGAAATTTAATTCTGATTTTGAGACAGGAAATGCTGTAACTACATGTTTTACATGGTCGAGGCTTTAGGTTTTTACGACAACGTGTTAGAACATACTTTTTAAAAAGAGTTGTCACTTACTGTGAACTTCATACCCTACAAAAGGATTCAATGCAATGAATCCTTTCATACCGGGAGATCTGTGACTGAGTGCTCCATCAGTCAATCTCAGGTTGTTAACTGCTAAGAGTTCTTCAAGGCCTAGAAAACAACCAGCTGAAGTCATTCAGTCTGCTTGTTTTGGCCAATGCAAAGTGAAGGCGTTATTTGGTCTTAATAATACAAACACATACACAGACCAAGCTCATGCATCTAGTTTAAAAAGGCATGTCAAGACCAAGATGTATGCTCAGAGACAAAGTGAATGATACTTGATTATAGATAAAAAGCCAATTTTTTTGAAAGGCTAAGTAACTATTGAAGCAACTTGCTTATGTTTGTCTTTCAAATCACGGTTTTGTTCTTGATAAACAGGTTTACCCAAAGCTTGCACAGAAGTTAAGTACTTGACAGGGGAAATAATACTGAAGGATCTCCAGCCTACATTGCAATTCAAGCTAGACAACTTTAACAGCCCCTGGTGATCTTGAAGTCTATCAAACTGTTAAGAAGTGGGAAGCATAAATACAGAAACAACTTTGAGAATAGTGCTTTTCATACAGATCTACGTTCAGAACAGAATGCAACACTTCAAAGGAATCAGAATCAGTTCTTGAGGTTCAACCTAGTACTATGTATAAAGCCTCACCTTTACCAACATACACCATTTTTTCTGTTTCACAGGCAACCACTTTTAAAAGTATTTTGCTGAACTTAAGTGGGAAGGAGACAGTCAAGCTAAAATACCCGCAATCCTCTCATGAGTCTTGTTCAGGCAAGGTGGGAACTAATTTCACATTCTGACATTCAGTTCAGTCATCATCACTGAAGTCAGATTTATGACAGGCAAAGTTCAGCAACTTGAGCTCAGTTCTACGTTTAATTATTTGACTCATACAAGCTAAATAGATGCAAAAAACCACACATAGAATATAGAATTAAGTTATATGAAACTACTGTAAAGATACCACTTTTTTTTTGTTTGTTTCTAACAACAGTAGAAGGGCTATAGCTTGGAAAAGCAGGCATGCTTTTCCCCCTAGTCTTGTCTTTTTGAGGCCAAACAAGAGAAATTACTGTCTGTTGCTAACTTTCTGTACAGGGTGAACCTATACCGATGTTTTCAACCAACCCTTGGGATGCCACACAGCTCACCGTGCACGATCACCATTTAAGCATTCACTGGAAGTACAGAAAGGCAATACTGTTCTGTAAATCAACAGCAGACTGCTTATGCCCTCTTAAACCAGCAACATTTTGAACATCCACCTTTGTCTAAGTTCTGACCGATAGCTTTCATCAATTCAGCTCAGAGAAGCAAATCAATCATCTTCAGGAAATCTGGATGGACAGTTCGTGATCCAGGTGACAACAGTGATTTCAGGATCTTCGGGCAGAGGGCTCACTTTAACCAGCTCAGTTAAAACATTGGTCATACAAGTTTGCAGATTCACATGTGGGACTCTTTCCACAAAGAGGAATGCCAGGTGATACTGATCAAAATTCCCCAACATGATTAAAGAAACTCATCTCCAGAGGAAGGAGGAAAAGGAAACATTCCTCATTTGTTTTATTCCTCATTTCTGTTGTTTCTGTACATCATATCAGGGCCGTGTTTTAAACCACCCTGTTACTAAGCCTTTTTTCTGCTCATTGAGGTGGTTGTCATTTTAATGAAATTGCAGTCAAGATAATGCAGCTCAGTTCCACAATAGGTGATAAGTATCATCCAGTCATCATTCAGACGGCATTTTGCAGAACTGCCACTCCCCTCACAACAAGGCTGAAATGATGGTGCACAGACTAAAACACCCTTTCTGCTTGGAATTAAGCAGAACTGAATTATTCCTGAATTTCATCAGCAACGGAATGCGAGTAAGGCTCTATTTGTACTAATGTGAACAGATGCACACAAATACTTAAAAATGAGTCATAGGAGAGGCTGAAGTACCTAGGAGATAGTAATAGCGCATCTAATTTTGGAAGCGCTTGATGATTTGTATCTCTTCTTTCAATGCCAATGGAAATAATGAAAGTTAACGCCACGTGTATCAGTGGCTCCTGGCAGTTTTGACCTTTAAAAGAAAGAACCAAGGTTTACAGATGACAAGATTCACTGCATGTGCATCTCACAGCAGTAAGCTTCTGACTTTCAGACTCACCAAGATTTACTGGAATGTCCCAGCCAATGCAGTGATATTTTAACACCCACAAGAAGCGAAATTTTTCTAAAAACATCCTCTCCTGCATTATTTTTTATTTATTTATTTTTACAAATAATTCCCAAGACCTTTTCCTGCCTTTTAAATCCTGTTAACAAACAGGATGTAAGTTTGCAGCAGTTTTCTCATAAGACTCATTAGCATTACACACTGCAAATCTAATACTAAGGCTCTGTCAGTTGTACATCTAGTACAAACATACACATGAAGCAAATGTGAACTGCCTGATACTACCGTACAGTGCCATTAATAACTCCTCCAGAACTAATTTAAGCATTTATCCAATAATTTACTTCCTTTTGAAGGCACTTGTCTTACTAAAATTCACCTGAGCTACAGTTGTAGGTATCTCTGAATCATAAATTCATTGTATTTTGAAGAATTATGTCCTGTTCACACCACACTTCCCCCATCCTGAGCACTTACAGGTTAATAGTACTTAAGGCACGGTTCTTACAAACCTTAACCTTAAAGCTATGCATTTACATTGCAGGCACAGCCAACCAAGTCTTCCTGCAGTCGTGCACTTGAAGTATTGCTGTGGCTTTTAAATGTGAGAATAACGGTTAAAAATAAGTACTAGAGACAGCCCACTCGTAATGTGGAACAGCAGCTATCTCCACAGACCTAAAGGGCATGTGTAGACAGAAAAGACCAAGCCTTTATTTGAAAATCAGTCACTATACATGCATCGGCATACCGGATGCCAATTTCCTTTTACAATCAATACAAATGAATTAGGCCTGGACTAGACAAGCAATCCAGCACATCGAACCAGACCTCTCAGTGGCTTTCCACACGCCCCTCCCCCAAACTACTGTTCTAGCTTTCCTAGCTTTTTCTCTAAACTATTTTGGACCTGGAGACTGAGAGATGCTTTCTCCTTTCCCTCATGCTTTTTCTTGGCATATGCAGCCATGATGGGAAGTGGACAGATTAAAAAGTGACATTCCACTTTTCTGCCTGCCCGTATTTTCCCATTCTGGTTCCTCAAGACAAACAGTTGGACAGTTATAATCTAACTCAATACACTGTACTTCCCTTTTTCTTTTCTTTCTCGGTGCTTACTGCGTACGTGATACAGCCTGCCCTGATGAACTGTACCCCAGAAGCTTTTTCCAGGGCTATTTACTCACCATACTCTCTGATCTAATTGAAAGTTCTTCATACATTTCCCAGGGAGAAAATCTGTTGTTAAAAAGAAAATCTTATTTAACTTTTTGCTTTGGCACTGCACTTCTGAAAGTTTTTCTGCCTTCACAATATATCACAGCTATGTTTTATTTACAACAGAATTTGTTCCAAAGATCAGTGATTAAAATTTGCTGTAGGCTAAAGAATCATAAATTTTCAAATCCCTCCCAACTAGCATTTTCAAGGTGTTACGTACACAAAATTTTATTAAAAAGCAACTTGAACAAAGCATAGTTTGAACAGTACAGAAAGCTCCTGTTCAGTTACACCGAAAACAACGCATTGTGTATTTCTGTCTGAATTTGCCTCCAGTTACTGTCAAACTTCACTTTTCTTCCAGTTAAATATGTTCTCACAGTCAAACCTGACAGAACTCCCAGTACAGCACGTAGCCTCTGGACTTCCAAGCCAGCAGGAGGTCTTTCAGTGACTTGAACATGCTTTAAACCATATCTCATCTAAGACTGCTGAAAGGTAACTTTTCTTTTCCCAGTGACTTACAAAGGAATTTTTCTTTAAGTCTCATTTCTTTAAAACAGAAGAGACAAACAAAGAGACATACGTCCAACTTCAGAAAGACAAGAAGTCGAAAGGAATTCAGTGGTAACACTGCATTCAGAATACAATACATATTTAAGCACTTTTCCAAAAAGGCAGGCTCAGCAGTACCCTGCTCATATTCGTAGAACTTACTTGGATGGCCCTGCAAAGTTGTGATCTAAAAGACTGACACACCAAATTTCCTCTCCTTTATTTTACTTTAAGGCTGCATCCTTGCTGATACCACCATGAACAGCAGTGGCAGTCGTGCAAAATAGTCTTTGTTTCAAAGATTTTCTGGTAGTGTCCTTCCGTATCATTTTCTAACTCTATAAAAACACCTGATGTAGGTTCAGCAAAAATAGTTCATATTGGTAAAAGACACTTACTCAGCAAAAGATAAGGTGTAACATTAAAATCAAAGTCTTAGTATTAAGAACAATTCTGAATGCTAAATGCCTTAAGGTAATATTTGAGGGATGATCATATGCCCAAGTCCCGCAGCCATGGAGTTATTCCCAGAGCATACCATGTTTCAAAGTTCAGCAACATACCATGAAGAGACCTGAGTTTTTAGAAGCGGAGCGCTAGACAGCAATCACTACCCCGGCGTTTGGATATTAGTAATTCATTGTGAAGTGGTTCTGTAGCTATTTTTTTTAAATTCTTCTCACTATTTCTGCAGAAAAACTGCAGGATAACACGGATCCAATATCTGTTTCTGGAGCTTAGTCCTAAGAGCTACGAATATGCTGCCTTCTAGTCAGCAAAATGCATAAAAAGCATGGTCATAAATCTGCCACAGAAGCCTAATGTTTTATTGAACCCGATCACAAGCTGACAATCTTAGCCAAACTTTGTTCAAGGAATTACAATAATGATAATACTTCAAACAATCTTTAGGTACGTCTAAGAAGTAGGAAGAAAGTTACTTTTTTTTTTTTGCTGGTATTTGCTCATCTTTGCATTATAAAAACTCACCTACTGCATTGAGGCCCTCCAGTTTGAGAGTGAAGAAGCTTCTGTAACAATGCTTCCAGAATTGAATAAATAATATTGTTTAATGATATCCACTGTCTAATAAATAATGGATATTACTTAATGCTAATTTTAGTAAGCGATAGAAAAATGTCACTGAGAACACTGATTTGATCCATTTGTTAGAGACTGGAATCTATTTCCCTTAAAGAGGGCTGCAAACTATTATCTTATTTGAAATGCATCTCTGACTACAGACAAAACATTAGTGATCATAAAGTTTTACTCCGCAGAGGTAGTAACTTTAGTAGTTCACATTCAGAGACCTAAACAGGAGAATATCGTTTTCAAGACACTGCTTATTCTAAGCCTGACTACAACTGAATTATATTTTACCCTCAAATCAGGCCCATAAAAGTAAATTAATGCAATTTTCACAATCTGCTTCACCTTCTGTAACATGGTCCTAGTGAACAGATCCAGCTCTCTCCTTGTCCCATACCAGCTGGCAAGTAGAGGTTGCTGAAAGTGCAGACCATATCACTATTTTGTTATTCTTCACTTCACACTAAATAAAAAAAAAAAGCAAAAACAAACAGAAACTAACACCAGCTACAGCCCACAAAGATAATATTCATTTCTTTCTGATGAGAAAGTGGCGTACAAGGCAGCTGCCAACCTCTGTACCACAGGAGAAAAGAGGATACTAAGGAAAAAGAAAAATAGTTAAGAAACAAAAGTGAAGATATAAATTATGGAAAGTAAGCTAAAACTCAATGTTCTGCTTTTATGAAAGACTCTGCTCTGTTTTAAAAATAGAGTAGTTTTTGCTGAATGTTTAATTATCTATAGATTGTTAAAGAACACTTCCAGACCATCTGGTGCCCATTCTGTAACTTGATCTGGAAACCTCTAGCTCAAAAATAATCCCTGCAGGAAGGCACAAACACACATACCACAATCTCATCAGCAAATTTCTGGTATATCATTCAGATAACAATATGCCATCCTCCCTCCTCCCTCCTTCCCTCCTGGGAAATCAGAGATAAAAAGGAAGAAAAGCAAACCTTCCAGTAAAATACCAAAATACTAGAAACAATGGGAGAAGAAAGGTAACATTTCTGAAGAGATTAATGGGAAGAGAGGAAGGGTTAGTTACACAAAATTCCTGAAGAGCAGCTTTAGCTTCTAAACATTAACAGCTGCAGTTTTTCAGTCACATCAGATAAACACCAAACAATGAAGTGAAACCTGAATTTAAGGAAGAAGCTTAAAATAAGACTCAAAATACTGGCAGAGAAACTGAAGCTCTCATCACACTGGAAAAAGAGCATCATAAACTGCAGAAAAGGTGTCATATCGCAGAACTTGGAACGATGCCATGGTTAATAACTATAAAGTACACTGATTTTAAAGACATGGTTAAAAACAGTTTTAACCAGAATGAAACAAAAAGCCAAGTCTTACCGCAGATTTTGGTCATCGGGATTAGTACAAAGACAACTGAAATCATTCTAGACAGTGACCACTCAAAAAGCTGTTGATAATGCATCAAATTCAAAGCTTCCCCTCTGCTTCTATACCAGGAATTGAAGTATTAGCAAGATGCATCTTAGAACCAAAACCACAATTCAAGTAAAGATCAGAACTACAGCGCACTTGGTGCAGTATCTCCAAGGGTAACCAGCAAATAATGTCCTTGAGATTGTAGGAAAAGCACTTGTTAAGCAGTTGGCATACAATCTGCAAGAGATCTTTGCAGCCAAGAATCCTTTCTGGAGTATATTTTCTAAGTTTTTAATTAAAAAGTTGTACTCCAGGAATCTAAATAATGAGGACTGAAGTCATTAGAGAGATTATTTTTGCATTGGAAACTGTTTCTGGAAATGAAAAAAAGTAAATGACACTGTCCTGCATGACATCCTGGTCGCCAAATTGCAGAAAAATGGATTTGACGGATGGACCACTCACTGGATAAGGAATTGGCTGGATGGTTGCAGTCAGAGATCTGCAGTCAATGGCTCAATGTCCAAGCGAAGGTTGGTGATAAGTGGTATTCCTCAGGGATCAGCGCTGGGACCAGTGTTACTTAACATCTTTAGGTGATGCGGACACTGGGGTCATGTGCACCCTCAGGAAGTTTGCAGATGACACCAAGCTGAGAGGTGCAGTTGACACACTAGAGGGAAGGGATGTCATCCAGAGGGCCCTGGACAGGCCTGAGAGGTGGGCCCATGCCAACCTCATGAGGTTCAACAAGGCCAAGCGCAAGGTCCTGCACCTCAGTCAGGGCAATCCCAAGAACAGATCCAGAAAGGCTTGAAAGCAGTCCTGAGGACAAGGATTCAGTGGTGTCAGTCGATGAAAGACTCAACCTGAGCCTGCAGTGTGCGCTTGCAGCCCAGAAGGCCAACTGTATCCCAGGTTGCATCAAGAGAAACGTGACCAGCAGGTCAAGGGAGGTGATTCTGTCCCTCTACTCTACTCATGTGATACCCCACCCAGAGTACTGTATCCAGTCCTGAGGCCCCCAACACAAGGACATGGAGCTGTTGGAGCAGGTCCAGAAGAGGGCCACAAAGATGATCAGAGGGCTGGAGCATTTCCCCTACAGGGACAGGTTGAGAGAGCAGGAGCTCTTCAGCCTGGAGAAGAGAAGGCTCCGTGGGGACATTATAGCAGCCTTCCAGTACCTGAAGGGGGCACATAGGAAAGCTGGGGAGGGACTTTTCATAAGGGCAGGTAGCAACAGGACAAGGGGAAATGGCTTTAAACTGGAAGAGGGTAGATTTAGACTAGATATTAGAAGTTCTTTACTATGAGGGTGGTGAAACACTGGAACAGGTTGCCCGGAAATGTTGCAGATGGCCCCTCCCTTGAAGCATTCAAGGCCAGGCTGGATGGGGCTTTGAGCAACCTGGTCTCGAGGGAGGTGTCCCTGCCTATAGCAGGAGGGCTGCAACTAGATGATCTTAAAAGTGCCTTCCAACTCAAACCATTCTATGAAAAAAAATAAAAAAACTATATAATAGCACAATGAAAATGTCTGCCTACATACTGAAAAAAAACAAAACAATAGGCAATCTCAAAATCAGAAATGAAGCTGTATCCCTAGCCTGGCGCATGACTGGTAAGATCAGGCAGAAGCTTACCAGGGGGTGTTAGAAGCAAACATTCCATCCCCTTCCTTCACATCAAGAAGTGCAGCCTGTGCTCACAGTATAAGGTACAGATGTGGGTATGTGTTTTCCCATTTAGACCGGGGCTGTATCTGGCTCTGCATGCAGTGACACAGTACTTCAAGCATGAAATGCACTTCCTGATAACCTTAGGAAAGCCATGAACTACAAACATGGTATTTAGAGCTGTTACAGAACTATGAAAATGGTTTTTAGTAAAATCTCTTGAAAATATCTAATTTTCACAAAATGTTGACAACATAATTGATAAGACAAGATTCTTATCAAGTCTTTTTCAATGGTTAACATGAACTCCAAACATCCCTGCACTACAGCAATGCACCTGCATCTAAATGACCAGTTACAAATGGCATACTAATTATCTTTGAGGAAGGAGCGTGTATGAACAGAAGAATGGAGATGTCTAAGGCAGAAAATGAAAAGAGGAATGATTCAGACCATTTCTGCCCCAAGACCCCAGAGACCATTAATATATGCAGGCAGGTTTGCCTCAAGACTCTTTACATTAAAATATTTTTGCCCTTCCATGATTTTCCTTAATGTTGAATAAGTACCTGTCACAGACATACTGTTTTTGGATTTTTTTTTCTAGCTATATTTAACACACTACTATGCTTCATTATGATGCAACAGACCCTACAGGCGAGGTTTTCTATTTTATTGATCTGTACGGATGATTAATGTTACAATTTATTTCCCCCCACCCCCCAAATGGTTTGATACTCATTTAATTTCCTGCAAAATGTTTGCAGAGGAAACATGACACGGGTCATCCCACAGAAGCCTTTTAAATGTTTCCAGACTGTTCCATGCATCATATCACGATGGATTTTCTGTTATGCTCATTCTTTACTTTCTCCAGCAGTAACAGAGTCACAGAACCTAAGTTTTAAACTCATGGAACAAATATTCACCGTAATCAATTCACTTTCTTACGCTACACTAACCCAGAGGAAGAGGAAAGGCAGACTACCATTGTGCTACCAAAATTCAAGAGGGGCAGTCACAAGCGATCTCCAGGCTTACACCGATCTAAGCATCTGTTCACACAGCATCATATCAAGGAACAAAGCCCCAGCTCTCAGCAGCCCAATCTCCTTAAGAATTCATGGAGTGAGTCTGCTTAAGAGCAGTTCTTCATGAATCTTCCTGTGATGCTCAAAACAAACAGCAGCAGGCTGCTCAGCACTCACATCTGCAGCACCAGCTCCCAGCAGCTCCCGGTGAAGAGCTGGGAACAACCTGTTAAATATCCCCAGCAGGAATGCAGAGCTCATGGATGAGAACACCAACACCTGGGACACCTCAGTGTCTTGGGAACTGTTGAAAGGAAAACATATCCATGTGGTTCGACAATGCTCAGTGCACAGTCTGCAGATCTGTGTTCAAAGGTGCAAAAAGTGGCAGCCAGCCACTCAAAAGCTGAAGCAGTGTATGTAGCTCTACCAGAGAGCTAGTAGCAATTTTTCTTTTGTGTTTTTCTCATTTCAGTATCCTCTTACTTTGGCTTTCAACATACCTATCGGAAAACTTTCATAGTTGGGAGGGGTTTTGGAGAAACAAAAAGCTTCATTCACCCATTAAAAAACCTGGCTACAATCTTACAAATATGCCTGTTGCAATCCACAGATCTGAGGATAAATGCCAGCAGAGCACAACAAGAGCCACTGCTGGTTTATACTGGTGATATAACCCCAAATACAGTGCAATGCTAGGAGCATTTTCCTTTCTGAAAAAGTGCCACCATTTACAAGAAGTCTGAGCAGACATTTCAAATAATGGAACCAGGTATTCAGTTTAGTTCCTGAAGCCATTAAACACACACGATACGAGAGTCTATGTCGCTGGCATTAAGAGACATCTGTGTGGAAAACAGCTCTGACTGTATTTTTGCCCGTGTTCAATGTTCCTTCCTTTAGCACATTACAGAAAACATTGCTTCAGTGAAACAAAATAACCCAATAATACCATACATGCAATAATTAAACATTTCTTCATGTTTCAAAAGGAACCGAGACCCAACTTCTACATGCCAACTACAAAAAGACAATGACTGCACAAAAAACATAAGGAAAAGAAAACAATGGAAAAAACAGAACCTTAGGTCACTGCCTCATAGTTACGAACAGCTCTGAATGTTGGAAGAAAGAAATTCTTGAGAATTTACCTGTCTACGTATCTGTTTTAGTGCACCAGAGTCAAAATGATAAAGTTATGACTTTAAACTAAAATAGCACTAGAAAACGTGCTAGAATAGTAAAATAAGAAAAACCCTGAACATCTCTCAGGGAACCCAGACATTTCTCCAGCTGTATTATTTTTTCTCTAAATGGCTTTGTTGTTGTTTTTTAATTCATTTTCTATCCTTAAATGGATTGTGCTACTGAAAAACCATCAGCCTCTGCAAATATATTCGATCCCAAATGATAAGTATACAGAGATCAAAACTCTTCACCCACATGACAGAAATGTAAAAATGTAAAATGCAAATGTTAAATGCCTGTGAGAGACAATCCTATTTTACCTATGTACCCACACATCTCCAGCGTTTTCATTACACAATCACAAATATGCAAAGTCTCAAGACAGAGCAACTGAGAGCAATTCACAGCAAATGCTCCTTACTTGAACATTCAGTCATTCGATGGAGGCCAGTCACGGGATATTTACTTTGTTTCTGCCACATAAAACAGCTTCTGACAAAAACTGTGGCTATGCTAAGAGTGAAAATTCTCTCCTTTAAAATGGGAGCTGAAATGTACCATAGCCACTTGTGTATTTATTACCAAAAATTATCCATTAAGGTGTGCTTCAGCATAAGAAAATGTCTGCTGCCTTCATTAGGTTCAGTCAAATCTCCTCTATTTACAAATGAATCTCTGTTGCTTCTCCAGCTCTGACTGCGTTTGAAGGGATAGCAATGTCCCCATCATCTCACACTCAGTCAAAAAATAAATAAAATAACGGACAAGCAGCCACAAAATGCAAAGACATAATTCTGCCAACGGTTCTAGTGATATAAACCACAGAAACAAAGCCCTGAAAGCATCATTACAGATAAGAGTATCTCAGTACTTCTGAGATAAAATCTGATGTATAGTTTTGGCCATCCTAAACCATAGGAGGCTCCAGTTCCTAAAGGACAGGCTAGATGTAAATCCTTACACACAAAAGAGCAAAGAATAAATCAGGTTGTTTGGAACCGAGTGGTGAACAAAGAATACGGAGCTATTTCAAGGATACAGGCTTTGGAGAGAGGGAAAAGCTGCTTCCTTTGGCTGCATACTTTCTGAAAAACGAGTTTTATTAAAAAAATGAAATGACAGTTGTTCTGTGCAATTATGTCCACACACATTTCTCAGCAGATGGTGAAGGCATCTGTACTGTTTTAAACTTGCATCACAATTTTAACAGGTTCACTTGATGGATCTGCGTTCTTTCATCTCCTTCAGCATACTAATTTTGTCACTCCCAGCAATGATTTTACTCAGCACTTCATATACATGCCACAACTTGACAGCTATACAATCCACTCTTACTAAAGGCAGAATGAAATGCACTTATGCTCCATTGTACTAACCAAAGACTGTCTTGCCTGAGATTCTAAGAGTATTAAAATTTCGTTCTTGTTTCTTTTTTTTCTTTTTTTTTGAAAAAGAGCAAGCTCAAAATTGACTTTTCTTATTTTAAAAGGACCTCATTTCTATTGCTTGATTTAAGAAGCACTTCCCTTTTGTAAGGTAAGCTGATGCAGACCAGCGTTGGTGTCCGTTTGGTATGCTGTCTTACATGGCTTCATCTTACTATTTTGTTTCTTGAGCACATAGGTTGCAGGTGGGACCTTTGTAACTCAATGCCAACAGTGAATAAAAGCAGACCAAGTTCTTTGCAGAATGTGATGAAGCTCAGGAGCATCAGTGGTGCCGCACACATTTTCATCAGAATATAACAATATTTCTAGCCCATTCAGTGGGCTACAAAATTCCAGTGGTACCTGTGGCTCATTCCGTATTGAAAAGGATATTCTTGCAGAGGACATCTTCCCAAAGCAACTATTAACGCATATTCCTGTGGCAAACAAGAACCTCAATCTATTGTACAACAGCAGGTAAAGCATAATCTCACATGTTCTCTCAATATGCTCACTGTATTTTCAGTGAAAGTTAACGTGGAGCTGAAAGAGGTGGACTATCACTCTTACAAACATTTTGTTTGTTTGTTTCAATGATAGATACATAAAAGTAGATGAATAACCAAGAAAACGTCTACTGTTCTATCTTAGAACACCTCAACAGCACTTTAAGACGTGATTCAGGCCCTATTAAATGTAACAGAGATTTCCATTGACCTCAGCAAATTTTGAATCTGACTTGCAAATTAGATTCTGGCCCCTTTCAGTAGTGTGTGCAGGATTAACGGCCTGGGGAAAAACAACAGCAAAAACAAACCAACAAACAAAGAACAAAGCAAAAAACCAAAGACCTAGTAATCACCTAGCTCAACCTCACTCCATTTTGGAATACCCTTCGCCATTGAGGAAATTCCTCTTCCACTTGCACTTCTCACCTGCAACATTCAGTGCCAAGAGAAATGGTGTGAATACAGAAACACTGCATCCCATTCATTCCCAGCAGCAAAGAGCCACCACTGGACCAGAAAACACCCCTGCAGAGAACATCCAACCAGTGCAAGGAGTTTGTGAGTTACACTTCACACTGGGGAAGGGGAAAGAGGTAACATGAAGCCACTTCCTGTAAGTCAGAGGCAATTGTACAACATAATATCCTTGCTAAAATAAGGATTACAGCCCAACGCTCCACTGTCACAACTGTAAAGTTACTCACTCCCATGTTAGCAGTGGTATGGCTCAACAGATGTACTGATTCAGTAGCATTTTAAACACTGTTTGCAGGCTTAAGTGACTCTATAAATAGTGAGGCAGTGAAAAGCCAAAGCCAGCAAGCCTATATGGGGAGTCTGGTACACTTTGGCAGGAAGACAAATTTACTTATGGCTTAAGGAATTCATATTATACACTCAATTTTGTAGCTCTCATTCAAACAGTTGTTTTTTTTTTTACTGCTAAAATGATGTTATACTTGAGAAAAAATATAGACAAAAATTTTGCAAAAGCCACAGTTACTGAATAAAACAGCTAAGTATTTCTTGTCTGAGTAGCTTCTTGAGGGGTGGCGTTTATTTCATTAACATCGTAGTATACATTTCTATTTGGAAAATAGAACACTTTACTAGACCCAGCCGGCACAATAAAAATTCAGGTTCTATTTACATCTAGTTGCCAATTACTAACCTCCAGTCAAGGTGACTTTGCTATTCTTTGTTACTCTGCTTTACCATAGCTACAGAGATTTTTATTGTTCTGAGTTTTGAAGCCCACAGAAGGTTGCAATGAGTTTCTGTATTACATGCTCCCATTCAGTCCCAGTAGGTTTTCTGCAACATTTCCTTAAAAAAAAAAATAGATCTGATTTTAATTAAGAAACATAAAGAAATAGACCAGATGCTCTATAGTAACATAGATGCCTGATCAAATTTTCTGTCAGAGGAAACTCAGTGGCAACAAAGCCTTGGTTTGGACTCATTGGCAGAACACAGCCAGGACTGCACAGAGTTGAAAAGTACTCATGGGAGACAGAAGTTTGTGATGCACTTTGATTCTTCCACACCTTCAAGTAAAAATTATTCATTTACTTAAACCCTAAAGACAGATTAATCTTCTTTCAAGTATGTCTTATGCACACTCTTCTCTAAGGTTGTAGAAAGTCAAACATGACCTAGAAGTTGACCAATACTGATAGATATTTAACATGCAGATTAATTGTAGTTAATTAGGAATATACTTGGCTAACATAAGCATATGGATAAACTGTTGTATCAATAGAATTTAAGCAAAATGAACAATTTGACCACTACTTCACCACCTGGGACCTACTTGATTTCCCAACAACAGAACAAGGGCAGAAGAATGAAAACTTCTTCAATAAATGTGATCGTGGAAAAAGAAGGATGACAAAACGAGCACGGAGACTTCATTATAATCAAAGTTCTCAAAGCAGTCTTGACAGCTCTCTGCTAGTGAGGATTTACTACTACTTATGGAATTAACCCAGTATTTAATGTGTATACTAGTTTACATTCATTTTAAAATCCTTCCTACTTCCCTCAGACCAGTCAGGGAAAGCATTTAATTGAAAACAACCCCAATTTGTCAATTACCTGCATCTAATGGGACTATATTTAATTACCATACTGACTGCAATTCCATGTTGACATATATTACTCACATTGTTCCATTTTAACGCAAACATCTAGGCATTAAAATATTACAAATAACTTCTGAGTACTCTGAGAGCACATGTACTTTCGCCTAGGGAAGACAAGAAAGAAAAGACAGCACCATTCTTTTAAAGACAGATTTGGAAACCTGAATTCAGGACTTCCTTGCATACAGTAATGCGAGAGATGCAGTAAAAGAGTATTCCTTCCAAACAATGGAAGTGAGATAATGCACAATCACGTAACATGTTTGATTCCTCACCATATTCAGATCCAATCAAACTATGGACTTCACTGACAAACAAAAAAAACACTGACAAAACAAAAAAATTTGTTTTCCTTCAATTTTCAAGAAGCCCTAAAAAGCCAGTGCATGTAGCGCAACTTGTCATTGATCCATTGCCATTCTGAGCCCTAAGAACAGAGCCAGATTTCTTCTCCATGCTTCCATGGAGGCAGGTGGGACCAAAGAGAGCACAACAATGAGACAAAATACATCCTTCCACAGGTCTGCCTCTAATTCAGGACTTCTGGAAGTCCAAGTGACACAATGTTCCTGCATAACAAACAGGAATACATATTTATCGTTCTTTTTCCCGGAAAGGCTGTAAAAATACATAAAAAAATGAAAGACAAACACCTCTATGAAGTTCACTAGTAACTGCAAATCTTCTGTGTTTACCAGCAGGCTGGATAGCTGGCTTCAGGACTGACTTCCCAGATTTCTCTTAGGTCTGAGCATTAACCCACAGAGCTCATTGCTTTCGGTTTTCCTCCTTGTATGGAGGGCTCCTGTTTTCCCTGTATATTTGGACCTTTATGTATTAATGCCCTGCAGCTCATAACCCGGTTTCCCCTCTCAGCAACAGAAGCTAAAACCTTCTTCACAAGTGAGTCTGCCCCACCACAACCTGTTAACCAACAGAAGCAGGTAGCTGCTTACAAAGTACTTAGTAATCTGTTTCTAACACACCCCTCACCAAAAATTATTTAAGTAATTTGAATGAAGGGCTTAAGTTTTAAACCAAGCACTGATAATTCCTATAGCTTTTTCTTGTATGGGTCACAGCACATGAAAACAACCCAGACGATTCATCTTGAATGAGCCTCAGCAAACCATCAGTCAGGAATCCTCAAAAATCTCACAGAACACCAGAGGGTCTTTCATTTCCCATGTTTGGATTGATTCAGGAGATCTATATACGGACAGGAAACAACTGCACACCTTAAACAATTTTATCAGGAATCACACGTTCTGAGAAAAAAACTCTACTGCCAAAATTATTGCAATTTAACCCTGAATTTGCAAGGAATGAGTTATAAACCAAGAAATCCGAGACAAATAGTTCACTCATTAACAGCGTGCAAGCGCACAAAACCACCACAATCCAGACAGGAATAGTTCAAAACCTGCCACGGCAACAGTGCATTAAAGCCAGCTATCAAACCCCATTCCTCTCCACTAGCTGATTCACTTCGCAGGAATAAAAATATCAACACTCCCCATCCTAGCCCCATTTTAATGCCAAAATAGTTTTCAGTAGTATGCTTAGAAAATAACCCGTAGGTTGTAGAGAAGAGAATCAATCCCTGTAGACTGTGGTAATATGTTGATAAGCATGGTATTTGTTTCACCTTCACCCCTGTTAGCCTCTTCAAAGGTCTAGATTTATGGGCAACAGCATCTGCTCCTCTCAGAGGGGTTTTGCAGATGCATAGCATTAATCTGTCACTTGATTTTCCACTTGAGCTAGTATACACAAGAAAGCACAAGAAGAAGTACGGTATGTTGGTAATGACTCCCCAGTGATATATCCATACATACTTTACAATGGAATGTGACCCCTACGCAAATGACGCTCTTATTCCCACAAAAGCTGCTTCACATCCAGTTGGCTTCTTTCCTGAGCGTGAGCAGGAAGTGCAGCAGGGCAGACGTACACAAGACAGCCTCAACATTATAATGGCCTCAATATGGTTTTTGGATTTACGACCAAGTCATCCCATTAGTATATAGCCTTATTGTAATACAATTGTAAATATAATTATGTGAGATTAAGGCTATCCTTCAGCAAGGACAGCTGTACAGCACTAGCAGTTTATTCTTACCTGATACAACATATGTTACTGT
Source organism: Numida meleagris (assembly GCF_002078875.1). Classification (NCBI taxonomy): domain Eukaryota; kingdom Metazoa; phylum Chordata; class Aves; order Galliformes; family Numididae; genus Numida; species Numida meleagris. The sequence continues at coordinate 8,252,838 of NC_034414.1, read as the reverse complement.
ATTCACATATTTTGAAAAATTAAGAGAAACATCTGTGTCACATCACAGCCGCATTAAACATCTGCTACACATTTTCTCTGATGAGGCTTCTTGCTCTGAGTCCATACTTATCTTTCAGATTTACCTTACATAGTTTTGAAGTAGTCATTTCTTTCAAGAAAAACATTTCTATTGTACCACGTTGTTCTAATACCACATCAAAAATGAAAGCAACACAACGGGTTCAAGAATTGCATTCTTTTCTCTGTCTGAAAATATCCTGTATTCATCATCGTGCAATCCTTTGTTTTAATTAATGAGAATTTTTTAATCACTTACGTAATGTTCAACATCCTTAGCATTCAAACATCTAACAGTAGCATATTCAGAAAGTAATTCATATTCAATTAGCTGAAATCCTTCACTCGTACATATTAATCTTCATTTTCTAAATCACACAGAAAGGTATTTGAAATGCTAGGAGTGGTTTGATCTTACTGAAAAGTAAAAATGTTAAGATGATTAGATTCTGAAAGCCTTCTGGGAAATAGTTTCAAGATCACTGATGGTCAAATACTTCCTCCCAGGAACTCTAGTTCCTTTGCTGAGAAATCTGGCTTTAAACAGTATGGCGCTATTACTCGTGCAGTCATATAAACCAGATTGACAGTTTAAAACCTAAACTATCAAATAGCATAGCAATTACTCTAAATTTCAAAGCTAAATTTTTAAAATATTCAGGATTAAAGCACAATACTGATATTGTTGCTTTTAAACTGCAGTAGACATTTCTTAACAGAAAATTATCAGTTGCGCCAAAATACATATGGTGGGAGGGACTTCCTTGATCACTGGGGTGATATTTCCCTGAAGTCTTAAACATACATAGTAGATACTAAACCCCTCCAAAATATTTAACAGCAATAGATTCTGCTCATGCATCCATAACAGTTGAAAAACACTCTGAGCTTCTAATGTATATCTTTAGTATAAAAGATGAAAAAAGCCTTTGAGCATTCAACAAAAATAAAGAACAAGGGGATCTTATTAATGCATATAAATACCTAAAGCATAGGAGTCAAGGAGGTCAAGCTCTTTTCAGCTGTGCCCAGTGACAGAACAAAGGGCAAACGGGCCCCAAACTGGAACACAGGAATTTCCTTCTCTGCAGATATTCAAAACTCTACTGGATGCTTTCCTCTGCAGCCTACTGTAGGGAACCTGCTTTAGCAGGCAGTTGGACTCACTGATCCCCAGAGGTCCCTTCCAAGCCCTACGATTCTGTGATTTAGTGACACTATAGGTCATGTACTGTCAAGGAATTACAGTGAAACAGGTGAATTGAGCCCAGGAAATCAACTTTACTCTGTAAAACAGAAGAAGACAGAAAAACAAAAATCCCAACAGCCTCTGTCAGTCTAAACAAGGAGAAGAGATGGGAAAAAAATTCTTTACTCCCTTCAAATCTGACAACTGCAAGCCAGATGGTATTGCCATGCACAGAGGGAAAACATAAACAGGATCCTGAAATTTTTCTCAACAAACTACAGCAGAGCATGCTCAATCTCCCATCTTTAGTTCCCAGAAAAGACAAAACAAAGAATTGAACTGTAATGCAAAAATAAGAATGCATGAGAGGACAGGGGAAGGAACACTTGTTAAACTTTCCATATGAATAGTAGCAATCTTCTACTCACGTATAATTGATCAGAAACAGAAGACATTTAGTTTAACAAGTCTTTGCAATCCATTTAAAAAATTCAAGAATCAAGTGATGTAACTCTTTCCTTGAATTTTTCAAGATCTATTTCAGATACTAGGTTTTCTAGCCTTTTTCTCTACTTTAAAGTTGATTTCATAACTTCAGACCTGCACTGGTTACAAATTCAGCACCAATGCTGAAATAGAAGTGAAAACTATATAAAAATCGCATAAGCATGGCTTACTTCATCCTTAATAATGGATAGGTTTAACATCATCCATTAGCACAAGTATTTGAAATCTATAAACATAATTATATTTCAAATTAAAAACAGAAATTACTACAAAAATTTCACACACTGCTTCCAAAAATTTGGTGACGTGACTATAAAGATCACCCGGAACAAAGCTTTAAAAAGGCACCTCAGAAAGTATAAGAGAGCTAAACAGAACTTCCCCCAGGGAGCTCAGTGGGTGCCTTTTCCAGATAACAATCCAATTCAAAATTTTGAAAATATTCCCATAATCTCTTCCAAGCCAAATAATCTCTCCCATCAGCCCATTCTCCCATCGCCTGAGGAGATACGGGCTTTATCTTAGTTTTTCACCTTTGTTCTTCTATGCTACCTTTATCCTGAGTTGTAACGTTGCTTCTGATTTCCTGTTTCCTCCACGAACAGAAAAATAGGCTTTCTGTGAATCTTCCAGTCCTATCTTCTTACTTTCCTGCCAAAAATAACTTATTTCAGCAAGCCCACCAGAATCATCACAGCTCAGAATTAGCAAGGCTCTGGTTTTAGCCTGTTTAAACAATATAACATTTGATGATGTTACATATGCAGCTGGTCTGAACCAAAACAAAACTACTCACATGATCTGTGTTAAGCTGCCATCTTCACAGACATTAGTCTAAATTCATTATGTAATCCACACTGAGTTTCCTTCGCTATTTATTCCAAATGCTTAACGACTATCAACGTACTCAACTATAGTTAGAAGATGAGATTTGCCATGAAGAAGAATTTAGCCTGAAAAATCTTTATTCTTTAGGACAAGTTGGAAAAAAAGTGATTTTATTTTCTGTTCCAGCACTGAATTTCTAGTTGGTCAACTAAAAAGTGTATTTCCCACAGATGTAAACATTCTGAGTGCATATTAAAGCATACATACTTCAGTACCATTAAGCAGCACGTTTCAGAAACAAACAGACTAACATTAAAAACATACGGAAACTGCCTTCAGAAGCATCAAATGGTTTAAAAAGTCACTTCATGCTCAATATAACTATCAGGTGCCTTACATTAGGACCCTTAAAATTAATCTGAGCTCTGTACGTCAGTTTTAAAAAAAGAATTTCAGTTTATTATACACATACATCATCACAAATGTTATTGGAGATTTCCTCTAGTAATCTGACCCATGCACAACTTGCACCGCATGCTATTCATTCAAGAGATCATAAGGGGTACTACAATCTTCTTATGCCAATTCATTTCTGGGCAAGGTATTAGCTTGTTAAATAGACTGCTACAAACCTACATTGAATTATGTATCCAGTATTTTTGAGCATTGTCTCAAAAAAGTAAACAAAAGGCATAGCATTTGCCAACTCTGTACTATTATACTGAAAGTTATTTTAGATATTGGATGGTCTGACGAGTTTTTATCTCTTAGAAAAACACAATTAAGAGCTTTAGTCTCACAGCAGGTGTTAGTGCTTGTTTATATTACAGGACTGCCAAGGTTTCTCTTTCTCAGTAGATTGTTCTTCTAATCTTACTTCAAATATTCTCCTTTTGCTGTTGGCAATGCAAGTATCAAGGTCATGCATCAATATACATGAGCTGTACACAGCTCCATTTCTTCCTCCTCTGAGAGTGGAAGTTCAGAAACTCTCCCCATACCTGGCACAGAGCTCTTGTAGAGGAGAATTCAGAACCTACATCTGCTTTAGTTTTAATAATGCTAGCTTAAATATGCCAATGGGAGTTGAAAAATTGAAACAAGACACATTCAGCTTGTGTCACACCCGGTGCTCCCTTCGCCAAGTCCACTCTTCTGCATTAAATGCAAACCTTTCCATCCATTTCCACCCATGTGACTGAGCACCTGGGGCACTGACCTTGGGGTCAGTCCCAAAGCAGCTGAAGAGAGTAGCTGGGACAACAGACCAGAGGAGCTACCCATAACTAAACCAAGATTTGTTCTGGGGAAAAACAGGAACCATCACACACCTACCCTGCAGGAATGGATTTCCTGGAAAACCAAACACAGCAAAGAAAGATGCCAGAAGCAAAAGCAGTATCTAAAAACATATACAGGAAAGATTGCAGTTTGAAAGTGATTGACAGTACATTATTATAGGTGCTTCTCTTAATCCATGGGCACTTTGGATTTTTGTGGCCTTTCCTACTTTAGCTGCTTTCCTTCGAGCAAGCAGCAAGGATTTTCTTGAGACATTACAGGCCACGGTCTATGACCATCCTTTTGTGGATCAAACAGTATATCATTTATTCTTACATAAGAAATTTTCCTATTCTCTCTTTCATGCCTGAACTTCCTTATATTTATTTTTCATTCATATTCACTGTTTCATGACCATTCCGTTTTTTCTCTTCCTCTCATGCCCACCAGTTTTCTGATCCCCTTTTCCACCCTCTTGCCTCTTACCCATTTCCTATTTTAGCATTCCTTAACAGTTCACAGATCCCTTAGCTACCCTTTCTTCTATTCCAGACTGTTCTACTCATTTTCATCCAACCTCTGTTTCTAGCACCCTCTTTGCCTCTGAATAGTTGTTCTTTTGCCCCCCCATTCTTGACAAACCAGTCCACTTATGCTCACAATGGTAATGCTTATGACAGTGGAGGCTAACGAATAGAGCTTTCCCTGTTTGGCACTGGAAACAAATACCCTATTCTCTTCCAACTGCTCCCTCTGCGTGCATCTTCTGCTCACCGCTTCTGGTGCAAATACTCCAAGTTATTTACTGCTTTACAGCTTTTATTCTTGCACAGGGATAACGTTTGGGAGAGAAACATAAATAGCTGCCCCCAGAATATTTTATGATGATCTTTCTTTCAGCCTCCTTCAACTCAAGTGTTAGGATACTGTCAGATGCTTTATCTTAATTTTGTCACTGGCAAGCAAATTCCTTGCATGTAACTTCCAGTGACAGGAATTTAGAATTTCTGCAACAGCCAACCATAAACAATTAAACCACTGCATTCAAATGTGTAACTTCTATTTCTGCTCCAAATTTAGAGAAAGCTCCTGTGATTCCTAAATACATTGTTTTCACGTAGGCCTGCACACAAACCAAGCAAAATAATCCGCTGCTTGCTTAGCATTGTGTGGAGTCGGACCTAGATGGCCTTCATGAATTCTGGGCTGTTAAGAATTCTTTCAGTTAAGTTTACATTCTAAACGCTGAAAGCTTCCACAGTTCTCCTATTTCACTGGGTAACCCACTTTCCTGGCAGCCTAACATTCTCAAAGAACCTTTTTTTTTTTCCAGTCAGATATCCCGAAATATTCTCTTCAGTCTTCCCACTACTCATTAGTCATTCAGATATCAAAAGCCCTTTGGCCCATCCTTCTCCTGGTTTCACTTTCACCTGCAAATTCCTTTGATTTTTCATTTTGCAACTTTCATATCTTAACGCCCGTCAGCTTTTTCACCAGTATCTCTCAATTTACTGTTACTCACAGACAATATTTTTCCTTCTTTTATACATCTTCAACTATGCAATTGAATGTAACTACAGTCTTTCACTTGTCAAGCGTCATCAACTGTAAATACATATTTTATATTTAATCTCAGGATGTGCAGATTGAATATACTTATAACCTCAACATTATCTCTTTGTATGGTAGATACTCAAAATGTATCAAATGAATGAGGAAAGCTTAATGTTGCTTTGTCAAATACCAGCTCATATTTCCTGAAATGCTCTTCCACAGCCTACAAATTTCCATTTTACTTAATTTGTTATGAATTATTCCTCAATGATCAGCCCAACAATCTGAGGACTTGATCAAAAAAGTTACTTCATATCAGTTTTTCCTCAATTAAACAAACCAAATTGCTGCTCAAAAACACTTGGCCTTCTTTATTATGAAATCAATCTTAAAAGGGTTTTTAAGATCACAGAAAAATGCCAACTCCTTCGCTTGAGTAAATAACGAAACCTTGTTCTTCAGGACAGCCCTCGTCTAAACTTGTTTTCAGATTATTGTTCTTAATATATTATCAACTTAGATATCATCCCACGTTAACACTCTATATCTTTCTATGAGTTTTAATAATACTGCTTTTAGGTTTAATTTAACTTGCCCACCTTCCAATTGATGGAAGATGACCAATTTTTTCTTACCAGTATACAGAAAGCATAAAAATGACTTATTGTGCTATTTTCCAAGTAAGCTACTATAAAAGATAACGCTTAGACTAGGTAATACGCACTGTAGTTACTATACGTAAACCATTTATTAACTTACGCACACCAAATGGAACAGATGCTAACATCAAGCATGCCGTCATAAAATCTTTCCAAGCAATTCCGTATGTTTATCCTGATTTTTTTTCCTTAAAGTGTATTCTGCATCTATTGTAGCAGAAAGAGAAATTGGAAGCTTGACCAAAAACTTGCAAAAAATCCTTTCCTTTATTAGCAGAAATATTGCTATGCACAACGCAACATACATTCCCCTAAATTATGTTTTCCACTGAAAATCATAATGACATTTTAGCCATGTGTTTACTTACCCATTTCTGAATAAGCTCTCTTTTGAGACATTCACATCTCATAACAGCAACTTTCATTAGAAGTTTGGGATTTCTTCACATCTTATTTGACCTAAAACAGAAGCCAAATGCAGACCCATCTAATGATTTTCAGCAGTATTCAACCAGTGAAAATCATTTTTATCAATATTGTTATGTAATGCATGATTTTAAATTATCTATTTTCTAATGGTGACCCTTTGTCAGGACATGAACCCATCTAAATTTATATGTTCATCCCTGCTTAATTTTGTAATTTCAACATAAATCCTTAAATCATGGAAAAGTAAAATAGGATGTGAATTTGAAGCACAACATGCTAGTGTCTCTAATAGTGATTTGGAAGAGAATTTTGGTAGTTGGCTATATTCAACAGCATCTTCGTAAATTCCTTCAAACTGAAGTGAAGTACCGCAACAGGAGATGCCCATTATTGTCTCTATGTTCCTTCTAATAACTTCTAGCCAACTAACATGGCTTTCAAGAAAGCCAAAAAAACAACCCTATGAAAAATATATTATCATAATACAGACCTGGATGAATTTTATTCTAGGATTCAAAACAAATAGGCCATACCAAAAATAATAATGCTAGCACTTGAACAATCCATTTAAGATATTGCTTTTTCTTTTTTCTTATTTTTTAAAAACAAACATGCTTTCATTGTATGTGCTACTATGGCTTCAAGGTAATGTGACCTCTTCTGTTTCTTGGTGCTTTCTTTTTATTAGCACATGTGAAAAGCGTTGACCTTGGAGTCCTTAAAAATAATATCTTCCATTTGTCTGTGGGTCATGTAAACACAAAAGCTTACGGGATTAACACAAGTGATAAAAGCTATGTCATATAAGTGTTTTGTTTTTGTTTCGCAAGTGTCACTGTAAAGGTTAAGAGTACTTCATTCACCAGTGTATTTCCAGAGTGCTTTTAATAGCTTCAAAACTCATGGTAAAAGCCAAACATTTTCTAAATAATAAACTGAAAAACATATTAATAATAAAATCAAGGGCCACACATATGGTGACTGCTGATCAGATATGAGAGGCTCAATAACAGGAATTCTCATCCACTTGGAAGTGGAGAAGTTAACTTTCATACAGTCTATTCAATAAGAATTACTTCTGACTTTCAACTGCGTGGATTTTATTTCAATTTGTGATCAATACCGCATTTCATCACCTAAAATCTCAGTTGTTTAGTTTCCTTAAAAGAAACTTTGCAATCTTCTGCTGCAGACCAGACCTTGAATGATATAACTCTTCAAAGCACAATGCCTTTCAATTTCCTTCAAAAGAATTCAAAGCCAGACTTGTTCCACCACCAGGGTGAGGGAGGGAGCAAGCAGCAGAGTGCTTATGGAGGGGAATATCACAGGCTTTATGTGACCAGGAGGTTAGATTGATGCTCTCTTAAAAGAAATAGAGCTGGAATGATGGAGGTGTGCTGACCTGCAGGAGCCAAAGTAACTTCCAGCATTTGAACTACTTTTCAGAAGCTCTCACACATTACTGTCCGTGTGCTCCAGTTCATTTTTACTGGCCTATCTTCTGGGAAGTTGTAAAAGCGGAGAACGGCCTCTCTCTACAAATGAAGATACATTTCTTCTGCTTATTTAGACTTTATGCTGGGGTATGAAGGAAAAAGCAGAATTCAGCATTCTTTATCACACAAGGGTCTGACTTGAATCTCTTAATAAAATTTACATCTGCGTCTTTCCTCTGTCAGCAGTATTAGAAAATGTGCTCAAAGCCATGAAAGTAAGCGATGCTAATGGTAAGTTAGTGTTACGAAGGCTATACTGTGAATCACTAGAGGCTGGCTGACGGCACCAATAAAATTCTCTCTGAACAATAAAGAAGAAACCACATAAGCGATTTATACGTTGCAGTTTGGGAAAGCATAAAAATATGAATTTTAATATCTCTAAGCATAAAGTCAAAGGACTTGGGCTTGATAGAGAATTACACTTGCAGATTAATTTTACCTTACTCCTGGAAGTGCAAGCTACGTGAGCACCTCTAAGTAAAAACTGTATATTAACACATGAGATTTAGAGAATTGGAAAGAAAGGCAAGCTTACTTTTCGTCCTCAGCATAGTCTTCAAGAAAATGAAAATATAACACTTCACATATTTTTTTATTAAAGCATTCTAGCACATCACCCAATACGTCCTTAAAATAATAACTGTTGCTACTCAGGATAGCAAGGTTTATTTCCCTCAGTACTTGAAGTAGAAAAGACACATTTCTCCAGGCAATCATGGAAAATACTTTCCTGATTTAAAAATGAAAATAGTCTTGTTAGCATTTTCACCAAGTGGAATATCTGAACAGAGGTGTAAAACTGCCATATGCATTAGAAAATATTATCCTTCAGCTAGCAACTCATGCTGTGAAATGAGAACCGCAGGAAAAGAGGGGTTTGAAGAAAATCTGTACTCCTGGGCAGCTCAGCTGCATCCAAGATAACACAGTGAGGGTTCCTGTATGTCCCAGCTTTTTACTCTACACAGCAAGGGTCAATTTCATAGATCAGATTTCACAATAAGAAATAAATTAAATCTAATCCCTTTAGAAGTCAATCAGTGCTGCCTCAAAATCAAGTAAAGGGATTACCCTGAACTAACTGAAGCTGAATGCTTGCAATGGTTCAAAATGCAGCTTTTCTATCATTCCTGATTATTCGTGCTTTGAACAAAACACAAGAATCAAAAGTTAGTTCTTTTCCCCTCCTATTTGCTGCCTGTATCTCCTTTATAGAACTTACTCTACACGATCCTTGACATCAGAGTAGGATCAATTCCTGAAAGAATAAAAGCACTCAGTGGACAGGAAGGGAAATACACATGAACGTGAAACTCAATTTCCTGTGAAGTATCTCCGCTCAGTGCAACTGAAGCAACTGTACTCCAGGTTTACATAGAGCTAAACTCTCAGAAACGCAGCTACAGTCTTAATTAGAACCACTACAATAATGACAACTAAAACAGTCATACAGTTCCAATACAAATCACAGAACTTGAATTACAGTCCTCCAATTTGTTTCATGCCACAGCCTACAAACATAGAAGGTGAATGAAACTCTTCCAATCATATGACTGATGTAAATTCAGTTAACACAGTATAAAACAAATTATAAAAACTTCAAGACATCCTAAGCACCAAATGCAATTTTATTTCCTGAAGCAATGCTGCCATCTTGTGAGACAAATATTTAAAAATGAAAATTTCAGTGTTAATCCCAAGTGATTCGGAATTTGAAACACAGAGGTAAGCAATCAACATCGATGTGAAGTGGAAAGTAAACTGAGCCCAGAAGACATTTCCTCTTCCACCACACAAAGTAGGGATGACCAATGCTGTCCAAGAACTAAGAATTCTTAAAAGCAAGCCCTGCCTTAGGTTAATTCAGAAGCAAGAACATTCAACATTGCAGTGGTAAATTCAAAACTAAGTGAACTCGTATTTCAGGTATGAATGAGAGCAGAAGAACTACGTGCTGTCTGTGTTAGAAGTCAGTAAACTGCACTTCCTTTCATTATTTTCTATGTTCAGGTGTTTATCTCAGTTCTCAAAGTTAGTTATAACCACCCTTGACATTGCGGATGATGGGACTGAGCGGAGGCTAAGGGAACAAAGTGTAATTATGAAAATTTAGTATTATTCCCTTTTAATGATATTTAAAGTCTTTATGAACCAAACCAAATGGGGACTGTTCTATATACAGCAATGTTTTCACTTGCGCTTTCTCACCAGGAAGCCAGGCTATGTATTAACATCATTCATTTTTACCTGCCTCTAATTAATGAGCACACACAGATTTTAAGGAAAGAATGATGACCACCTACAATTGGTCAAATTTAACTGCATGGACCATAGCAATGCTAACAGTTACTACACCCAGAACAAAACTTTCTAATCATTTTTTTTCCAGCTTGAAAGGTCACTTGAACAGATGTTACACACCTCCAGCAGGAATCTGCTTTCAAAACACAGAGTAGCTTTAGTTAGACCAAAAAATACTGACTTCTTTTTTGTGAATGGACTACTTCAGTTTTCTATACCTATGTTTAAAATTCATAATGTATAAAATGAAAACTAATAGCATTGTAATGAACAGATGCCACAGAGCCTGCATGTGTATTCAGCTTTCACCTGCAAATACTGAAAAACCCTTAAGATTAATTTTGTTAGCATATCTAAAGATTTCTTGAGTTGCTAGAAAAAAATTGCTTGCTCTTTTTGGTTGCAAGATCCATGCCTTTTTGCGAACACCTTCACATCAGAAACAGCTTCATGCTATTTGAATTTACACTTGTAGCTACAGGCAGTAACCTCTCCTCTCTCCCACTACGGAAATTTGTTATATTATAAGGAGTCAAAATAACTCCTCATATGTGTTACTAAAATGAAACTCTTCCCTCCCAGTTAAAAGGGCTGGCTAGTAGACAGAGGAATGTTGGTTTCCACATCATTGCAACACAATTCTAGCTCTCTGTCTTAAAGCTCTGGATCTTCATTTTTACCTTTGAAATACAGTAGAAAATAAATTTGCTGTGCATATTTAAGTAATACAGCTTTTTATACAAATCTAAAACGTTTTGATATCCTAGAACGAAAGGCAGCACAGCCTCAGTTATCAGACACCAGCACTTACTAGCTGAAGACTACGTGTAGCATAAGTATTAGCTCGCATCACTACCCCAACACACTTCATGTGAGCCAAGAACACCTTTCCTTCTTTCCTAATCCTGAAAAAAAACCAAAAAAAAACCCCCAAAAAATGGGTGGAGGAGCAAGAAACCTAGGATAGATTTTCCAAGATGAGCTCTTTGTTAGGAAACCGTAAATCAGAAAATCTAACTGTACATAATTAGACGATGTTGTTGTCTGAATCAGATTGTCTGAATACACAGCAGGATCTGCTCTTAGTAATTACTCAGCAGCGTACTCAGTCAGGAGACATTCTACTTGGTTCTCCTGAAAATACATTGCATTCTGTTCACTAAAGCACTGCCCCTGATTTTGTGAATTCCACATACCTAGTGTCTGCAGTCTCAAAATCCAGTTTTCATTTATTCTATCTGAACCACTGCCTAAAATCATGTTTAATGAGAGATTAGAACATATTATATTTCTCCTTTCTCTATTACCCTGGATCCACAGATAATAGTCTCTCAATCTTTTGATGCACTGCATCACTGTTGTAATTCTTGTTAATATGAATGTGTCTGGCCTAGGAACAGAGCAGATACGGGGAGAGAATTGAGATGAGCTGACGCGTATGCATGACGATACCTATGTTTGAAAAAAAAAAAAAGTGCTTATTATGTTTCCTGATATTGGTTATCTGAGAACTTCAGATTTTTATCTTTTTTGGAGTTTGAGAGCTTTTAAAACAGATGACACATACAGCAGAGGTATCTCACTTACAAAGCATTCTATCAGCATTGACTATTTCCCCCAAAGGTAAAGGTTTTTGTGTCTGATCTTATTTACCTATGTATCTCACCTCTGAGTGAGTTTGCTGGATTTATTTTGCCTCTTCTATACACCTGAGCTTGCCTTGCTTTCTTGGATCAACAATAACAACAACAACAACAACAAAAAAAACCAGAACCAGGGGGTGCAGAGGCCATGTCCACAAGAACAAGTAGATCTCCTATAAAGTCTAAGATTTCTGTTATGTTACACAAACTCACATATTTGGGCAGACTAATCAACTCTCCACTAAGAATCCTACCTTAAGAAGTGGTTGGACTCTGCAGAGTCCCTTCAAAAGAAGGAAGTGATAATTGTTTTTATTCCTGCTCCCCACCCCATTCCATTTGCAGCCTCCATCTCATCGTCAGCCCTGAGAAACAGCCTCCTAGAAACCCCACCCAGCTGCTAAAACCTGGACTGCCTAACTCTGCTCCAAGCAATGCCAGAAGCTGGGGCAGCTGAGCAAGAACTGTGAGAGGTCTGGGTCACTGAGCTCTTCAGAGCTGATGCGAGCTTCTGACACAAATACTCAAGTCAGAGTTTTTTTTCTTTGCAGGCAGTGAAAGTATGTAACTCTATTTGAAGTGAAAGGGGGACGAAAAGACAAAGCTACTTGCAGTGTTACAAAATTCTACCTCTTTTTTGCTCAAAGCCTTTTTTCTCCCTCCTTCCAAGGAGTTGCAGTTACAGCTGGTTGTTGGTTGTGAAGACATACACAGGAGCCTATTCAGCCATATATCCAGCATGCTTGCAGTCAGTAGCATCTACCACCAGCCTCTTAATGCACGAGGAAAATTCAGGCGACCTGGCTGGTTTTTATTCTAGCTGCATTTGAGTATTAGCAAAATGAAAAATCACATTCTGAAAGTAAAATTACTTTCTGAAAACAGAGGAATTCTTACTAAAAAACTTCAGCAAAAAGAATGCTTTTAAGCATTTTTTCAGTAATGTAGGTGACCAATTAATAGTATCTGGATAATTTAAGATACAGCCTGTCGTTCACCCTAAGTAATGACTAAGAAAGTAGAATGAAAAGTTAAAAAACTAAAGGCAATTTACATTTTTGATGGCTAGGCTGCTCAACAACATTGATTCCTAGAAAACTGTCTTTGATTTGTTCTATTCTTCACACTTCAGGCTGGTGCCACATATTGAACTACTTTGTTTGTTTCTTGTTTTGTTACCATTTCTACCTGCAGCAAATATTACTGCTCAGCAAGTAAATATTTTTAATAGATACAGTGAAATACTCAGGAGTCAACAACCGTTGAAAGGCCTTAGCACATAAGCAAAAGCAAACTCATAGCACTTTTAGATTGGGGAAATGTAGGATATTACTTGCAGAGGAGCTCTGCAACAGTAGGGAATCTGCAGATCATATCACCTATCCAAGAGGATGACTGTAGAACAAATTGGTTGGTACTGGGGACTTGGTGTCCACAGTCTATGCGCCTTTAAGAGACTATTTCACAAAGTAATCCAAAGAGTAAGCAGTAATAACTAGGAGTTTTACTCCAAAACCACATTCTTGATCTGAACTGAAAAATACAAGTACTCTGCATCTTGTAGCAATGTAGAACACAGGGTATGGGAAAAGATGGACAAAGAAAATATCTTTGTAATACTCTTGTTCAGTCCCTGCATCTGGTTCAATTGCACCAGAATTAGATAGGAAAACAAAAGTGACTTTATGTGGAAGAGACTACGTGGATGCTCCTCTGTTCTTCACTGAGTTCTCATCCTTCCAACTGTTCTCTTCAACATGGTCCCAAATTATTGAAATATCTCTATGAGGAAAAAGGGATGAATAAGCAGTCCCTTCCACAAGGTTAGAGCGCCGATCTTCTGAGGACCAGCTAACTAGATTTATAAAAAAATGTAAGATTAAATCCTTAACATGATTAACCTTACTACAGAAATATCTGAACACTGAAATTCCACTAAGTTAAGTGCTAACTGAACAAAGAGAGCTTCTGCTCTGAAAATACTGCTATACGTGAAACATAAAATATTATCTCCACAAAGAACGATCTCAAGAGTAGAAAAAAATACCGAGAATGTAAGCTAGCACGGTGAAATTAAGTAGAACCATAGAAAATTAAGGATGCCAGCACCTCTTTTTCTGTACTTCAGTAGTAACTTTCCTAAATTCAAAAAATACATTCTTTCACCTTCTCTATTTCCCACGTTATCTTCACCTTACCTATTTAAGAACGCTTCTGCTAGCAGTTATTTCACCAAATCTGTTTATGATTAAATTGTTAAGAAGCCTCACTTAAACTGTTGTCCATGTAAGATGACCTTTTTTAGTACGGCCTTGAGTAGCGATTGGAAAGATCAACGCGATGGAAAAGGTGTTACAAAAGAGGCGGAAGGACCATCCCGATAGCAAGGTGCTATAAAGGAAGGGAAGTAGATCACTCACCCGTATCAGAAGATTCCAGACTTAAAGGGAAAAGCTTCCACCAAGAAAGGATCTCCAAACAGAGATCCTTCCTCAGTGGCAGTCATCCCTCAAATGAGGCTTAGTAAGGCTCCACCCCTTCCGGTCACACAGTGAATTGCCTTCACCTGTGCTCCCAGGGCTGACTGGGTCTTTCCTCCAGGTGCTCAATCAGTGGTTCAGGCCGTGACTCAACAGTTCCTATACACCTTGCTATTTCATCTATTCTTACCCTATTTGAAATAATATAATAATACATGTTACCACACATTTGTTCAGACAAAAAAAAACTAGTTTATTGCAGTTAATAAGTTTGTAATAGAAGATTGTTACAGAAGTTTGTACTTCAGCCGTGGTAAGTACAATAGCACAAGCATTCTACACATAGGCGCATAAATCAGCGATAACTTAAGGAACAGGTTACTTGCCTCAACACTGTGAGTGGAAAAGTCACACATAGACTGATGAAGACCACAAAACTACAGCTATGAAACTTCCTCATCTGAAACCCCATGTTGCCTCCACATCTGTTATTAATAGCAAGTACATGATTTTCTTTTCCACCAGCAACACTGAATCTCACAGATCTATATAAATAAGAATCTGAAGTTACTATATTTTACAAATTGAACAAACTGTATTTTAATACTTCATCCTTTCTTGAATACTTGGCACTTTCAAAACTAGTAGCAAGTCAGACACTAGGAAATACAAGTGTCTTATCTGAAAAATGACATCTTCAGGCTAGGAAAAGTCAAGCACCCCCAGTATTTCACTAGGACCTAGAAAAGAGAGAAGGCAAAGTTAACGGAAGAGCAGCTTATCCCTGTTCTGTTGGAGCTATGCCACAGGTATTTAAGGTTGAAGCAGAACGTTAAAAAATATGAGTGGTGCTGATTGCCACGTGAAGAGTGATACTGTTCCCTGTGGTAAAATATTGAGTTTCAAGTTTGTAGACAGCTTCATAGAAAACATAAGTAGTAACACAGAACATAGAACATAAACATAGAAAACATACAAGTAACAGTATTGTGTTTTATTGAAATAGCTGCATTTTAAAATTGAAAGTTAATGAATTCTTTTAATGAAAAAAACTAACGTCCCAAAAAGAGAAGATAAAGAAGTCTAAAACTTTCATAATATCTTTGTTATTTTTTGATTAAATTATGTTTTTTTTAAATAGTAAGAACCTTTTCATATTTAAAAGATTACACTCCTTTAGATTTGTTTGATCTAAATCCAACAAAGTTTAATTCAGTTCAACTTTACTTCTCTTATTCTCCTTTCTCAGAAAAGAAGTCAAAACATGCTAGCTACACAGAAATGCAGACTTGTCAGGTAGGCCTTGAAAAGAACAAAAGATTGGGTCTAAGTATAACCTAGATTAAGTTATTCCACGGCTTCAAAGATATCCAAGATGTACACAAGACATAAAACCAAGGACAATTCCTACAGTATTATAGAAGAGCATAACAGTTTTTAGCGTTGACTAAACCCTTTCCTATTTATTTGACCTTTCTTTCTAGCTGCAGAATTTTAGTGTAAACTAAAACAGTCACTGAAATTTTCTTCAGCTAAGAACTTAAACTATTCTCATCTCAGAAAAAAAGGTGTGTTCTAACATATCTTAAACAAGCTGACGACGCAAAAAGGAGCAGAGATATGAGTACGTTATTGTGCAGAAGGCCTGTGGAAAATACAGACCTCGAAGAGGTAAACCAAGCATCCTTCATCTCTGTTAAAGCTGTAGTAATTTCAGTATGAGTGTATTTCTTTCCAACCCACTCACTACATTCTACTGTACTGAAATAATAAGTTAGTCTTAACAGCCTCCAGTGAATGCATGTAAATACATTCCTTTTAGTTTACTCAGCAAAGGAACAAGGATGTTTTAGCGTTATTAATTTCCTGTTGTGTTTTTTTTCCTCCTGTTTTCTGGCACCGGATTCACGCATGGCATTCTAGAAAAGTCACCATCTGAATCACCTTCCACCATAAAGAAACAAGATTAATTAAGCCGTGTCTGAATATAATTTAACCCATTAAGTATCTATGACATGGTGAAAACATCATTTTCCTTTTTCCCTGAGAAAATATGAGACCCACAGGAAGATATCATTTAGTGGATCCAAATGTTTACAAATGCCTTGAAGAAATGCAAAACCATCACTAGCATCCATAATTCCTGTATTATTATCACTTGTCTAATTCTGCAAGACAAACTGAGCTCTAGCCACACTTGGAGGCAGTTTGCAAGTCTTTCTCTACCTGATAAAGGCCAAACAACAGAAAAAGTGCTGTTTGCACTGCACATGCTCATGCTGAGGAATTTTCGTTCCCCACGTTAACGTCATATTCCGCTTAGACACATGGCTCCTTTCATCATGGGATTAAAGGACCCTGCTCAAAGACCCTTGGGAAGACCAAAACTCTTCTAGAGCACGCGAGAAGTGGGAGGAGTGTTTTTTTGAGGGTTGCAGTGAGACAAGAATTTCAACGTCTATGTTTGTCTACTGAAGTACTGATCACAGTAATACTGGCAAAAAAGAAATTCAAAACTCAAAGAAATTCAAATTCTAAGTCTGGATTTACAAAGCTCTGGCCTGTGATCGAAACTACTGCATATTGCTTCCATTTTCAATTTCATGTGAAGCTCCCTTTTCCCTCAGGCCTCCCTCTCTGAATTCAAGTCCCAGGCTGTTAGTTTTCCTCTCCGGTGCTGCTGGACTAGATGACAAAAGAGACTCTGTATTGCCAGTACAGCTGTTTCTTCCAGTGGCATTTGGCTACTGGTAAACAACCACAGACATCCCTGTGCAATTTCCTGTTCTTCTCAAAACTCTCTCTGATTCTACTACCAAAACAGCTTGCAGCAGAAACTAGAACCTCCTGTCTGCAAGGTGTCTGACACCTAAAGCTGCCTACGAGATTCAGCACATTATGCTCGGTTTTCTCAGCAACAAAAGACTGCTGTGATGAAGAAAGGCAGCAGAAATGGCTCTACTTCATTTTAACATTAACATTTTGGCATTTTTGTAATGTAACAGACAATATTCTTATCAAAAGCTTTCTCAACCATCACATCAACTACCTCAGTACCAGGAAGTAGCTTCATTGTTTCTTCTTTCCTACAAGGGCCCACGCAGAAGCGTTTCACGTCTTCCAAGAATTTATTTGCAAACTGAAACAACAGAAAACTAGTTGGACTGTAGCAAGCTTGTTCTTTTAAAGATGTTTGCTTCATGATCGGTGTCCTGGGTTGGAGGATTTGTTGCTCCCATGCATCCAGGTTCTCTTTTTTTTTTTTTTTTCAGAAATTAAATCTAACCTTTTTTTCTTTTCTTCCTATGTCGCCCATCCTTTCCAGACTTGCCTTGCATTTTGCCATGCCCTTTTCTGTAGGGTTCTCTATCAAGTTAAGCTTCAAGTTTACATAAAACAAGCAAGTTTACTTTCTTCTTCTTGGTTGAACTAGGAAAGCTTCGTAAAGAGGAAAGTCATGAAATAAATATGAAAAAACACAGTGTTTTAAATGCTGTGAATCACATCATACATAGTGAATCTAGTATTCACATGCAGCTATGACATGCCATTCCCATACCTGAAATTTGCATATTCTTTCCATAAGCTTTTAGATAATGTTTCAGATAATGTTCACTATGAACAAGAAAACCTTGTTAATATGATGTTAAGAGCATACTATTAAAATAAAAATAGTCTCCCTGCTCATAGAGATGTTTATCTACTGACATTGAACCTCTTTGGATCATGATAAAAGAGGGTCTAATTCTGCTCTCAAGAAAATCACCAAGATGTTTTAAAAATAAGCAAAAGACCAAGGTATGTTATACACTCAAAGAAGCAAAACGACACGAGAACATTTCACCACAGAATTCCAGCATCTAGCTTCTTCCAACACATGGACACATCTTGTTCGCGGCAGAAAAGATTGCCGGAGTTACTTTCAGCATTAAAAAAAAAAAAACAAAAAAAAACATTTCCTTCTTGAGGTTCAAAAAAAAGCAGCATTCGTTCATACTCTACCTCAGGATCGACAAACTTGATACAAATGTAAGTTTATACATTTCAGCTGACAAAATGTTTGCTCAGGAGCACTAGGCAATGCTAATAAAAAGTAGCGTATAAGTGAAAGCATTCCATTCCCACCCTAAATGGAAGAAAATGCAAGATAAATAATGGAATGAAAACAGATGTTTCAAAATCGCGTTTGTCAGCTGCTTACAAGATCCAAGTTTGCAGCAAAACTCAGATGTGTTAAACACAGTAAGTAAGGACTTAACAATGACAGGCTAACGTAATGTATACAAGCAAATTGTCGGTAAGAGAACATGACCAAAGAAAATAACCACATATTCGAAGTCATACTTCTTGCATCTCCTGACTTCATATAGATACAGCGAGCACTGTGTAAAAAATGCTGGCTTTTTTTTAGTTCGTGTCTAGTTCCTTAGCTCTGCCTGTCAATGTCCCACAGGCATTATGGTTTCAACAAGATTTCTTCGTATCGCATACTGAAACCAAGCTAATGCTGAGGTTGAAACACGTCATGTAACCACTGCTTTGTAATATAACGTTGCCTACAAAAAAGTCATTAGGGTATTTGAGCACAACGAATGACATTATTCTCAATCACATGACGTATTCAAAGTAGCCAGCACACAAAAAGTGACTTGTAATAGGTCTGAAATTGACCCAAATTCAATTTCTGCTTGAAATTAAAAATAGCCTAAGGGAAAGCCTTGGCCTAAGCACTCAGAGAAGTGAAGTCCAGCTAGCAGTCAGGCGTTGAGAGTTGTTTCTTCTGCTACAAATTTCTTATTTCTAAATATTAAATCATTGTAACAACTTCAAAACATGTTTTTTATGAACACTTTTATTCATTTAAACACAGGATACGTTGGTAAACTATTTACTAGCAGCTGTCATTTCAACTTGCAAAAGAGGCACTATAAAATTGCTATAACTGCTGAGTGGTGTACAGAATGAACTCTAAAGTTTGTTTAATCTATTTCAGCTCTTTGACTTGTTTGTGATTGCAGACAATAACAATAATCTCAAGGCTGACAAGAACATGAATGTCTTTATGAGGTAAGTTAAAGCTTTCTTAACCTCTTCATTCCTGAAACGTAAACTGTAATGCAATCCTGAGTAAGCTCAAAGTTATAAGCATAAATAACACGGGAATACAGGGAGATTAAAACAAACAGGAAAAAAAAAAAATCCAGGTCACTACCATTTCAGCCTGTCTTCAGAAGAATCGAGCACAGTACATCTCAGATCCTGGATGCAGAACAGAATCTGGACATTACTGTATACGCAAGTTTCCCTTGGTAGTAAAACTAGGACATGAATATGTTCATGTATGCTTTTCACTCACTCTTATGCTGGTAGACAGCACTATTGCCAACAAATTTCAATTTGATTTCCAGTATTTCTGTCACCAGCCACATCAATAGTGCAATTCTATACAGCTTTTAATATTTTAAAACTGATTTGGACATCTTTGGATTTATAATCTTCCATCACTAAAAAGTACAAAAAAATGCCCATATGCAAAGGAATAGGGCATGAGAGATGCACATTTCCTGTGTCTGGAAGGGGATAGATTCATTCCATAAGAAAAACCTGTGGCAGCTACGGCATCAGTAAGCATAGCATAGACCTTTCCAATTCATACATCCCTGCATTCCACAGATACACATCACATTACTCACCAGACAAACAAAATCCTAATGAGTCTTCCTTTAACGCTGTTGTGTAAAAGAACCCCCTGCAGAAAAGTCAGGTCCTGTGAATGGATTTGGATCTAATCAAAGTAACTTGGAGTGTTTTTTTTTTTCTCCTATCTGCACATCTGTTTGACATACAGCTATCAGGCCCAATTAACAAACCTGCTATAAATTAGAGGTGATATGCAGGTGGGCATGCATCTAACTTACAACAATTGTCAGAGTTAATTGCAAAGAAGTAACAGTATAGAAAGAAATTTACATCCTCTGCTATCAGCAAATCGAAGACCTGAATAAACATGAACATGCACGTATTTCAGAGTCAGTCCTGCAGCCAAACCTTCTGATCCAAATGTCGAAGAAACATACCTGCTCTTTAAAGGTGGCATCTTACAAAGGCAGTGGTGATAAACATGGACAGTAGTTACCATTTTTTTTTTATTTCTTTCCCCATGTTAACCGTTGGCCCGACAGATATATTATGCATTTAAAAGAAAAAGTCAATAGAAACATAAAAAAAATATACGTGAACAAAGGGATACTGTTTTTAAGAAGCTACGTTCTTAAGACTCACTTCCTACCACTTTGCTTTAACCTTTCGCTTAGAGAAACTGCCAGATCCACAGCATTCCTCTATTAACCTAGACCCCGCACTGACACACTACTTGCATTCGAGTCTGAATACAGAACAGCCTGCGATTCTGGTTCAGTCAAGAGCCAGAAGTGTTTCCTCGCATATGACCTGAACGACACAGGAGACAACTTGGTGGGAAATTTCAAAAGGTGTTTTACCAGTCTCAGGATACTCCATACACAAGTTCCTGCCCAGCCTGACTCACGCTGTGTCCACACTAACACTGACCCTGCCAGAGTTGCGGTGCTGGCAGACGCTCAAGACAGGCAGCTGACATTTTAAATGCTATGCAAGACCTCTGGCAGCTCCCTCTGCTGTTGCCAAAGGTAAAGCTACATTAATTCATGCAAGAAAGTTAGGCAACCCCCACAACAGACCAGCCCTTAAAGCCCCAGAAAACTGAAGCCATTCAATGGTCAGGCGACTGTAAAACAAGGACAAGGCTGAGCTGGAAGGCACAGAGCGAGCCACGGGCTTTAGACCGAGCCTCCCAACAGCTGTGCATGTACAATATAACAGCTGCCTTGGGGACACACTGCAAATTGCTCCAGCTGTAGAGATGTGATATTTGCTCTGCAGAAAGCCACTGGGCTGCAGACATGTCCCCCCCCGTGATGGGACAGGAAGGAGCCCTGCAAGAAACAATGACTACAGCTGAAGACCAACTCGCTCCCTGCAGTGCTAAATCAGTTATTAAACAACTTAGCCTACTCCAGTACTCTGCAAAACACAAAGTTTCTTCCCACCCTCAGAGGGTGAGGCCCACGCAGCTGTGAGCTACTGCTGCACACTGATGATCATGAGATCTCACAACCAAAGGGTGAAGAAAATGTTTCACCCAGGATGAGGCCACCTGGGATCTTAAGTCCTGGATGAGAAAAATGTGCTCACTGAGGATGGGAAAACACCCCCTGTTTGCCCAAAGAGCTGCAAGTGGTATAATTGGCACTTGCCAGTAATATTAAACATCCCCCAAATTAGACTGAGGGGTCACTGGAAACCCTTAGAGCAAACCTGAACTATTCAACTCCCCTGGGCCCAAGGGCAGCTATAAATACTTTGAGTGCCCACAGAGGGCAGCTCCACGTGAAGCTAAGCTACTTATTTTTGCATATTACGTTGTACTATTTAGTGCAGCCTCTGCACTCTCACGGTGACTCATGTGCAACAAGTGTTAATTCAGTGCTTTAAAATACACTGCCTACGTCACCCTAAGACTTTTTTTAAGCCTCTGACATAACTGAACCATTTCAGTGACTGACATTACCATCACGGTATGCATTCAATGCAACCCTCCTTTTCCTACATAAGCCTTTGTTACATTGCTGTGCACAGAGATGCCTTCCCCCTGCCACCCCTGACTATAGAGGAGGGCTCGATACCATACCAGCCCAGATTCCAGAAAGGATGTTTGGAGTACATTCTGACTTTAATGTTGCGCATGACATTCTGTACATTTAAATAGACCACAGATTTCCTATCTGCTGCACACATTTTAGATAGGAGAGCTGGCCACAAACTTAAGTCAGCAAGTCAGTGTGAGATTTGTTGAGATCCTCAAATGCTACATGATTCCAGTCTACATCTACTTCCAAAGTCCGAAGTGGAAATCAGCCTACTACTACTGCACGTGTTTTACTCCCAGTAATACCAGGAAGGTTTTCACAAGTGCATCAAGAGGTCAAGCACTCCGGAACTGTGTTTGCTTCTGACCACTAGTGTTCAGAAGTATTCTGTAGTTTTAAGTACATAATGTTGAAACGTCAAGATGATTAAAAAAAAAAATCCAGCATTAATAAAAGAAACCACGGTCCTGCAAAATTCCCTGTGGATTTCTATTTCTCTTTGCAACTGCTATTTCAGTTTCAAACTCTTTTGGGAATTCACAAACAAGATTAATGCTATCATGGAAAAGAAAATTAATATCCTAACCTAATACCTGAAAACTCAGTGTCTTGAAACAAGAGTAAGAAGATAATCTTTAACAAAATGTCAATGTGCGTTGCCTTCTGATTAATAATTAATTTAAATAATGCCCTACTGGTTTTATTAAGAAAGTCTTGGCATGAGTTAGTGTCAGAAGACAGAAAAGTAGATGCATACTCAAAGATTAAAGAAGAAAACACTGTTTAAGAAGGGAACAATACAATGTTTAGCATTGAACTTAAAACTGAGTGTTTTTTCTTAATGCCGTGAAGTTTAACTACAGAAAGCTGCTTACCTACTCACCTGCTAGTCACATAAAACCATCTCCCACAGTGGTCTTCCTGAAGGGAAAGAACACTTTCTCTATAGCGAGTCTCCCCTTTAAAGCTTACATTTTCCACAGCATTCTCAACTCTTAGAAATAGGTGTTATTTCCTACAATTCCTTCTATGGTTCCTTAGATATGCAAGACTAAAGACCATAGAAAACTATTTGAAGACACTTTATATATACTTTAATTCCAATTCTTGAGTCTCAAAACATTGAAAAAACAGTAGCAGCAATAAAAAAATGCTGAAATATAAAAGCCTCATTCTAACAAGTTACAAGAGGTTTCAATGCAGTCAGCATCCCCTTTATAAAGAACTTTGCTCTTTAGCCTCCTCCTGGCCTGCTTCATATTTAGAGAGCTAAGATCAAAGAAATAGAAATCCAGTAAAAACACCTTTAAAAGACACAACATTTTATTAACTGTTTCTTCTTTACATTATATTACTTCTACCTGTTCTCCTTAATTCCCTCCTGTACCTCCCTCATCCATACATACAAAGGCCAATTTTACATGGTGGTGGTTTTTGTTGTTGTTTTTTTTTTTTTTCCAATTGAAAGCACTGAATAGGGCAGTGTGAAGGCAAAATAACAGTCCAAGATTTTCAGAGAAATACTTGAAATCTTTCTTGTTCTGGAAATTCACTCAAGGCTCAAACAGCAAAGTAACCAGCAGAGCAACGAACAGCCAGACTGCGATATCCTGAACTTTCATGCATCTTTCTATCACTAGACTTGCCAAAGACTGAAATGGGGAGAGGCTTTCAGCTGGTTTCCCATGAAGTGCTGACACTGCAGATGAGGTGTAAAAGAGCACTGCATCAGCATTGGGTGCATTGCTAGTGCTAGCAAATACCTGTAGGTCATTTTGATATCCATTAGCAACTTGCCAATGTTTACAAATTTCAGTTCGTTTTTTTGTTTTGTTTTATTGTTTGCTTTTAAAAGAATACTGAGGAAAGCCAGAGATAAGGCCCCCAACCCCCAAAACAGGAAATGATCCTTCACAAAAGGCCTATTTGAAAAACCGAAACTAAAGCATTTCAGAGCAGACACCCCAAATCAATGATGCCAACTTACACACCCCTCTCTACATGGGCTTTCTACCTGAAAAAGGGATAGTAACACTACCTTGGGAAATCCAGCATCAGTTTTCTGACACCTACTCATTTTCTTAATGTTTTGTGCCCCCAGAGTTTTTGACATATAGCTGTGCACATCAAAGAGCAAGGTGGCAATATTCCCTCCATTTAGTTTTGAAAACTTTTTTCCTTACTCATCAGTTGTTAGACATAGGTGTGAATTCTTACAGAGAAATGATTAAAGCAAACTTTAAAAAGGCTGTGGAAGGGGGAGGCAGTCAGTTCTCACAGTCTAATTTAAAAATTCACCATCACTTATAATGAATGCCTGCCACTTAATATTGATTTAATGCAACTATAATCCAACTAATATGATGTATGCATTAGTGTGATAAGTACTGTATTGATTAAAACTACTAAAGTGTCACTAACTGAAATCAGACACTTCAACACCTGTGACTCCCAGTAATGCATCTCTGAACAACAGTTTGACACCAATAACCTATGAAATTTACCTGTAATCACAAATCCAGCACCATGTTTAGCCAGAGGTATCAGTCTTTTCTTTTGTACAAATAACAGTTAAACCACTCGTGTTAAATCAGCCTTTCTAAAAGACTAGCATTCCCTTCAGAAAACTTGAATTCTAAGCATCCCTTTTAATAAAGCTCATGTAAAAAGATTAAATACTGTACCATGCTCAAATTACAAAAGTTCCACAAGATGTAATTGTTAACTGGAGATAATTACCTCGATGAAGATGTTTCACGTACACATCCTGCAGTAGCTACATTTTTTGGTACAGTTTAAAGGCTAGCAAGTAGATCTAACAAGATTTCTTCATAATACAAAAACCTGACTTTTAACCAGTAAACATTTGTAGTTACTACTTCTTTATCCCAACAGAGCAATATATTTTCGTTATGCTCACTGAGTCCCATGGCTTTGCCCTCGGGAAACTCAAAGTGTAGGAAAAAATCCCGTAAGATCACAATGCTTCAGAAAAAACAAACGTTAAAAAAAAAAAAACAACAACCCAAAACCTCCAGAAGTTTCAGTCCTTTAAAGATGCTTACAGACAAAAAAGTAACAACAGCCTCATCACTCACGGTCACATACCAGTATTGGTGCCACCTAGTCAGAGCTCCAGTGATTTTATCACCTTCTGTTGGAAGCTTTTGTCTCCACCCTGGCTCTTCATCTCAAGTTGATTGCTAATCTTATGGATCTTTGGGTACCACCAGACAACAGAAGATGACCAGAAGGTGGTGCTTCTCCAGATACCTGCAGGTGTTGAAAACATCACTGTCTGAGAACTGCTGAGTCACAGCCCGAAGCACTGATTGAGCACCTGGAGGAAAGACCCAGTCAGCCCAGGGAGCACAGGTGAAGGCTAAGGCAGGTGAGCCAGGCTCCACCCCTGTGAGGCCTCATTTAAGGGCTGGCTGCCACTAAGGAAAGATCTCTCACTGGAAATTTCTCTTTGGTGGAAAATATTTCCTGTAAACCCAGCATCTTCTGATACAGGTGAGTGATCTGCATCCCTTCCTTTGTACCACCTTTCTATTGTGCCAGTCCTTCTGTCTTTTTTGTAACACCATTTCAAGTGTGTTGGTTTTTCTGATTGCTACAAATGCTTTTTTTTTTTTTTTTAAGCAATTCTGCCTTTTTCACCCACTGAAAGCCTTAAGAAAAATTCCCCCTAAAAAAAGCTAATTTTCAAACCTTCTAATCAACAATACAGCTGATATTAATAATAAAAAACTGCTCCTGTCTCAAAGACAGGAGTTCATTAATTCCAAACTTAACTACAAAACGACAAAAAAAAGCCACAGATCTATTCCATACTTTTCTCCACTTGTAAAGGACAACCCTCTCTGCAACCCTCTGCTAACACTGGGTATCCTTAAAAGCAAGGGATTCATGTGTTCCCTTGTGTACCTGATTTCATTTAATTAGTGTTCAGGTGCCTCAGTGGGATGAGAGGCTGTAAGGCGCTACATGTCTTAAACCTGGAAGGCAGGAGTTCCTGTCCCAGAGGCCCTATTGACCTCTACTGTATAAATAACTTGGTCCTGTTAAGTTATGCAACCAAGGACACTTCAAGAACATGCTGAAAAAACTGATTCATATGATTTTTCAAAGGGATTTCTGTGCTGAGTTCCAGGAACATAATTCATAAAAACTATGAGGTGTGGCATCTACCACAGCGAACTACCAAGATAAAAATGAAAACACTAATGTTGCTGATCAAAGTAATAATGACTTTGAAGCACTGTTCAAGAAGCTTACTGGACACAAAACCCAAAACGATCCTCAATTCTGTGCCTTTCCACAAGAGGACACTAAAATAATGAGAGAAGTATTTCCACAAAGGAAGTCCATCCAGCTATCAGGTACAGTTCTTCATTACCAAGTGAAGTGTTTCTCACTATTCCACAATCAAGTAGACAGAAAAGTATAATTATGTTCTTTGTAATATGTGTTTTAGTGATTCTATGGATTAGTATTTGATTTTGAGTGCTTAAGCAGGAAAAAATGATACCTTTTGACTCAGCGCAACAATTAACTGATGCCCCAGAAATACTTTATTTCATTTGAGAACGGAATGTTGTTGCTCAATTTACATGCTTTACACTAAGGTGAATGCATTTTACCTCTGCAGTGTGACTTTGCCACTGAAAGCACACTGCATTTCCGGGGGAAAGCCTAGCTGACTCCTTTTTCAACTCCCACATTCAAGAACGGGCAAATTACCTCAAAAGTGTCCGAAAGGAAGTGAAGTGAAAAATCTTGATTTTTAAAGGCAGCGTGCAGCCAGCAGAGCTGCTCGCCGACCGCCCGGCCCTCGCTACCACAGCGAGCGAGGAGGGCGCGCGCGGCGCGAGCAGCTCCCGCCCAACGAACGGGGCCGCTCCCTCACGGGGGGCGCGGGGGAGCCCCTCGCAGCCGTTACGGAGCCCCTGCCGCATCTGGCACGAGGTGTAAAGTCTGGCGGTGCTCAGCTGCCCGTCCTCCCAGCGCAGTTTAGACCTTTGCTACTTTTTTGTATGCGTCGGAAGGCTGGGGAGAAAAAAAGAAACACCCACCCCAAAGCGAACAGAGCCGCGAAACGCACCTCGTGCCCGGTGTTTTCCGCTGTAACCCTAACTGGGCAGGGGGACAGGGACAGGGACAGAGCGGCCTTTGAGGCCGCCGAGCGCCGGGGGAGCTGTAGGCATCGGGACGTGCTCTACGGCTTCCTGCGGCGATTATGCGCTGCCGCGGCGCGAGCTCCTGACGGCGGGAGGCTCCGTAAAACCCGCCACGCAAACCTTTCCCCCACCCTCCGAGAGTGAGCGAGCCCCGCCGGAACGCCCAGCTCCGCGACGCGCCCGGGCAGCTGCGGCCTGCACCGGGCCTCCCAACTCTCGCGAGAGCGCGGCCGTCGGCCATTTTCTCATTGATTGGCGCTGGCGGAGGGGGGTGGGGGCCCTCGTCGGCTGGGGTGGCGGCGGCGGAGGAGGAGGATGAGCCGGCGGCGTCTCTCCGCCTCCCGCTGCTGACGACGACGGCGACGCTCGGCTCTGCCTGCTGCGGGCCCAGTGCCGCGCCACCGGCCATGGTGCCCAGCGAGGAGAACCAGCTCGTCCCCAAGGAGGTGAGACGAGGGGGGCGCGGGCCGGGCGACGCACGAAGGGGCGGCGGCGGCCCGGCGGCGACGGGAGGCGCCGGGGCTGGCGGGGGGTAGGCTCGGCCTGGTCGCCTCCGTGCGGGGCGGGGGGGGGTGCGTCTTTGTGAGGAGGCGGGAGGCCCTTCGCCCGCGGGGCTCCGAAGGCTGGGGCTGACGGGGAAGCGCGTGGGGAGGGACGGGGGAGCGGTCGACGCGCCGAGGCCGGGGCTGTGCCAGGCCGCGGGGCGGCCGGGGAATTGCACCTGTCTGTGTCATGGCACGCGGGGGAGGCCGGGCTGCGTGGCGGCCGCCTCTGGGGCCGGGCGGGACGGCGACGACCGCGCTTGTCCGGGGCTGCTCGCGGGGTGGGAGGCTGGTGCGGGGCTGGGGAGCGCCGGCGGCTGGTGGAGGGGGTGGGAAGAGCAGGGCCCCGGCGTGCGGGGCGGCCCCCGGGCGGCTGCGAAATGGCAGCCGGGGAGTGCCTCCGCCCGGCTGGGGCCGTGTGGTCCGCTCAGGTGCGGAGCTGTGCGGGCGGCCGCGCTTTGCCGGCGGTGGATAGCGCGGAAAACATGGGTCGACTCAACGGTAGATCGATAAATAAAGCTACGATAGGTTCCTCGTCTCCCCTTTGGAGCAGGGGGGTAGGGAGAAGGCTTGTTTTCAGCCATAGGCTGAAGATAAGAGGCTGTGTGAGGAGGAAGGCGAAGCCTCTGTCCTGCAGCGATAGGCAAATGACACGTGTCAAGCGTGAGAGATACTGCCCAGGGAAAGGAGCCTGCAGTGTTGCGAGCTGTGTTGGGGAGCACTTAGAGCGGTGGTGGCAGAAACTTCATTTCCTGAGCAGGTACCCTTGCACATTCAGCTTTTTCTGTTTTACTTTTGCTTGGTTATGTGAACTCTTCCTGTTGTTTTTCATCAAACGTCATTGCTCTGGGGAGCCTTGTGAGACGGGGACTTCAGGTTTTGTAGGCTTCAGGAAAATGAAGTGGTATCCCTGAGCACAACTAAGTTAAATATTGAATTTTAGTAGCAAATTGTAGGTACAGAATTGCACAGATAAGGAAGGACGAAGGTAACTTCGTTCAGTATGGAAATGAAGGAGAAACCTCGTGCTTATATTAACTGGAAGAGTCAAGTTGATTAATATAAGAATTTAGCTGAGGCTGTTTCTTTATATGTATTAATAGTATCACTGTTGGCTTTAAAGTTGTATTCAGAATGTACGTATGATTCAGCTGTGTATTTTTAACCAACTCATTGGACTGGGGTTTTGCATGCACTTCTGTCTGGATAGAGCGAAAGTATGGCTAAAGGAAGATGAATACTTAAAACACGTGTGATTATGGATACGGTTATCTTAAGCATATGGGATGAAGTCTGCAAACTTTTTACTTAACATTACTGTGAGTTGCTTTTTTCTCAGTAAGTTTTCTCAAGTACTTTATTGTACCCTTATGCCTTTTGTAAATAAACGAAATGGAACAGCATCATTTCTTCAAGATGCTGGAATTGGTAGAATCTGATGAAACTTTCTCTGCGGACACAAAGGCAAACTGAGGAGAAAGATCAACTGTTAAGGCCATCTGATTATACATCATAGAAATTTATCTTCAACTTATCCTGAAAAACATTGGACATTTTTTATTCATTTCAGTGACAGAAGTTTAACAAGTATTATGCTACAGCATTCCTTTTAAGTCCTGAGATTCATTAGTGGTCTCACTGCTGAGAACACTGAGTTATGGGTAAACAGAACTCTCCAGGTCTGAGTTCTCAACATCCACCTTCTAAATATCCTTATGAAGTCATTAGCAGTGGCTGGAGACAAAGCAGGTCTTCTGGAGCTTCAGTTCTGCCCTTTGGGGATGGATAAAGGATTACAGTTCAGTGTTTTTTTTTTTTCTTCTTCCTAAAGGCCTTAGTAATTATCACTTATTTAGCTATCTGTCTCGACTGGTTTCAAAGATTAAACTGGGATATGAACCAACGTCTGCTGAAAATGAGTATGCAACTGTATTTTTGCCTTTGCATTCCAGTGTTAAAGAGTAAAAAAAAAAAAAAAAAACCAACAACAACATTTGCTTTAGGCCAGTCTGGGGAATGACTAATCAAATGACAGGAAAAGGGCTTTGATTCTTGTCTACAAGCTTATTTGAGGTCACCGTAGACACAGCACTAGAGTGCATCAGTGTTAACAGCCTTTGGTGTCAGAATAGGAAGATATGTATTAGGTTGTTTATAAGTCTTCTGTTTGTATTTTGTATACCTTGTGCTTACAGAATTGCGGATTGCTGTTTTTGAAGTGCATGTATTGCGTGTTTTTTTTTTAATTTGGAGCATATGTACTAAAACAGTTAATAGTCCAGTATTTAGATGGAGATTTTTGCCCAGGTTACACAAGTATTTAGTAAGCTAATTCTTGCTTTCTTGCTACTCACTGCTTGATACTTTCCCAGCTGTTTCAATGCTCATGTGACCAATGACTCCTTAATAATCGGGGTATGAGTATTCCCATTCTGTGTGAATTGGTCCACATTCCCTTTCCTTGCAATTCTAAATTCCCTTTCTTTCTTCTGAGAAGAGAGAATTGGATCTTCGGAGAAGATCTAATTTAGTATTCTTTTATACCAAGTAAAACAGAAGTCATTGGGTCACAGACAGGACATTGCTCACCCTAGTTAATGCTAGACAGTCTAGAAGAATTGCTTTGTTATTTTATGTCATTTTTTTTGCCCTGGTTAAGTTATCCAGGGAGGGAGGGGATTATCAGTAGGATCAACTTGGAAATAAGTGATGCTATTAGAAGAGAAAAACACTTCAGTGGCTTCCAGTGTTTTAGAAGAAAGTAGACCTGAAACTTATATTTGACAAATACACCTCAAATGGCAAATAATACAATATTATAATCAACACAGCTGATGAAAAAGGTAAGCATTTCTTTACTGATAAGTACATTATACAGAAACTTTTACTGAAAATCGAGTTGTATCCACTTACAGAGCATTGCTCAGACTCATAATTGGTCAGAATATAAAAAGTAGGTTCTGCCATGAGCTTCATGAAATGTCTGTGCCACTAATTAACTAAATGTTGTGCAGATACTTTCTCAACAAGTTCCAGCATGAGCTATTCAAAGTACACCTGTCAGAATAAGTACGTATGCTTTGTACTTGCTGCCATTTAATCAAAGAAGGTAGTGCGTGTTCCCTCAGCTAACTAATGAGTCTTTTCATCCCTTCGCTAATTAATCCATTTTAATCTCCTGCATTGAACAAATCAAAGATGCTTCTTGATAGATATCACACTACTTCATTAGAAGGACAGGAAATCAGAGTAAGATATTGGCATTTGTTTGGTGAAGGAATGTTGTTCTTTTCAATGCTGATGATGCCTTTGTTCTTTGATTCCAGTATGTTGAAAAACAACAGATAGTTATAGGTAGTGTAACTTAGCAGTTTTTCTCTGCTTTCTTTCTCACGTGCTTTATTTTTGTTGTGAAACATGAAGTAGTTTATCTTTAACAATCACACATTCTTTGGCTGAGCAAATTGGAAAATCAAATTTAGAAAACCAAATCTGAACGGAAGTGCACCAAGTCATTTGTTGCTTGCAAACAGATGCTTTCTGAATGATGCTCGGAGAGTACTGCAGCTTGGTGAACAAGGCATGAGAGTAACGTGCAAGATCTTTCCCTGTTTTGTTCAGCCGCTGGGCTTCCTAGAGTTACAGGTTAGTTCCCTTTGCTATTGTGTAATATGTAGTACAAGAAAGGTTATCAAGTTAATTATAATAAGAGGTTGTTACTTGGTACTGGAACATCAGTCTGTTGATGTTATTAGCCAAAGTTATTACTAAATAGAGTAATCTGACAAATAATATGGCACTTTATTTTTTTGTTGCTGTAATGCATTTTAAACACGACAAGCAGTGTTCTCTAGTATTTTGTGGCTCACCGATTGAAGGTACCAAATGAACTGAGTACAGTACTGCAAGTACAGTCCTTAATTTTTAGAGCAGTTACATGCTGTTTCTCAAAATAGTAATGGACTTTTTCTAAGCTGTAAACTAATCATCTGGATGCGGAGCATACACTAAATATGTCTGTATTAAATTCTAGACTGTCATGAGCTCAGAACTTCAGCATACAACAGAAATTTGTTTGAAACTTACAGTTATCGTTCTTAAATAACTTCACTAATTTTGTTTTTCCTGTTTTTTAAAACCTTAGTACTTGTGGGTTTAGATCAGTGCAGTGGCATCATAGCTTTAAAATATGGATTTTCCTATCCCACAAATTTTAAGTAATTCCTATGTTCCTTTTGGTGGCAGAATGAATTGATACTAATATAAAAAGAAATCTTGCAGATAAGTACCAAAGTAGGCATACACTTTGACTTAGTTACCTTTAACTCACAGGATTTAGTCCTGTTGGAATTAAAGTCTGGAATAAAAAGGTCTTATTTTAAACCTTTTTCTCAGCATGTTGAAACAAATGCAGTAATAGAAAGAAATAGAAATAAAAATGTGTAGATATTCAGATATCCAGTCACAGCTCCACTCCTGTTGTATTCAAAAATATTTGGGGGTTTATGTCTGAAGCTTGTGTGAAACTTAGGTGTAGAAAATGGAGTGATTGAGTTGTAGAGTTGATTTTTTTTCTTTCAGTTTGTAAACATCTTTGATTCCTTTTGCAAACACTTGAAGCTGATATTTTACACTTTATTCCTTTGTAAATGAATACAGCATGCCTTCATGTGAGCTGCTGCTTTGGCATTTTACTATATTTTTCTTGTCTCGATCAAAACAATATTTTCAAAACAATGCTGTTACATTATAACTAACAAAATGATAACTGAAAACTGCACGTCTTCACATTTTTCTTGTAAACTCAGATAAAATGGTATCCAACTTATTCACGGTTTCATCCACTGTGAAAGTGTTGGCAATTCTTTGTTCGTGTTTTGCAATATTTGGCATGTAATCTGCTTGTGTCAAACAAAAGGTCTTAGCACTGGTTCTTGAAATAACTTCAAAAAGAACATGTTGTCCATGTTCTAAAAAAACGAAGGGGTAAAACTGGCAAAAATTATTTGATTGGACTTGGTCTCTGTGGATTATGACTGCGCTCCTTATGTGACTATAAGGCTCCTTTTCTGACAGCAGATACATTTTTAGATGGTCAGTTCTGTAAAATAGTTTAGCATTCAGCATTGTTAAGTTAAGCAGGATGCTTCATCTGGGATAAATTGCTCTGTAGATCACAGTCCATACCCTTTAAAAAGGAAATCTTCCATGGCTGAGGAAGTCATTGCATGGCAAAAGGGATATTTTCTTGGAGCAGAACCTGAATGTGAAATCTCACATCTTGATAAGATGTGATGAGAGCACCTTTGAAATAACATGAAGATTCAAGCATGAATTCTGTTTTACTGGATGTTGGAGTTTTGTAAGGTGTGTAGGTGAAATGTACTTGATATACTGTGTGCTCTCTGTAGATAATATCTGGAAAGAGATTGATTTTGAGCTTTGTTGCACTTTGGAAGATGGTCTGGTGCAATACTGCAGGAGCTAAAAGAATTGAAGACATGTTTATTGATTTGCATAGTTACCGTTGATCAGTAATGATTGACATTAAAGATAAAATAAAGGAGATTTAACAGTTGCTAGTAGTACCTAGTCTCTTGTTTGTAAATAAAATATTTTCATCAGTTAGTAAATGGAAAAATATATGGGAGAAACAAGGTCCTTCCTTGTACATGCATTGTCATTGCATACCTTCTGCTTCAGTGTTCCGTGTTCTTTCCGGAATCCTTTGCAGTAATGGCAGCAGATAGAGTTTATGCCCAGGCTTCCTGGGTTCTTACGTTCTTGACTTATCCTTCATTGAGTGTAATATAGCTAGATATCTACGTGAGGAATCTCTGCTGGTCCATTATTCCAACTTCTTCTATCTCTAGCAGCAGGTAGGCAGTTAAAAATTAACTCCACATTCATGCCTTCTAGTGTCAAATGTACAGAAACTTATTTTTTAACCTATCTGCCAGTGATTTTTGCACTAAAATATACATTTCAAAATTGTTCAGAAAGTCCATTTTTCCTCCCTCAGACAGTTTTCTTTATGTATTTACTTAATTTAATATTTACGATTTACTTAATTTAATATTTACACCTTAAATTTAAGTTGTAAATACTTAATGTATTTACAACTCTTAAATCCAGAAAAAAAAAGTCCTTTTAATTATTTGTACAGTAGGAACATGTTTCAGGAGAGTTCATGGTAGGTCTGTACTGATTGGAATGGTGAGCAAGCATGAAAACATATCCACTGCTTCTGTGACTTTACATAGGAAACAAATGATGTGGTTATAGGATGACAGATAAGTGTGGTAAGTATCTCACGGTGTTCCCCCATGTTTCAGAAGAAAAATGGTCGTGGTGATAAAGGAAGGGGTGAACAAGATGCAGACAAAAAGGAAGCAGTATATAGTTGAGACTACTTCAGGTCAAAATAAAAAGTTTGTACTGTAATGTATAGAGTCTGGCAAATTGCTAATATAGAATCATAGAATGGTTTGGGTTGGAAGGGGACCTTAAAGACCACCCAATTTAAACCCTCTTGGACAGAGTTGCCACCCATTAGATCAGGCTGCCCAGTGCCCCATCCTACCTAGCCTTGAACACCTCCAGATTTGGATCATCCTTAGCTTCTCTAGATAACATGTTCCAGTGCCTCACCAGTCTCATAGTGAAGATTTCTTCCTTACGTCTGACCTAAACCTGCCCTCTTAAAGTTTAAAACTATTACCTCTTGTCCCATCGCTACACTCTCTAAAAAAAAGTCCTTTCCCATCCTTCCTTGCGTGCCTTCTTTAAATGCTGAAAGGCAGCTATAAGGTCTGCCTGGAGCTTTCTCTTCTGCAGGTTGAACGGCCCCCAACTTTTATCAGCCTTTCTTTGTGGAAGAGGTACTTCAGCCCTCTGATGGTCCTTCTAGCCCTCCTCTGGACGTGTTCCAACAGTTCCATATCCTTTTATGGTGGGGGCTTGAGATCTGAGTGCAAACTGCAAGTGGGGCCTAATGAGGAGTAGAGCAGGGCAGTTGCCTCCCTTACCCTGCTGGTCTTGTTTCTTTTGATGCAGCCCAGGGTATACTTGTCTTTCTGGGCTGTAAGAGCATGTTGTTGGCTTCTGTTGAGCAGCTTCTTAACCAGTGCTCCCAAGTCCTTCTCCTGAGGGCTGCTCTCAATCCATTCTCTGCCCAAGCTGAACGAGCGCTTGGGATTGCCCTGACCCACGTGCAGGGCCTTGCACTTGACCTTATTGAACTCAATGAGGTTTGTGTGGACCCACCTATGAAGCCTGTCCAGATCCCTGTGGATAGTGTCCCCTTCCTCCAGCATGTGAACCACACCACACAGTTTGGCGTTACTGGTGATCTTGCTGAGGGTGTGCTCAATCACCCTGTCCTTGTTGCTGATGAAAATGTTAAACAGAGCATGTCCCAGTATTGACCCAAGGGACACCACTTACCGCTGCTCTCCACTTGGACAGTGAGCCATTGACTGTAAGTCTCTGAGTTGAGCCATCTAGCCAATTCCTTATCCACTGAGCGTTCATCCAGGATGCCGCTTAGGACAATGTCAAATGCTTGCAGAAGTTCAGGTTGGTGAATTCAGGTGCTCTTCCCTTATCCACCAACATTATAATGCCA
Source organism: Numida meleagris (assembly GCF_002078875.1). NCBI lineage: Eukaryota > Metazoa > Chordata > Aves > Galliformes > Numididae > Numida > Numida meleagris. The sequence continues at coordinate 8,217,363 of NC_034414.1, read as the reverse complement.
CGGTATAGGCTGCAAAATTGTCAGGCATGGTTTGCATGTGGTGAATACATTTTGGCAGTCCCCGGTTGCCTCTGTATGCCTTAGCGTAGTTTCCAGGAAGATCTACTCCATGATCTTGCACGGCACAGAGATGAGACTGACTGGACTTTTTCCAGGTGGGGGTTATGTTTCCATTTTTGCAGTCGCTGGGAAATTGACCAGACTGCAGAGACTTTAGGAATATGATGGATAGCATCTTAGCAACTTTATCTGTCAGTTCCGTCAGGACCTGCTGATACATCTCACAAGATCCCATGGGCTTAGGCGCCTTCTGATTCCCTAGATGGTCTCAGAGCTGTGAACTTCATTTACCTTTAATTTTAGTTAAGTCTGGATACAGAAGTCCCTAGAAATTAAATGATTCAGAGTCATAGAAAGAGAATATGATTGATTGAAATTAAAACCTTTAAAATAAAAGTGAAATGCTTAAAATGTCCAGTGCTTAAGTGGATTAGACACTAAAACCTGACCTGTTATTTCAGAGGATGTATTCTTTATTATCCATGGATTTTCTGTTCATTTTTTCATTTGTTAGAATTCACATTGCCTGTAGGGTGCTTAGGGAAACATTTGTACTGTTTAACTTTTGACAGTTGCCATGTTGAATTTTTAAGGGCAGTAATTAATCACTAAATGTCCTTTAATTTACCATATTTGAAGGACCAGTGGAAGAGTAAGAAGTCCGGTTCTTCAAGGTGTTCTTAAGACGCATGTACGATCTTATGAAATACACAACTAAGAGCAGAGCCTCTGAAAAAAGCAGAGGCCTTTATCTCTTACTTCAGCTGTCCTCAGATATGCTCCCCATATACTTCGCAGTCCTTCAGACACTCTAGATAAATATACTTCTTTGGCCTCATACCAGCTTTTTCAGGCTGTTGTTTCTACTATTATAAATGCTATTGTAAATACTGTTGACCCAGTAATCCCCAGAAGTAGAAGCAGTTTCTCAAAGGTGAATGCTAGCCTTGTAGTACACTCTTTCTTTCTGAGGCATAGTGTTTTTTCAGGCATGTTTAGTAAGTTGGAAGTGTTAGACTTTGAAGTGTGTAGAGGAAATAATAACTTGACTATATTTATTTTGAGTGACATTTATTTTGAGTGATTTTTAACAACCAGCATGCTACTCTGTTTCAGTGAGGTAGCAAACACTAACTTCTTTTAAATTAAAATTTTCTTACCACGGAAGGATTTCTGTGTTTAAAAACCAAGTAACTGACCTGAGATATACATGCAGCAGTAAATATAGTGAAATGTGTATCTCTTCTCCAGTGCAGCTGAGAATCCAGTGGCTCTGCTGCAGTTTAATGTCCTCCCTTTTCTGTCTTCATCAGGTCATCCGTTAGAGGAAGGCATTCTGGGGGATCATCTGGCCAGGGTCATTAGTCTCAGTTGTGGCTCCAGCCTTCTTCCATGATATCCAGCAGTTGTCTTCTCTCTACAGCGGACTGGAAACCGGGTGGAGAAAAAAGCAATGTGACAACTGGAGTAGTGATATTTTTTTTTATCTTCCTGCTCATGCAAAGTAGAAGGGGGAGTTGCTCCTCTCATCCTGTAAAGTAACACTGACATGTACAGACGAAAACCAAACCAACACACAATTAATTTTAAGAAGGATTAGCAACATGAGGCAGCTCAATGTGGAGCAGCGTGAGAAGCTGTACAAGCTTAAGAAAGGGGAACTGGGGGGTTGGAAATAAGCAAGCGGGAGCAAGGCTGCTGCTTCTAGCAGCCGCTGCAACTATTCAAGCTGTAACTGCTTGAACAAGTGAGGCGTTGCTGCATTCAAAGTTTTGAGGCTGCCTTGCATGTGTGAAGTGCTTTTAGTACATTGTGAATTCAACAGTCTTGGTGAGTTTCCAAAATAGACAGGTATGTTTGTATGATTGTGTAAGAGCGTCACAATTATTTTTAAATGGCAGGTTTTTTTAGGTATCTCATTTAGGCGTAAATTTCTTTAATTTGGGGTATATCAAATACTCTGAGATGAAAACACAGCTAATGCCATAGATTGAAGTAGAGGGAAATGGTATAACTGAGCATCTAGTGCTCCAAATGTTTGAGTTGAAACAGTGAAGCAATTTGTGTGTGGTGTGAAACAGTTAACACCAGCATTCACAAGGTTGAAACCCAATGTAGAACTTCATCATGGGGGGACATGATTGGGACGGTATTTTGACTCTATTGACAGTTTTCTAAAATATTTTGTAAATTCATATTGAATCTCCTTGTATGATACCTTCAAAGTCTCTGTAATCATGGGGTGTTGATAAGTTGTTTGAAATCTTTTTTGATCCAGCACAGGCAAATGGGTGTTAAAAGTTGATATACAGTGAGGTTAAACAAAAATAAAAGCGGATTTATGTTACTTGAAGTTAAAATATTTTTTCCCCTTACTTTTCAGTCGACTTGCTCTTCCTAGTGAAAAGTAAAGAGTGGAAGTATTGTGGGTTTTTTGTTTGTTTTTTTTTTTTCCTGCAGAAGAAACTATGACACAAGATACATCTGGTTAACAGCTCAGAGTGATTCTACTTGTTGTGACCTTCTGGTATCAGTGTTTAGAAAAATAATGTCATGTTTACCAGGAGTGAACTGTAAAATAATATTTTAAAAAGTTTTACTTTGGACATTTCTAATGAATTCTAGGTGCTTCGTTTCCCTGATTAACTACAATTAGGCTGCCAAGGTATCTGCTATAACAGTTCATGATGCTCTGTCATAATTGAACTAGTACACTTTTATTTCTGAAAATAATTTGTCTTTCCTCTAAAATACAGCAAACTTGAGTTGATCTTTTCTTTTAGTAGGTTAGTAATTGCATCAGTGTCCAAAGGGATGGAGGACTTATGTTCAATGTCTTGCTCATTCCAAAGGTTGTGGAGCCCCATTTTTTCACTTTTGCGGGGTGTGTGTATGCTCTCCTGGATGTCGCAGAGAAACTGGCCTCTGAAAAAGATCTGTGCTGTGCTATCAAAAGCATGGAGCACAACTACTGCAGCTGGAAGGAGAAGTGAGCTGTGGGTTGTTAGAACTCTGAGATCCATCATTCAAAATGCACAAGGTTAAGAGAGTTGTTAGAGTGGAGATTACTGTTTAGCTCTGATTATTCTCTCCTTTCCTGCTGTGTGTTTCGAAGGTCTTCGGCATTTGTTATGTTCTGTGCAAAAGTAGTGCTGTCCGTATGTATCTAGTTAAATGGATTGGACCTTGTGGAGTACCTGAAGAAGTTCCTGGAGTATGGTTGTGATTTCTCAAGGATCTGATCTGGTAACAACTTGTTGTGGCTGAAAAAGAGTTAGTTGAACTGTAATGCCTGAGTGTTTCTACGCAATGATACTTTAGAAGTAAAATCTGTGGGTGCAGACTACTTTTTTGTGTGCTTTAAACTACAAAATTTAACTTTGTATTTATAATTGCTGGAAACTTGCGCCCAAGCGGTTACGCAGACTTGGAATTCATACCCTGAAGTTTGACATGTGGTGATGTCATAGGCAGTACTCGTGTGCATTTCATATGGCCTTAAGCTACTGATGCAACGTGAAGTTCGAGAATTACTGTTTTAGGCCTAATCATCCAACTCATTTTGTGATTGTGAGCATGATGTCTTCCATTGCCTAGTACTACTGATCTCTTTGTCTTCCCTCTGTACTGCAGTGATTTGTGAAAATTATTTACAGAGTGTGGACATTTAGGAATTTCTTTACTAGTGATCACATTAAGTCTCAGCAGGCCATTGACTTCACTTGGCAGCTAAACTTCACGCATCTGTTATTTAAACTCTTGAAACTTGTGTTTTTTGCTTACTGCTTCATGCTGTCGTTATCTGTTTGAAATAATGAAGCTTGGAAACATTAGATAGAGTCTACATTAAGTTTGAAGTTGGCTCCAGCTTGTACTTCCAATCTCTGAAAATAATTTTATGAAACCCAAAAAAGGAGTCAAAATCTTAGGAGTGTCTTCCATCACTTGCAAATATGTATTTTTTTCCCTATTGGTTTATCCTCACAAGGTTAGTAAAATGTATGCTGTAGAATTTTAATGAACTTAGTGGTTCAGAGATGAGAAATGGCAAGCCACATCTAAACACAATGTTAAGGCCACTGCAGTTTTGCATTTCAATATTGTTTTGGCAAATACGGAATCCATATGGTCAAAGCCATTGTTTGTCTTGTGAATGCCACTAATAACAATGCTTCCTTTGTTAGTGTATACAGAATTACAACTTGAATTACTTCAGCAGAACAGTATGCTTTGTCCTGTGTCTTGCAGGCTATCTGTTCTCATCGACAGGCATCCATACAGATTGACAGTCTGAATTTTTTCAGAAAGCTACATGAGGAAAATGCTTATGTGGAATAAGTCTCTGGAATATCCACCAGTATTCGACCTGTTGTTTGCAATTACAAAAATTCTTTTCCAAATCTGGTCTAAACATGGTCAGAAATTTTCTAAGTGCAGATTTGGGAACTTAATCTCCTTTATACAAATGGAAGTTCGTTGTAGATGGAGTGACTTGGGATGAAAATGTCAGTGCTTTGACATTTTAGGAAGTTAGCACATGAAACTGCATTTTTTTTTAATATAATGTATAACATACTTTGAGTATCTCAAATACGTGACCAAAAGATTAACTTGAGAAGACTTCTGTGGTAAAATAATCATAGAATGTTTTTCCAAATGGCATTGTGAAGTAGCTGCCTATGTTCGCCTATTTAGATGTTTATGCAAAGGGGCATCTGCAACTATGGTTGTTGGGCACACTGAATTGCAGTATAGTGATGCAGCAACATCTAGCTTGGTCAAGGACTTTGTACTTTTTTTTTTGTTGTTCCTTTCCTTTTGCAGAAATGGCAGTAGAATATTTCTGTATCTACCTCTGAATACACGTTAGCTCAAAACACATGAACTGTATAGTTAATGTGCTAGTCTGCTTTATGAGGCATAATAGATATGTTTGGTGAATTCCAAGTTCATGTTAGTCAGGGCAAAGCTTAAGCTTTTACGTGTAGCATATTCTCTTCAAGTTCACTTTAAAACCTACACTTTCACATTGAAAAGAGCTTTTCTGTAAAATGCGGAATTGAACTGATCTTTTTTATTAAGTATATTCATAGTGGTACAGTGAATATTTAAATTGAGAAGTGTGGAATGCTGCCTGTGAAAAGCTGGCACATTGGTGTCATTTGTCAGTGGAGTCAGAGGCTCTTGGTTACTTTTGAGTAAAATTCCTGAGCACCATGTAAACAATACAGCTGTAAATTCACTTTGTGTTTGCTGTGTTAAGTGAAATATTGAAAGTGATTTTTTGCCATTCAGAATTCATTTGGAGTGAAATAACACTTGAAAGTCTTCCTGCAATCCTTTACTGGGAAATCAAGAGCTGAGAACCCAACGTAAGAGCATTCTCCTAAAATAAATATCCTGTAAATCTATGTGCTGGATTCAAGTGATGTCTGGAGCCTGTCCTTCCCTTCCACCACCACTGCATGCACCAACTCAAATAGCGTATGGGAAAATTACGTGTGCCCCTGTGACAGACGTGATGGGCCTGTCTCTGGAAAGAAGGAATTCAAGCTAAAGGAAGGGCCATCCATTCATACAGGCTGAACAGAGGTGAAAATGGAAGACTTAAGTCTTCAGCACAGGGTAATAAATTGGTGAACTTCATATTAAAAATCAGGTGCTTCCAAATCATGCTTCAGGGATTCCATTCACCTTTAAGTCACTCCGTCAAAATGTCTGTGGCTTCTGTCTGAGAGCAGATCCAATGAGTAAGCAACAAAAACGTGTACATTGTTTTTTATTTTTCATTTTTAAGTCTGTCAAATCTGAAATTGCACACTGGAGCGTGTAAAGATGGCAGTTACTCGATAGAATTACTATGGGTTATTAAAGCTTTAAAAGTAGCGTGTCAGAACTTCTCTGTATGAAAGAAAATGTCTTATGTGTCATCCTGCTGAGAATGCAGTGGTCTAATTTTGGCTATTTTTGTAGGTCATTTGGTGAGGCAAATAAGGCACGTTAATAAAGATTATGTCAGTTTGTGTTTTGTTGATCTTGACTGAGTGTGCAGTGGAGAATAAAGATGCAAATAACATCATTGCTCCTTCCAAATTTCTTCATTTTGTCTCCTTTAGAAGAATGTGAAGTGGGATGATAGAGGATAAGAAAATAATTAATTTGATATTTGTCCACAGGTGGAAAATAACTTTGTATAGGTAATGTTTTTCGCTACACAGACGCTAAGGAAGACGTTTCTTTCTTACGAGTTTTGGGAATAAGGAAAGTCCGTAATTTATCCCTGTACTGCCTTCAGTTGGATATTTCAGCACGGATTCATATTAATATATATCGTGGGTATCCAACCTTTTGGCTTGCCTGGGCCACATTGAGTAAAGGGGCATTGTCTTGGGCCGCATATATGTAGGCTGCTCCGAAACTACTGCTTCCTATCTGTTGTCATGGAAGCTACACCAGATAAAGTGAGCGCAGTAACTCTGTTTGGTAGAACAAAGTCAGCTACAATACACTGTTTTTCAACATAGTCACCACCATTACCTATACATTCTTGCCAGTGATGAACAAGAGCCTGCGTGTTGGGCTCATCAAAACATGCACCGGGGAGGTGACCCATGGCCTCTGTCACCACTGCTGAAACCCACCACTCACCGCCTCACTGTGTTCACACCATTTGGTTTCTGTAAATGTTCAGCAAGCATGGATGAATGCCAGTGGTTGCAAATTTTTCCACGTGGAGTTATTCAGTGACACTACTTAGCTTCACCCACACTTCCATGTCATGCCGTTTTGTCAGAGTGCCCCTCTGCTGCAATCTGTCAGACAGCAACAACTTGTAGCAGGATATCGGTGGGTAGGGTCAGCCCCTCCTGCTGTACCACCAACATCATAGAGCAGGAGGCATTACTTTTGGAGCAGCCCCCGTAAAAGATATACTATAGTTAATGTATGTAAGTAACAAAACTTATTTTAACTTCAAATATTTTTTAGTAAAAAATTTTTTTTTTAAGTAACAAAAACATAAAGCTAGTGGGATATTTGACTCTGTTTTTATGATGCTAATGCATCTGTCTGTTTCTTTGATAGCAGTGTTTGCAATTCTGTGATGAGGTCTCAAGGGTTTTTTCAGAGATTTTTGATGAAATTTTACTCTTCTTGTACTTCATCATTGACAAATAATTGTTCGCAAATGTGTACTACCGAAAAGCGACAGCGTGAACTGGGTGGGATTGTGAGGCAAGGGATATCTTTCATTAGAAAGAGAGCTCTTAGAAAAGTCTAGTAGAGAGACATGATTGTGTTTTTTGAGTGGAATATCTGATTGCACATTTACTCATTCCATTTGAAAATTTGCAAGGAATGTATTTATGTAGACTGAAAATGGAGTCACAAATATGAATTGATGGATTTTTCAGCAGTCTTGAAACCTGTTCTCAAATTCCTTTATCAGAATGGAAAGCACGGCTGCCTATTTTCCTCAGTTCACAGGACTGTTTTTAGGCTATGTATCAAAATGCATGCAGTTATTTGCCGTAACTTGAGCTGGCGCTGCGCTGTGCCCTCCCCTTGCTTTGGTTTCAGCCAAAACTGCGCAACAACCAGGTTTGGTTGTTGCAGAGCCACTGCTGTGATAGTGCAGTGCAGGGGGCAGCACGGGGGCGGCTGCCGTGCCAGCTGTGCCGGGTGGTGTGCGGGCTGTGCGTCGGACAGGCCTCATGCTTCAGGAAAAAACTTAGGCATGAAGGGGCAGATTCACAGGAAACTGGCAGCTTCATAGTGAACTAAACTGAATTACAGGGTCATATGCTATTCTCACATTTGAGCCGTTCTGGAGGGCTTTTTTTAATACAGTGAAGGAATTTGTTAGTATGACGTTAGTTGCTGAATTACTGTTGTTGTATTTTTATATACTTTTTTTTTCTGTGAAATGTAGTCTGTAGCGTTGTGGCTCACTAATGTGTTATGTAACATCTCCAGTAAGAATTGAAATGCTAACGTAATGTGGACTAGATGCTGTTGGTACGACGTTTGGAGGCTGTTCTTTTTGAAGTTGTTCTGTGAGTGGTGGTTTGGAATTAAGTAGTAATCCCTTTCTATTACAAAACTGATTTCATGCGAAAGAAGTTCAATTACTATTTTAAAGAGTTATGACTTGTTAATTTTGTTTTTATATACTATAGGATATGTTTTGGAGTTGCAGACAAAGTATCTTTGCTGAAATGAAGAAGAAATTTTCACAGGTAGACAGATGAAATCGACTTTATAAAATAACTGAGCTCCATAGTAACAGCATGATGCTGTAGCTTTCATTTCTTAACATGAGCATGAGCTGTTGAAATTTTATGCATGTTCTTGAATACCAAGATTGTTTGTGTATTAGTCTTTTTCATTTCAGCGCTTTTTCTGTTACGTTTATATGCTTTTACATTGGTGTGTTTCTGTAGCCCTTTAGTTTTTCATCAAAAACTGTAACCATGTAGGTGGCTTGTTTGCCAGATTATGTAGCAATTGAAGTTAGGTTTTGTGTTTATTCTGCAGACTTGGTTTCGTGAGTTTATCAGAAACAGGTTGATCTCTGGCTAATACTGCCTTTTACAGTATTTTTTCAGTGAAGTAGCCACAAACAAGGTGTTGTGGTAGACGTCTGGTAGTTCAGATAGTGTGTGTGAATGCTAGGCATGAGCAGAATTGGATCAAGATGGTTTTTGCCTCATCTGTTTACTGTGAGCATGAACCAGTGACAACTCAAACGATGGTTTAATATCTTTTGCTATACTATCTCTGAGTTAAACCAGTTTGGTCTGTCTGAATTGCGACTGCAAATGAGCAAGAGGGGATTTGTCTGGTGTGGAACATCTAGCAACTCAACAAGCAAATCTTCTGTAATCTTCTGTAATTTGTTCTCTTAATGTTATTTCCTGTACGTAGTTCTCCATCAGATACTGCGTGTCAGTAGCAACTCCAATATTAGTCACGGCTGACTTAAAATCAAAAGCAGTGAAGAAAGTTTTGAGTAGGATGAGTTGAATTTATGGCGCTGTACTCCACAAAGAAGAGTTATGGTGTTGGATATGTAATGACAAAAAGGAACTGAGTCTTAAGAGGAGAACTTTTTCTATTCCTAGCACAGTCGTATAAAGTAGCAGTTGTTGTTGAAGGGTCAACACAAAATTACTGTGGGAATCCTTGAACCTAGGGTTAATTTAAATTTTTCTAGCACCTGTATGAGTAGTCCCAGGTGCCTCTAACCTACTATGTGCTATAGAGGAGGGTGGGTTAGGGCTGCTGCCCAGGACCCTGCTCCCTAAGAGTAGGATGATCCTATTAGTCCGCTGGTTCGTAGCTGATGCTCGTCTTCTGCAGAGGAATCAAGAAATCAGATCACTGAACTGGGCCATAGGTTTCTCTTTCATAACCAGAAAATGAAAGAGTCAAATTATATGCTGATTATTTGAATTGGAAAAAAAAGGGTAAGTCAGCGCTGGAAAATAATACTGGAAAGAACACATCTTGAGAAGCAGTCACTGGTGAAATTTGAATTTGGTCTACATATGTTCAAGTTGGTTTTGACTCTTGAACTGTTTTCTTCTTGAAGTGCAGTAAATGTTTCAGGGCTAGTTTTGTATGTCTTCTCAGAAGTTTGTTCATAAACCTCCTTTTCTCCAGCGAAGATTAAATGTGTGAGTTTGAGGTGTTGCACGTTAGCTGGAAGTGGTGACTTGTGTATTTTTGAGCTAGTAGTTAGTGTTCTGTGTTGAAATCTTCAGTGAAGTTGATAAACTTAGGGAAATTGGGCTTCAAATTCTTAAGAAAAAAACAATCTATAGGAAACATAACGTATTACGGATTGTGAGTGGCTGTATTTGCCTTTCTCTGTCAACTTCATTTCTACCATCTACTCAATGGAAGTAGATGCCGCAGTTACCTCATGTTTTGGTTTTGAGTTGCATGGAGACTGCCAACTGATATTGCCATTTTGGAAAATCAAGAGATGAACTAAAATGTTTATTTCTTTTTAAGGTGTTTGGTGTATAAGACCTCTCATGAGAGACTTACAGCACTTTGGCTACCTGTGTGATGAGGTTGCTCATGTAGAAATACAAGGGATCTTAAAGTTGTTTAGTTCTTTATGGTTCTTTATTCTGTACATACTTATGACGTGGCTGACAGCTTTAGCATGAACACAGTTCTTGCTGTTTGCTAATGTTTTATTCACTGAAAATGGTGATAGAACTGCATGCATCCGTTTGCCTCTTTTGATGATGTGCTCTTAGCCCTGGAGTGACATTTGGGTGATCTGATATGCATTACTAATGCTTTGTGTTACAAATTGAAAAGGCTGACCCATTGGGGACTAATTATTCCTTTTACTGACCTCACCTTTCCCATATTTATGTATTAGTTATTCTCTGTTTTATCCTTTGGATAACAGAGTTGATGGATTGTATTTCCTAAGATCTTTGCTTTCCTGGTTTTTCAGTATTGGAAAGCATTGGGAAAATGCCATTTTCTTGGATTTTCTGGCTCTATAAAATTTTACCTTTATTCCATTGCCGCCTTCACTTTGCTGATTTCAGGTATATTGAAGTTGCTGTTGTAAATATTTTTGTCATGATATGAGAACTTCCTAGTAGTCATCTGGCCAATGTTAATTTTCTTAATCAGACAGAAGAATCTCTCTTATGATTCACTCAGACGTGAATTTGGTAGAAGAAAGTTGGTTGTGGTTTGATTAAGCCACTTGTTTGTTTTAATGGATAGCTTCCAAGTTGATTTGGAAGCTTGGAGATCTTCTGGCTTGCATTCCTGGAAATCTCAAAAGGAGTACTTCTGCCTCAACAGCATTTGTGACCGTGTCAAAACCAAACCTGAGATTGAAGTGATGGTTTGAAAGTTTGTTTCTGCTTCAGCACAGTCTTCTGTGTGCTTGAAGGCTAATGTTCTGTGCAGAGCTTCAGCGGTTTTTCTCTACCCATCCAAATTCCTTATTGTTCTTTGAAAATGAATGGTTTTGACATAGATTTTCCAAAACTGTAGGATTCTTTACTTGTGAAAGCAGACATGAGAAAAGTAAAGGATCCTTAGATTGTAAAAAATTTACCGCGTTAGGTGAAATCTTGGTTGTTGTTTTTTTTAATTTATTGAACTCCAAGATTTTCTTAGCTTTCTTCGCTGACATATTGCGTGCTGTCGTTTCAGGTGGAAAGTGCTGCTGAGGAGCCCAGAGTGCTCTGTATAATACAAGATACCACAAATTCGAAGACAGTGAATGAACGTGTTACCTTGAATGTGCCAGCTTCCACACCACTTAAAAAGCTGTTTGAAGACGTGGCTTCAAAAGTGGGCTATGTGAATGGAACCTTTGATTTAGTGTGGGGAAATGGAGACAATGTAACTGATATGGTATGGCAAAAGTACTTTTAATTTCCTGTTGATAGCGAATAGTCAAGACTCAACATTACAGATAAATGCTATCTGTATTGCATAATGAATATTGAACAGTAATTTTTTTTTAGTTAATCCCTGTAAAAATTAGTAGTAGATGCACCAGAATGGCTGACGCCACTGTTTTGATGTGGCAGGATGTCACTGTATTATATCTACATTTTAATCTCAAAATGTGCTCTTAATTGATATAGGAAATGAATCATTAAATAAAAAATAATACCGTATAGTAACTTTCTGTGTTTCTTCTGATACTTGTTTGACTGTAAACTACAAGAACAAGTCTAATGTTATTTCTGTGATTTGTTGTAAATCGATGTTGGATTTAGTTAATGCTGCTCTTAGAGGTGCACTTAAAAGACTTAATGAAATTCCTTAAGAAATAGACTTAGGTTTATTTCAGTAAATGTTTATGCTTGCTGGTGTTCATTTTTTTTTTAAAAAAAAAAAACTGTGTGCAGGCTATGCAGGGGATTTGATAGTTTGATATTCTGCAGGAAATCTGTAGACTTGCGTCTTGTCTCCTGAGGAGACTGCCCAACTTCTGAGTATTAAACTGTATTTATAACACTTAGTATTGCTAGTGGGACAGTTGACCCAGTTCTTTCAGTGTTAATGATGAATATGTTTTGTTTATACTGGATAATTTTTATTTATTTTCATTTCATCTTAGTGTGCCAGAAGCTACTTCAAGCAATGTACTTGGACAGAGTCTATTAATTGCATATAAATCTGTTTAAAAAAATAAAGCGCTTTATTTTTTTAACAGACTCCAATAGATCAGAACAGTGACAAAACTATTCTTGATGCTGGTTTTGAACCAGGGAAGAAGAACTTCCTGCATTTGACAGACAAAGATGGTGAGCAACCTCATATAATGCAGGTTAGTACATTCTTAATCTTAAGGTTTAGTGTTGGGTGTGTAGATGTATGTTACGTGTATTGTTCATATAATAATATTAGAAAATGAAATGAAATTGGGGTCTGTATTTTATATAAACTGTATCTCAGGAGACTTCTCAACAGACTTTTAGACTACTGTGTTACACCGCTAGGTTTATCTTGAATTAAGACCAATTCCATTAGTAGTGATGAGCTGTCACTTTTTATTCATGCTTGGCAAGTATTACTGTAATGTTTTGACATGATTAATTTCTTAAGATTATATGATTAATCTGTGACACATTTAGAGAGAAGTTTTAACAATACATGTTCCATCATATACTTTATTCTTTTCCTGTTGTTTTTGAAAGCAGTGTTAGGCCACTGATGATTCTCAGAAATTGTAGTCTGGTATCAACAGCAAAGTTAGCTGTTTCAAATTTTCTTATTTAAAAAGAAAACTGGTCAGTGTTGCTATAAGCAATTGTCTGCCATAACAAAATATTTGAAATTTGCTGTTGCTCCAAGGTGTGACACATTTAAAGATAAACATAGTCACAGTTTATTTAAAACATGAATCAGAAAGGCAGTGATATATTAAGATTGGTTACTCAGTTCTTATGTCAACATAAAGCCTACTTAGCCTTTGTGGACTTGATTATCTGAAAAGGAAAAAAAACCAAACAAATGTGTGGGAGTCAGAATTTGTGTAATTGTGAAAGAATACTGAATTGTAGTTTTTATCATTAAAAAGGTGAATGAAAATCTTGTTTTGGATGTCAGTGCAGTGAACTTGAAAAACAGGAGATGATAAACTTCAAACTTGCTTTGTTGTGTGCATTAGAGTACTGTATTTGATCATATACAGTATTGCAAAGGCTATTTACATCCACTAATGCAAAGAATGCTTTCTCAAGGTGTTGGGAATTTGGAGGGCAGAATTCAAGTTGCATTAGCAATTGTAAATCTTTTCTATTGTGTTAAAAATTAAAAAATGACATACTAAGACTATTTTTTTTAGCTGCGAGAGAAATAATGTATTGTCTAATTTTTGCATAAAATAAATGTATTTGTGTTTTAGGAGGAGTCAGGTACAACAGAAGACAGCACCCAGGACAGATTTATAGGCCCGCTTCCAAGAGAAGGGTCTGTTGGCTGTACCAATGACTATGTCAGTCAAAGCTACTCGTACTCTTCAGTCCTGAGCAAATCAGAGACAGGTATAGTGTTCTCTCTTGCAAAGGCACTGCAGATTTCTAATTATCTTAGCACACTTCAGAATAGCAGCATCTTGAGGATTTTTGAAATAAATTCTACTTCACTTAAAAAAAACAAAAAAACAAACAAAAAAAAAACACAAAACAAACCCCCCAGAAACCACTCCACGCTAATACATTCTCTCAGATTTTCTAGGATATTTTCATGTTTTATGAACAGAAAAGCTGTATCCCAGCTTCTACTTCTGACAGTGCAGTTCTGATTGTCGGGGACCCCTCCCATTTTGGTATTAATCTACTACTTGGCTGACTAGTTGCGATTATGCTACTGAACAGTATTCATCCCAAGAAAGCTGTGTGTTTTTGTTTGCAGCTTATTGAGTACTTGATACTATTTTTCAGAGAGCCTGCTCTCAAATCTTTGCACTCCAGGTGTTAACTAAAGTCTTTCTCTTGTAGCCCTTCAGTTCTGGTTTCTCTGCTTCTGCCATGATTCCCCTAGAGAAGCGCTGCTCCCCTGTGTGGCACGCCAGCAGTGAGCAGACTCTCTCTTGAAAAGGGGAGTGCAGCTTGGTGCCAGGGCAGATGCTGTGAGGCTGGGCAGGGCCCTTTGCATTGCAGAGAGGGCAGGCTGAAGCAGCTTGTGCCCGGCCGACAGCTGCTGCCACCTCCCACAACCTGTGCATCACAGCCTTTTGCTCTGTTTGCCTCCTAGCTCTGCTGGCTCATAAAAATGTTCAAGTGATTGCCAGAAGAGAAAGAAAAGCAAAAACTGGCTGGAATTCTCCTCAGCGTTTTTATGGTCATAGCTCTGTCATGCTAACAAGCTGTGCACTGTGCCTGAAGACTGACAGATGCCAAATTCTTACAGGCATGAAATACTTGACTGGGAGTGTCCTTGCTGAGTTTCATACTATCCTAGATTTCTGCTTTGTATTCTTATCTATCTTCTCTACAACCACTCAACTTATAGCTGAGTTTTTCATAGAAGCAGCAGAATAGCTGAGGTGGAAGGGACCTCTGAAGGTCATCTGGTTCAACCCCCTGCTCAGGACAGGTGTTTTTACTCCTTAGGTGTGTGTTTGTTGAGCTATTAATCTGAGTTCTGCAATACACTTAAGGGTTTTTGCTTTTTACTTTCATACATGCTACAATGTGTCCATAAAGTTATAGCTCACTAGTAAGACCAACTCCTAATACTAGTATTTGTGAGCAGATGTGAAGACAGCATTATGTTACATGGATTCAAGCCTGATCAAGATTTATTTCAAATGAGAATGTTTGTCTGCCACATACCTTTTTCCATTTAATAAAACCAAAATGATGAGTTGTATGGAGGAATAAATTAAATATATGTTATCCAAGTTAGTATCTTCACAGAACACGTTGGTATTTTGCATGGAGTAACTGCCTTTTTGTTGCTGACATCAAATTGAGGTGTAATTAATACTGTTACTAAGAGCTTCAGGGTATAAGAACATTTCTTTTTTACAGTATGCTTCAGTATATGCTGTTTATTTATCAGCTATTAATGTTACACACTTTGGAGAAAATGACAATAATATAAATATTTGTCCTTTCAACTAATAAAAACTGCCTTGGATATTGGTAGCTGTTTTAATTAGTATGGGAGAAGTCTTAAAAGATGTGTGTGCACAGGCACTCCATAGGTCTTTGATTTGTAGTTCAGGGAATATGATGCAATCCACTGCAGACAGAAACTGTAATTACATACATTATAATTAGGATATTTTTTAGTTGACATATATAGGCAATAAGTAAGCCGCTATACAAAATGTTTATTAACAAATTCTAGATTCTTCTAGAAAATATTTAAATTAACTGTTAACATATTTCTAGTTTTACCTATGTCTATTGGTGGAGTAGACAACGTTAAATATTGTTTATTTTGAAACATGATTCATGATGACTGAAATATCTTTGTGAAATTCAGGGAATTGATCTCTGTTGTGTAAACCGTCTCTTTAATGCTCTCTCTGATATGTTATTGTAATATTCCCCCAATTTTTATAGAGCATGTGACAACAGCTGGATGCAGTCCGTAGTGAATGTGATCCCAGAATTGTTTTCTTTTAAAATATATTTTAATTTTTAGTGATTTACCATCTTTTTACATTATTTCCATCTCCTTCTTTTTGTATTTTTAGGTTATGTGGGTCTGGTAAATCAAGCAATGACGTGCTACTTGAACAGCCTTTTACAAACACTTTTCATGACTCCTGAATTTAGAAATGCGTTATATAGGTAAGTATATATGATTCAGGCAGATTCTTGAAATTATTATAGTAAGTCTGTCATGTTTGTCCTGGTATATTGTGGTAGGAAACCCTTTTGAACGTCTCCTGTCAAAATTTTGTCTTTTGGATATTGAAATGCACCTGAATGTTAATAGCAAACCCTGATTCTCTAGTGGATAGAGTGATACAGATGGACAAAGAGCAGCACACAGAAAGGGAATGGAGAAATTTTCTGAGGAAAGGGAGAAGATTTAGTACTTGAAATCAAACTGGATAGATGAGTGTAACTTCTCTGCTTAGCGCCTTTCGATTTTACTGACATCCTCAGGTGTTGTTGGTGTGGCATAGACAAGCTTTTAAAAGAATACGCCACGTCTTGAAAACAGAATTCTTCATATGAAGAAGTCGCAAATGCTGTTCATGTCTGTATTTGTACGGTGAACAGTTTCAAAATTATTTTGCTAGTCTAAATTTGTACACTTAAAGAAAACATCGTCATATGTTGCAGAAATGGAAAGTGGTTTTGCTGAAGGAGAATTATGTTTTTGCTTTCCCGGAGAAACAGAGCTTCAGTTGACCTCTAAACTGACAGACCTCTCAAAATACTGATTTAAATGTCTTTTTGAATAATAATTTAACAGCATTTTAAATTGTCAAATACTTTGTTTTGAATAGGTGGGAATTTGAGGAATCTGAAGAGGATCCTGTGACAAGTATCCCCTACCAGCTTCAGAGGCTGTTTGTTTTACTGCAGACCAGCAAGAAAAGAGCAATTGAAACAACAGATGTTACACGGAGTTTCGGATGGGATAGTAGTGAGGGTAATCACAGCTATTAAGCTTGTGTAATTTACTTCAGCTGTTTCCTGTTAGGTGCCTAGACTGCTGTTGATGGAGAAAAATACCGAAATAATTAAAATTAATGATTGGAATCCACTTTGATTCGGTGGAAGCAAAATAGCTTAAATTGATATTTGATTGTAGTGTGTTTTTTGTTTGTTTTTTTCTAAAGAAATAACATCTGAGAGTTTTAGGCTGCAGAAGTAAAAAAAAATAAATAAATTAGGTTTGTGATTAAGCTATCATTACAGTTGTTAATTGGTTTAAACATGTTGCTCTTCAGAAGAAAATTGCGTCAATTTTGAATCGCTGATGTCAAATGCACACATTTCAGTTAAGAAGAAAATTATGTGGAGAATTCCATAAAATTAAACAACAATGTGAAACTTACCTACTTTAAATTTTCTCCATTATCAGCTGATTTTTCCACAGTAATTACACAATAAGTGTCGTGATACATAATGGAAGAGTGTGGGGGGTGGAGAGCAACACCTTTCAGAGTTCTGGGGGATCAGCACGAAATGGGGAATAAATCAGAACCATTTTCTTTTAAATAGTGCGTGTTAGCACTTCTGTGTATGTATTTATTCTTGTTCATATACAGAATTCTTGTTTATACGGAAATACTGTGAGCAAGTTGGTTGCTTGTTTTCCTGACTTAACTTGAGAGCTAACTGCCTGTGGAATTGAATGCTGCCCCAATAGAGATTAGTGTAGTAAACGTGGAAGAGACTTGAAAACAAATCAAGAGCTGTAGGAAGCATTTTCATGTTGGGTGAATAACTTCTTATTTTCAATTTCTAACAGCGTGGCAGCAGCATGATGTACAGGAGCTTTGTAGAGTTATGTTTGATGCTTTGGAGCAAAAATGGAAGCAAACAGAACAGGTAATTGTATCAATACTGTTCCAGTAATTCAGGATTTGGTGGTTTTTTGTTTGTTTTTATAGATGATTGTGAAAAATGCAACCTCTTGATTTTTAAATACAAGATTATTGGCAGACTGCAGTAGTTGCCAGTTTTCTCATATAATGCAGTAGCTACGCTACATTTCTCAATGTTGCTTTTTTTCTCTGGTTAAAAGTGAAATACTCTGGACTTTGGATATTCTTTATTTGAAGCACAGGAAGTGGTTATGTAACTTCTTCTGCCATAACTTTCTCACTAGTAGTATTTTTTTAGGTTACTTAGTGGGCTCTTGCAGCTTAGGCTGCAAAGCTTATGTAACATGGTTTGAGAAGCTGTTTGACGCACGTTCTCTGCAGTGGTAGATCAGGGAAATAGGGGAGAAAACAAGAATCGAGAGTTGGATGTCCTGCTAGGAAATGACAGTTCTAACTGTAGCTGGGCAGTTAACTTAAAAAGATATTTTCTTGTAAACCTAAAGAGAGGCAATGCTCTTTTACTTATCTTTAAAGCAGTGTTAAATACTTGTCTGTTTCAGGCCGATCTTATAAATCAGCTGTATCAAGGCAAACTGAAAGACTATGTAAGATGTCTAGAATGTGGCTATGAAGGCTGGAGAATCGACACGTACCTGGATATTCCCTTGGTCATCCGCCCGTATGGCTCCAACCAGGCGTTTGCTAGCGTGGTGTGTACTATTATGCTGACTAATAGTGCATCCATACACATAGAATACATAATGCGACAGTGGTATAATTTGTTACATGGTAAGTATCATCCTAGATACTCCATCTTGGGGTGTTCGTCTTTGTGCAGTGAACCAGCTAGCAAGTTCTAGAAGATTTTTTTTGGCTTTTTGGTTTATTTTTTTGTTTTGTTTTTTCTTTTACCCTTCAATGAGTCCTACTGGTGCATGTATAAGGGGAGGGGAAATGCAACTTTATTGCCTTCAGGCTGAAGTAATCAGTTATTTTCTTCCTGATAGAATTTTCAGCATTTACCCGAAATATTTTTTGAGATTGCTAAGTTTTCTTTGGGCTGTTCTCTTTATTGGCACATCTGCTAAATTTTCGTAGCTTTGTTGAAAATCTTAGTAAAAGAACAGAAGATGGACTGAATTTTTAGCTTTATTGTAGTGTTGTTGCTATGCTTTCTGAAGTTCACTTCTGAAACACCATATGCTTTTAACAAGCAATTTAATAATAAGAAATCCTGTCATACACTGGTATTGGTCACTTGTGCTCCAGCATTACTGATGTTGGCAAGCATATATATTAGTACATTTGTGGAAGCTTTGGTTTTTTTCACTATTCCTCGAAAATAAGTCATTACAAACAGAAATCCACTGTTGTGGCTTAAAATGTCTGTGATGTGGATGAAGTTGTGAGAAAGAGGAAGAATAAATTGAAGTCTTTGGGTAAAGGTTGATTTAAACAATCACTTGTTGCATAATTGGCTTACCATTGTTACTTATTATATTTCAAGTATTTTTACCTTTTGTCTTTAGCATGTTGGCATTTTTTTAAGCACTAATATTCTGTAATTCTTAACAGTGTTCTGTTAAGAATTGTCAGAATTAGGTTAAACTGCAGTGTAAGCTCAACGTACTTAGTATTTCAAATACCAGTCCTGAAAAGCAGTAAAGATATGAAGGACGTTGATCTCACGGAAAGAATTCAATTCAGTAAAATCTTTTGAATTCTTTTTAAGAGTGCTTTAAACTTTTCAGTAACATCCAGCTATTTAAAGCTGTGTTTTGAGCTGCAGTTCCAATGACAGAGATGTTTTATATAGATTGCTTCATTTTTCACCTTTTAACACGTTTCTGGAAATATTCCATAAAGCAAAATTCTTTAATTTCTATTATTTGATGGTAAGATTTTTCAGGTCTATTAAAGAAAACAATGAAAGCTTTACTCACTCCATAATTGCATTCTGCATTTGGCAATATGTTGTACATGTGTCTCAAATTGAAATCAGTTCCCTCAGTAGAAAAAGTCTATAGCAGGATGCCATTTAAAAAAAAAAAAAAAAAGACACATTATTTGTGTACTTGTAAAACTGCAGGAAGCTTGAGCAGAAAAAAGGAGTTAAATATCAGATTACTTTCAGTAGTATTCTATTTTTTTCTTGTAAATCAGCCATTATTGGGTTTACTACATTGCAAGGAAAATAGTTTTAAAGACTTGTTACAGAGTTACGTGGTTGCGATTTGTATTGATGCTTCAATTTTTGAGCTTTTTTTTAATTCCTACTCTGATTATATTCAGTTGATTCTCCTCCCTGCATTTGTCTTACCTATAGCAGATGTGATTTTTAGTTTTGTAGTCTTCAGCAGTGGGGAGATATGGAGGATACTTGCTTTTGGAGAAGGGAAAAATCGCCTGTTTCTAAATGGAATTCTCTGAAGGTAGTATCCTCCATTGATCCATAGATGATGGTGATTTAGTAGGTGTAGGTGAAAGGATGTAAGTGAGAGATCAAAAACTTCACACATGCGCTAATAGGGCTTATAGAAGGGAATGTAAAACTTCTTAGACCTTGCTAGTCAGCTCCTGAGGGAACTTGCAGCAGGCGACACAACCCAAGATAGGGGATCTAAGGAGGATACTACCTTCAAAGAACTCTAGTTAGAGGTAAGTGATTTTCCATTACTTTCTACTAAGAGAGAATGGATGTACAAGCGTAAAGTAAGGTTAATCTGTAGAATGTCACATGAAGTGTATTATCCCACTGTTCGACATTGTGTACTCCCAAAAATGAAGCTACCTGAAGTGTTGCGTTCATCTGTAAATATGTTACTTCACAAATGAGAACACTGAAGAACTTACTGGAAGAATGTTAGCCTTTTTTATTACCTAAATGAAGTAAATTTTAAAATGTTTGGTATGTCTTTAAGGTTTGCATTTTGAGTTTTTTTCTGATTCTCTATTCCCCATGTTCCTGTCATATACTACAACAGCACAGCTGTAACCTCATTTGGGCACTGAGGTCTTGTCAGTACCTATCTCAGGATCGTTGTTTTTCAGTAACTATCTGCGTAGTTTAAGAGCATGGTTTAAAAATCCAGAAGTGGTCTCTTTGAGATCAGTAGAGATACAGACATAATATATAGCTTCTTATTTTAGGTAGGTAAACAAGAGCAGCAATTACCAGATCAATTTTGTAGAAAATTGTGTGCCTGAATTTGACAGCATTAGACTGAACCTAAAAATATTTCTTTTGCTCTAAGACATAAACATTTTATGGATGAAAAGTAGCTGAGAGAGGAGTGGATTCAGTGAGGAACTAGCTGACGTGCTGAAATTGTTACTAGAGAGCAGTGGAAATTCATGGAGCCACAGAATGACTTGGGTTGGAAGATGCATTAAAGACACTCAGTTTCAGCCTCCAGGTTGGAAAGGACATTGAAGACGCTCAGTTCCAGTCTCCCTGCTATGGGCAGGGTTCCTACCCTAGACCAGGCTGCCCATGGCCCCCATCCAACCTGGCCTTGAACACCCCCAAGGATGGGGCATCTGTAACTCATTTGGGCAAAAATGGTTTGCTAACTAGCACTGATAACAGTACTCTGGGGATGTGGCAAATACAGTTGCAAATGTTTTTAGGGACCGTTACCTTTTGTGGCTTTTCCACCGAAGGTTTAAAAATGGATGCTAATAGGTGAGGTTTTTTTCTAGAGGAGAGATGAATTAGGACTATTTTTCTGTGATCTTGCTTTGTATGTGGTGTCATGGCCAAACTAAAACTATGAAAGGAAATTAGGATGTGGATGATGTAATATTTACTTTTATTGTTTAATGTCTTAGAAATCTAAGGTAGTTTGGTAAGAAGGTCTTTTATCTTTAGTTGAGTGTATTGGACATGGAGAAACTGTATGAATTCTAAAAATCTGAGGTAGAAATTTGTACTGCAAGCAGTAAGATACCTATCCAACTAACTATACTACGATTCATTTCTTTGCAGAAAACAGAATTCTGAGCACCTACCTTTAGCCACACAAAAATTAGTTTGAAGTGTTTGTTATGGCATTTTATTCTGCTGAATGTTAAAACTTTAAAAACTGGAGATAATCCAGAAGTTCCTTCCAACCTGTGTTCTCTTAATTCAGTGAAGTATGAGAAAGATTAAATAGCCTTTTTCATACAAATCTATTGCTACATCTCTTTTGTTATCTTTTGAAATGTATATATTGGGAATGTTAGAAATGTTTAGTAGCTCTGAAACTTCATAAGGATTACATCTTCAAAAGCAACAGTTACTCTGAAAGTAAAGTCCTACAAAATTGGCAGGAGGTATTGTGGATTGTGCAATGTAGAAATTTTTTCTCTAGTTTTGTTGAATAAACTATCAGTAATAAGAATATTTGGAATTGTATTAGTAAGTGTCCTTATAATCAAAACTGATTTTGCTTTAAAGATGACCCAGGAGAAAGTTGGAAGAGATATAAATGAATAATTCTGAGGAACAGCAATGTTAATCATACAACAACTGAAAAATGTGGATAGTTGCATAGCTCAAAAATAAGTTTTGATGAGCTTTAATATTAAACCACAGCTCAGAATATATGTGGTAAACAGAGAAACCACTAAGTCACATATTGACGCTTCATTCACTTTTCAGAAGTCTGAAGGAAGTATCAATTTGTTATTCAGATTTTCTAATTTCAATGATTCAAGTAATTTGAGTGTGTTTGTAACTTTATGGTAAAGTTATTCTCATTTATGCCTACGTTGTAAAAGTTCTTCAAAAATCAGTAGTAACGTCTTTTTATTATTAGGAAGAAGCACTGCATGCTTTCATTCAGCCTGAGATTCTTGATGGCCCCAATCAGTATTTTTGTGAGCGATGTAAGAAGAAATGCGATGCAAGGAAGGTAAGCGCTGTCCAGATCATTTGTGAAAATTCCTGCTAAATATTAGTCTTAACAATGGTAACATAATCTTCTTTGCTTTGTTCAGGGCCTGCGGTTCTTGCATTTCCCGTATCTGCTGACATTACAACTGAAGAGGTTTGACTTCGATTATACCACTATGCACAGAATTAAACTGAATGATCGTATGACTTTTCCTGAGGAATTAGACATGAGTATCTTCATTGATGTTGAAGATGAGGTAAAGAGAAGACTTTTCTTTTTAGAGGAAAGTTGTCTTCAATTTTCTTGAAGTTTCTTGTTAAGGAAATTAAAGGGTTGACCTAATAAACCTATTTTAACTTTCATCTACATAAAATTTTCTTTAGCCATGGTGATGTATTAACTGGAAGTTTTCATATCTGTCTGAAGATTTTCCTTATTTTGTATTTGAAACCTGTTCTCTAACTCCTGTTAGGTTTTTCATGCTTCCATAAATAAGATGTTTCTGGTTTCTTATCGTATTAGGCCCAGCACCTCCAGCCACTTGAGTGGGGAGATTATCCCACTCTCCTCCACACTGGTGCGGCCTCACCTCAAGCACCGTGCGCAGTTTTGAATGCCACAATATAAAGAAAGACATAAAGCTAGTAGAGAGCATCCAAGGGAAGTTAAAAAAGATGGTGGAGGATCTAGAGGACAAGGCGTATGAGGAGCTGCTGAGGTCCTTTGGTTTGCTCAGAGAAGCCCAGAGAAGCAGAGGCTGACAGGAGGCCTCGCGGTGGCCTGAAGCTCCTCTCAGAGAGCAGAGAGGCAGTGCTGAGCTCTGCTCTCTGGTGACCGCCACAAGACCCAAGGGAGCAGCATGGAGCTGCATCAAGGGAGGGTCAGGCTGGGTGTTTGGAAAAGGTTCTTGATCAGAGGGTGATCAGGCACTGAAACAGGCTGCCCAGGGCTGTGGGCGTGGCGCTGAGCTGCCAGAGTTCAGGGAGCATCTGGACGATGCACTAAGATGTTTGGGTTTCGGGTGGTCCCGTGTGGAGACAGAGGTTGGACTCTGATCCTTGTCCATCCCTTTCAACTCCGTGATATTCTGTGATGTGTTAACAGGTTATTTAAAAGTACATCACAAATCTCTACTCCCTGCAAATCCAGAGTGAAATGCGTATAAGTTTGTTTGTATCTGTTTTGCTTACCGGAGGTAATGTAAAGTTTTGAAACTGAATACTGGAAGATAGTCCAGAAAACATGAATTTCTTCCCTATGGGGGAAAAAAGAAAAAATTCACTTCTGTTTTCCTTTAGTTTTGGCCAAAATTTGTTTTGTGCAGTTACATTCACCAAGAACTATTTAACGTGTCTGACAATAAAAACATTGTTACTTTGTAGTCACGAAAAAGATGCTGTCATTTACCCAGGAGTGGATTCCTGTTTGTGTAGTGGTGTAAGAGAAAGACTACATTGGTATGCAAATGAAGAAAATATTTTGTCTCGGTTTAAAAAAAAAAAAAACAAAAAACCCACAACCCTGCAGTTTACAGATTATACCATGTGAACAATTTCACAGCTCTCAGAAAGATAATGGGGAGCCAGGTGAGAATTATTGATTTGGGAGAGGAGAAACGGAGACAAAGTTATTGACTGTTAGAAAATCAGAAGAATTTTCCAGAGTAAGGACAATCAGGAAATAGCATTACCTGTATTTAATGAACTTGTATTTAATGAACTACGTTCTTAGTGTGAGAGACATACTGTTTTTAAGTTATTAGAAGAGTTATTATTCTGCTGAATGCTGTCAATTGAGTTGCAGTGGAAAACATTTGTTGACTGTGGATGAAAATACTTCTGG
This sequence comes from Numida meleagris, assembly GCF_002078875.1. NCBI lineage: Eukaryota > Metazoa > Chordata > Aves > Galliformes > Numididae > Numida > Numida meleagris. The sequence continues at coordinate 8,193,060 of NC_034414.1, read as the reverse complement.
TTGAATTACTTCTAATTAACACGGGCATGCTATAGTAGGCTTCAGACTGCTTTTGGACTTAAAAGTATTTGAATAAACTTTTAAAATGGAATAGATTAGTAGCTGATGTCAGCTTGCTGGGTATTAAATCAAGTAATTACCATTCAGTTTCATGCAAGACGTGAAAGTACTGATCAAAGAGGCAGACTAGATAAATACACTGTGACAGAACTACATCAGTTCTTCACATTGATTTGCAGATGCCTGTAGTATTTTGTTTTTTTCATTACTGTACAGATTTTAATTTATAATTCTCAAACAGTGATGTTTCTTTTTCCACATGACTTTAAATTTAGTATAATATTAATATGTTTATTTTTAAGAAGTCTCCTCAGACTGAGAGTTGCACTGATAGTGGAGCAGAAAATGAAGGCAGTTGTCACAGTGACCAGATGAGCAATGATTTTTCTAATGATGATGGAGTTGATGAAGGAATCTGCCTTGAAAGCAACAGCGCGGCAGAAAGAATTGCTAAAGTTGGCAGTGAAAAGGTAAGTTTAAAAATGTACTGGATCTGATTGGTATAGATTTAACTTGTTTTGTAGGAGCCCGTATGGTGCTCAGTTTGGGATTTTTGACTAAAACAGTGTTGATAGCACACCGGTGTTTTAGGTGATACTGAACAGTTCTTATACAGTGCCAAGTTGAACTGAATTGACCAGATGGCATCTAACATCTCATGTTATCCTCAGCAGTTAAGGCTGGGAGTTCGGTCTTTATAAAATAGTGTTACTTGGAAACTGACTGGGCATTGATCTGCTGATGGGAGGTAGCAAGTGATTGCCTTTGTGCCACTTCTGTCCTCTTTCTTTCAGTTACTAAACTCTCATCTCCACCCACAAGTTTTCTTATTTTTACCCTGGATTCTTTCCAGCATCCCACTCAGGGAGAGCAGAGAGTGACTGAGTGATTGCTTAGTTGCTCAATGGGGTCAATCCAACACAAATGGAAGTAATAGTAGATATAAATAATTGTTTCTTGAAAAAAAAAGTCTAAACCTTTTTTCAAATTCCACAAAATTTGATACTGCAGTAAAGGAAAGCACGCAACTGATTTGGAGAGCACAGGAGAGTAGAGGTCTTTGCAACGTGTCAGACTGAGGATTTCTAGATAACTTGTTTTGGCAACAGAAATTCAAACTGAAGATTTTTTTCACGTAAACCGTGTTTTATTTTGAAGAGTGTGGTCAAAAGCATGCTGCTTTTGCAACATTTGCTGCAAAAGTATCTTAGTTTAGCAAGAAAGATGAGGAATTTTTCTGATTCATTTCTTGTCCCTGTGGAAGTGATCTAATAGATGAAGCTGCGTGTCTGCATAAAAACATTGTCATCTTGAGTTCATCCAAAAAAAATTGAGCAGTGAGTTAGTCTAGGTTAGCAGTCATACTTCTGTGGGACATACATGGGTCACTCCAAAAGTAATGCCTCCTATTTGTTTCCATGGAAACTACAACAGATATAAAGAGCACGATAACACTATTTGATAGAGCAAATCTCAGCTAGTGAAAAACACTATTTTTGAACATAGTCACCACCATTAGCTACACGTTTGTGCCAGCAACGAACGAGAGACTGCATGTTGAACTTGTAAAAATCTGCTCTGGTGGAGGTGACCGACTTTATTATATAGCTGCTATGATGGCATAGTTTCTAGGAAAACGTTTCACACACAGGCCATCTTTCATCAACCCGAACAGATGGAAGTGAAAAGGCGCCAGATCTGGACTATTTGGTGGGTGTAGTAGGATGGTCCAGCCAATAATGACAGTCTGCTCCAAAGTCTTCAAAGTGGTATGGGACGTGGCATTATCGTGTTGCAAGAGAAAGGTTGTCATCTTTTCTGGTCTGACTCTGGAAGTTGAGCCTTCAGCTTAGTCAGTGTTGTGATGTAGTGATCAGAGTTGATGGTTGGTCTGGGTCCCAGGAAATTCAGCATGCTCACCCCTTTCCTGTCCTAGAAGACAGTGCTCATCACTTGATCCACGTGAACTTTTTCTTCGATGGGGAGTTCACATGTTGCCACTCCATGGACTGTCATTTTGATTCCAGCTTGTAGTCATGATGCCATGTCTTATCACTAGTAATTGATGTCATCCAGGAACCTGTCACCTTCCTAGGAGCCACCTGGCAGAACTTGGCAATACTATGATGTTGCTGCCATTGTTTCCAGTGCTGTGAAGCTGATACTCAGCTGCATACGCCGTGCTCTGATTATAATCTGTGGATGAGCTTATCAACATGCTCTTCATTTCGTGGTGTGACAGCTGTACGTGGCCATTTGGAAACATCGCTTGTCTTTCACATTACTGTCACCACTCCTGAAATGCAGCATCCACTGTTTAGTCTATTTAGATGTTCAGCAAGGATAGATGAATGTCAGTGGGTGCCATTTTTTCCACATGGAGGAATTCAGTGACACACCTTAGCTTCATCTGCACTTCCGTGTCAGGCGCCATTTTGTCAGACTGCCCCTCTTGCTGAAATCTGTCACACGGCAACAAAATTTAAGGAGATATTTGTGGGAAGATTCAGCTACTGCCCTACCACCAACATCCACCTCTGACGTGATAGACGAACCTAATTAAATAGGAGGCATTACTTTTGGAGCAGCCCTCATAGTTTGCATTTTCAGAGTCTGTGTTTTTCAGCCTGAGGATTATTTTCAGTAACGCTAATGCTAATTTCATGTCTTGTTGTGTTACTCTGCTATTTCTGCCTGGATATGAAAATCTAGTCAATTACCGTAGGTTTCTGTTATTGTTTATCTTCACATTCAGAGTTTGTTCTGAAAAGAGATGCATTAACTGGCTTAATGCATTAATGCTATCTCAAAAACCATGCTTCCATGTCTTAAGTCTATTTTTTTTTCCTTTCTCCAGCTCTCTCTCCTGCAGCCAAAGGGGAAATTTCCTCTTTATTTCCTTTGTTATATACTCCCGTGTAGTATTTAGCATACTGGAGTTGAAACTGTCTGTTGCAGTAATACATTTCTGTTGCACAGATCACTTTTGTAACATACAACTATTTACATACTTGGGTTGATGTAATTGTTTTAAAATACTCTTAAAATAATTTGCTTACCTCTTCTTAGTGTATTTTACCACACCTTTTCTCTTCTCTCTGCAGAATTCTTTACTGTATGAGCTCTTCTCTGTTATGGTCCATTCTGGAAGTGCTGCTGGTGGCCATTACTATGCCTGCATAAAGTCCTTCAGTGATGACCAGTGGTACAGCTTTAATGATCAACATGTTAGCAAGGTAAAACTAATATTTTTGCTATCTTAGGTACACATAAATGAATCAGTGTGTTTTTATTTTTCATGTGATTTTTCACCTGCATTTAACAGAGCTGCTGAACTCTGTAGTTTGATGTATCATTTTCATGTTGAATTGAGGGGCAGAGAGTAGCAGGATTATTACTTGTTTTTCCTTTTCTGCAGCTGCTTCCCTGCCCTTTGAGTTTTGTTTGCCACGCACTGTCGATGCTGGTTACAGGTCTTAGCCCCTTACCTCTTTGAAGCTGGAGCCTTTTTATTTCTCTTCTCCCCTCACCCCTTCTGAATTTTTGCATTGCACTCAAAGTCAAAGGACAGTTTCCACTTGCAGGCAGCAGTGTATATCAGGTAGTGTACCAACACTGTCTGCTAGTTGTCACCAGTTTTTAGCGTAACCCCTTCTGTACTCTTGATAGTTGCTGGTCGGATTGCATTTTAGTCCATTATCTGAGACATGATCTGTTTTTCACTCAAACTGTGCAGTAAAACCAGCAGCACTAGTTGTCTGGATGGTATCACAGCATCTGTGTTCTGATTCAGTCCATGTGAACGGAACAGTTGGTCTGTAGCTTGTACTTGGTCTCCCATTTACCTTTCCTTCAGTTTACTTGTGTTCCCCTATGCTTTCGGTATAAGTAGAATATATCATGTTCTTCTCATAATGATTTAAGTGCAGCTGTTCTCTCTCTCTCCCTCTCTCTCATAAGAGGAAGGTTGTAAAAAGCAGGCTCCAGCATACCAGACTTTATGGTCAGTTCCCATGCCATGCCAACAAGATCTTGATGCTGAGCAAGGGATGATTTAAACAGAAGCCTTTGTTCGGATACAGGCTGCTGGATTTAGAGTTGGGCCTTCCTATATATTCTAAGAATCCTTGCTTAGAGAGGTTTATTTGTAGATCTGTTAAATTCATTATAAAATGAAGGGGGTGATCACATTGAAACATTTTTTTTTCACTCCGCAAAAAAGCAGATCTGAAATATTTTTGAAAAAATAATAATGATTAATATGATGTTAATATGTAATGCCATTTTTCGTAATGAGAAAAAATGCGTATCGATTATTGCAAGTTTCTCAAATCATTAAATTGATTTTCTGTTAGATAACTCAAGAAGATATTAAGAAAACATATGGTGGGTCTTCTGGAAGCAGAGGCTATTATTCCAGTGCTTTTGCTAGGTAAGTCCTGCAGCACTACATTCCTTTCTGGTGGCTAATGTAATCAAAGGAATGGCTCATGTGCTTAACAGGTTAGCTGGAAAATAAGAGTTGATGCTTAAGATAATGTTAAGAGCTATTGTGACTGCTGTTTAAGATCGTTTAAAATAGCATAATGTTTACTTTTGAAAATGTTTCTTCGGTTTGAACACTACTAAGATCTGTTTAGTGTAACTGTTTACTGGTGGTATTGGGGAAACAAACCAGCTCATGAAATGAACGATGTCCTCCTATCTGATAAAATCTGGTAAATATTCTTTTTTCTCCACCAGCTCCACAAATGCATACATGCTAATATATAGACTGAAGGATCCAGCAAGGAATGCAAGTATGTATGTTTTGCAGTTCTAAACTAATATGATTCTATTTTGGAGTAGGGAAACATTCTATATGTGAATGAGAGTCCTAATTTTTGGGAGTGGGGGGAGACAATGGTGTTGATATTTTTAAGGTAAACTGAAGTAGCTTTCATATAGGGGACCCTTTTATAGCTTTTCATTACTCTGTTAATCGTAAGCCTTTATGTTTATTACGTGGCCATCACAGAAATTTTTTTTTGATATTATGGATTTGAATGCCTGATACTCTGGGTGACACTGAATAACCTGAGATGCTGTACTAGTGCCATACTTGATAGCGGAATAAAAAAGATTTTCTTCACTTAAAATTGAGTATATGTGAACTTCCTGACAACTAAGTTTTACAGTTTATAATCAGCCTTAGCTTTTATCTTCTTAGCAGGCAAGATACTATAAATTGCAGAGCAAGGCACAGATCTGAGATCTCGTGTTCTTTTGTGTTCCTTACGTCTGATTTAGCACACTGGGGTTTAGAAGATGCCCAGCACCACGTAGTAGCTGACAGGTTCAGTATTGCTTGAAACATGTCTCAGTGAAAAATGAAGATCTATGAAAAACAAAAAAAAAAGAATCTATTTGGATTCACAACTAGAATATCTCTTTGGAGACTACATTCAGTTATTGGCTAATTTCATAGGGTGTTAGATTCTTCGTGTTACTAACAACTATACACTTTCAGAATTTGTTTCTTTTGTGGAAGTTAAAAAACTTTTTATTCTTTTTAGAATTTTATTCTTTTTAGAATTTTATTCTTTTTAGAATTTTATTCTTTTTAGAATTTTATTCTTTNTTTTATTCTTTTTAGAATTTTATTCTTTTTAGAATTTTATTCTTTTTAGAATTTTATTCTTTTTAGAATTTTATTCTTTCCTTTAAAATATTCACGTTTCTTGCTTATAATCTGTTTGACTGCACCTACATGGTGCAGTAGAAGATCAAAGTTTGGTAGAATAGAGCTTAGCTTTTGAGCTAGTTGTTGAATTCCAGCATTTGACACGCAGATGATAGGACATACTCAGATGCGTATATGTACCTAAAAAGTTCTGCGTCCAGTGGAGAAGGGAGTAGAAGATCCTTGAAAAAAGCATTTTGTTTATCTTTCTTTAATGCTGTAAATACTTGAGAAAAAAGATGAATTAGTTACCTGTTTCCTTGAACTTATTTTTAACAAAATTTTGAGAAATGAGGATGTCTGTTAGGAACAGGAAGGATACAAATTAGCAGTGCAAGGATAAGTAGTATGAACTTTTTTTAACACTAACTAAAAATCAAAGGTTAAACTAAATCTATTTAAAAAGAACTCTAAAATTAATAAGTTGCAATTACGTCTATGTCAGTATATTTTTAAGTGTCTTGAAGCAAATTTTCATCTCATGCCAACGTAATAAGCACAAACCACATTTATTTTTTGCAGAAATGTATTTCATCAAAGGGTACTTTTAGTCATGTTATTAGGAATACTTAGCTCTTCTACTGTTTTCTCCATAAAATTGAATAGTAGCGTTGTCTTTGGGGAAGAAATACTTAAGTGTCCCATAAAAACAATTTTGATGGCTACTATTTCTTTCTGAGAATTCATGATACATGGGACAGTGTGCTTGTAAAAAAAAAAAAAAAAAAAAAAAAAGCTTTTAAAATAACAGTGCCTGAAGCAGATACCTTCATATTCTTCAGTTTGAACAGAATGCAACACAAGGAGGATACTATTAAAACAGTTTTTCATCTACTAATAGCTAAAGTAGTAAGTCTGAAAAAAATGATTGTTTCAGTGTTTACATAATTGAAACGAACTGATTACAGGTTGTGTGAAGGTTAGAACTAAATAAAACTTAACACTGGTCAAGAAAATCTTTGGGCAAAGAACTCTCTTTGGGAAAGATCTTCCCCTATGTTCTCTGATGGACAGTTGCTTAACGTAGAGAAACTGAGTCTGTTATTTCAGACTTCTTATATCCATTTTTAACTTTGAGAACCTGTTTGCAGATTTCCTTCTTGTGATGTCTTGCAGGATTGAGAGGGCTGCTTTTTTAGCATGAAATATTGCGTCTTCTGCATCTTTACGTAACAAAATATCATGAACTACACTGGACTGTATTAAGTGCTATGTTTTATCACGATAAAGATCGTGACTTTGATCAGGTTGTTCATTTTAGAACAGATTTTAGCTTTATTATAAAAACATTCTTGTGAGCAGTGATCAGTCTTAGTGTATTTCTTTACAATGGCAAAATTTCCCTACCCGTACTAGAATATTAATTTTCCCGTACTAACGGCATGTCTAGTATTGGTGATGTATGTAGGTAGCTTTCAAAGCAATGGAAACTACAACAGAGCACAATAACACTGGTCAAACCACTACTTTTGACCACAGTCAGCATGACTGGCTGTGCATTTTTGCCAGTGATGATCAAGAGCCTCCATGCTGCACTTATAAAAATCTGCATGGCCATCTGGAACTTGGCTTCTATTTTGTGCTGCTGTCATCACTGCTGCACCACCCAGCACCTCACTGTGCTCACATCAACTAGTTGGTCTCCAGAGACCTTCAGCAAGTCTCCATGAGTGTCAGTGGGTGCCATTTTTTACACATGGAGGAATTCAGTGACACACTTTTGCTTCATCCACCCTTCTGTGTCAGACGCCATTCTGTCAGACTGTCCCTCTGCTGCCATCTGCCGCATGGCAACAAAATTCAAGGGAATATTGGCGTGAGGTTTCAGTCTCTACTGTCATATCACCAGCATCTTCCTATGATGTGGTGGGCTTACCTAATAAAATAGGAGGCATTATTTTTGGAGCAGCCCTCATAGTTTGCCACAGCAAACAGCTGATTTCAGTTCCATTGAAATCTTGAAAAAGGGAACAGGATATGATTTAGTGTGAAGTTTAGTTGAAGAAGAGATTGATACACTTTTTTTATACTGTTCTGTGTTTTCATGTTCTTTTCTGATAGAGTTTCTTGAGTCACATGAGTATCCTGAGCATATTAAGCAATTGGTACAGAAAGAGAGAGAGCTGGAAGAGCAAGAAAAGAGGCAACGGGAAATTGAGCGCAACACTTGCAAGGTTAGAATTTCTGCTGAATATAGCAGTAATTTTCCATGTATTGTTTCTACTATTATTTGTTATTACATTGCAAAGATTCTTGTAATAAATGTACATCAGAATTGTACATCTACTCGAAGCTTGTACACAGTGGAGGGACCCATAAAAGGTAATAACTAGAGTTTCTTGCTGAGTTTCTTGCTGAGTTCCTATCTTCTGTGTGAATATGAATTAGTGTTTAAAAAAAAAAAACTGGCTAGCTCAGAATCACTTGATTTCAGCAAAACGCATTCCAAAAAATATGTAATGCTATGTGTTAACTGTTTCATGCTATGAAATCTTTGATGTTGTGACCCTTTGAGTTGTGTAATGATGTTTTGTAAGCTGATTTAAACAAATAATTTGCCAGAAAGGGGGAAATTTTTCTCTGACCACAAGTTAGGTAATAACAAAATATGACGTTTATGATTTACAAGCATATCTGTCACCCCATCTTCTTAAGAATCAACTAGATTATTGGAAGGTTTCCTACATCTGTGAAACGTGTGGATGTCAGAAAGGAATTTCACGTTTGTTCTTCCAATGCACATTTTGTTTGGTTTTGGAGGGAGAGTTATAATTTTTACTTTGTGTGCTGTCTGCAGTTTAAAGGTATTCTGATTATTGGTGCTATGCAAACATCAGCTTGCAAAAAGTTACATATATTCCTTTATCGATATATCTATATATATATTTAAAGATGCCTATGTGTCTATAAAGATATATATAAATAGCTGAATATACATATGTATACACAATGTACTATTCTGCTGTGCAATTTGTGTTTTCTGTCTGCAGCTGTGTAAACCACCTGAAGGGAAGCTTTCCTACAGCTGAATTAGAGCTGAGGATATATTGTATGTTAGATAGTTTGAAAGTAAGGTTGTAAATTGAGATGTATTTTAATATGTAAGATAACTTAAACTTCTATTGTGTTAATTTTTTCTTTACTTTGTTTCATAGATAAAATTGTTCTGTATGCATCCAACAAAACAGATAATGATGGAGAACAAATTAGAGGTTCATAAGGATAGGACACTAAAGGAAGCTGTGGGAATAGCTTTCAAGGTATGTTATGCATAATAGAATATTAAAATGGTTAGATGTAATTTTTCTGCTGCTCTGTTTAAATTGCTAGTTCTGTGAGAGTATTGGTTGGTTGGTTCTTTTTTCCTTTTGAAGAGGAGTTCTAGTTGGAAGTATTGACTGACTTTTCTGTTAGCTGTCAGATGCCTGTTGGGAGTGATATAGCCTGCCCTTTTAAAAGGCAGTATGGCCCTTATTCTAAAGTCATAGTGAGAGCTTCTGGTAGACTCACCATAGCCTTAGTAAGTTGAAAAAATTCTGATCATTTATATTTGTATTTCAGTAAGAATTTTGCAATGAACTTGTAGTGAGAGAATAATTTCAAGAAACTTTCTGCATAGGTAATGGAGTAACATTAGTAGGCACCAAAGCTGATCTTAGCTGATCTTTGCCTTTCACGAGGAGCTGAAGGAGTGTGTTTTTGCTTACCTACTCTTCAGTTCATGACAAATGCATCTTTGGCTGAGAGAGTGCAGGCAAGGACATATGGACTTGGAATAATTCAACACTTCTTTAGGATGCTTGGCAGTTTAGTGCGTATAACCTTTCAGACCTCTAAGATTCTGTTTGGTATATGATACCTGTGAATGTATTTCTGGGGCCTGTTTTCATATACTTCTCAAATTCCACCTTTCTCTGGATTTTGATACAGGCTTCTGTGGCTATATTTATCGCTTATGTAGAACAGATATTGTGAATGTACCTGTTTTATTTTAAACGCAGTAGATTAAATGATTGTTGAATGCATGCATACTGAGATTTCTATCTTACGAAGGAAAAACTAAACTCACAAATAAGCCATTATTAAATGGTATTTCTTTTTTTGTTTGTTTGTTTAGCTGATGGATTTAGAAGAGGCTGTCCCTTTAGATTGCTGTCGTCTTGTCAAATATGATGAGTTCCATGACTACTTGGAACGATCTTACGAAGGAGAAGAGGATACGCCAATGGGTTTATTACTTGGAGGTGTCAAGTCAACGTACATGTTTGACTTACTGTTGGAAACAAGAAGACCTGACCAAATTTTCCAGTGCTATAAGCCTGGTGGTAAGTCACATAATTACATACAAAGATAGGGAAAACAAGTTTATTGCGTGGTGCTATGAAAATAAGACTTGGATAATGTAGAACAGTTTTGCCTCTGAAATGAAATTCTGACTTCAGATGCCTTTTCAAATTCATTGCTGTTTGCATGTATTTAGTGAAACCCCTTAACCAGTATATCAGACAGTGGTATGCTTACTTTCTTTGTCTTTTGAATTTTCTTGATATATCTGTGGTTTTGTTTTTTCTCCTCATCCCTACAGAGGTTATGGTAAAGGTTCATGTTGTTGACCTGAAGACTGAATCTGTTGCTCCTCCAATAAGTGTACGGGCTTATTTGAATCAGACAGTTTCAGAATTCAAACAGCTAATTTCAAAGGTAATTTACCATTGTTCAGGAATATTTATTACAGAATTTTCATTTATTCTTGCTGTGAACATGTGTAATAACTTTAATAACTAAAACGAAACCTTGTGTCCTTTCCAGCTCACTCATACAGTGTCATGTTATAAGATTTGGTTAGATGTTGCAGTAGAGCTTGTCTGTCTACTCACTGCTGCTAGAAAGAGCAGTCTACTTGATCTGTCTGTAATTGTATCCTGGCTTTTGCACAAAGTTAGCTACTGTCTGGCCCTGTTGTTTACTAACTTACTAGATAATTGCTTTTTGGAGAAGCTGAAGAGTCAAGCCAATATTCTTTTGGACTAGTTCAATCACCTCAGTAAGTTATTCTATCAATAGCAGAACTGTTGAATTCTTTACCCATATCACTGATACAACATGCAACTTCTCCCATTGGCTTCAGTAATGAAAATGAATAGCTACAGATGTCCATATGCTCCCACAAACCCTCCTTTTCATCCCAGCAGCCACTTAATAAAATGTACAGTTGACTATGGATGGCCCATGGGATATTGCTGCTTCCATTTAACTGGAAGAGAGCAACTGTTTTACTCAGTTCTCTATTACTTAGTTCAGTGTAACTTCATAACATTCATTGTAAAATGTGGTTTGAATTAAGGCTATGCGCACAAAACCTGATGCTTGAAAACATTTTTAGTTTTCAGTTGGCTTGTACCTTTAGAATAGGATAGATTTGTTTATTACTGCTAATACTGCTATTGTTGCTAACAGTTTTTCAGTTCTGTGAAGTCAAGCCATTTTAGTTTTCTGATCTTGTGAGAAAACTAATGTGTCAAAGGATGGAAGAAAGCAACTAAGACTGAACAATTTTGAGTTAATTTTCCTGCTGCTATCTTTACAATTCTTAAGTCAATACAAACCTTCTCATTTCACTATGATTAATCTTAAAATGATTATCAATGTTCCAGTATTTGAAATTGCATAATGCACATTACGTTACAGTGAATGTCTTATTTTAGGCTACGCATCTGCCCGCTGAAACAATGCGGGTAGTATTAGAACGCTGCTACAACGATTTGCGTCTTCTGAATGTTTCCAGCAAAACATTGAAAACTGAAGGCTTTTTTAGAAGCAATAAGGTAGGTGTTCGGGATTTTAAACTGTTCATGTATTTGTAGACTGTGTTACAAATGGGAGGGAAGTCTGTATAAAATGTATAAAGGATAAGTCACTTGTTTTACTATTCTCTGAAGTATTAAATATTATGTTTTTTTGATAACTAGCAAATATTTTCATGCCCACCAATTCTGTGGGCTGTTTATAAAACCTAGTGTACGTAACAACGTAGAGCAGATTCATAATCAAAAATCTTGTTTATGCTCAGAGGTTCATATGGTGCTGAGGTTAGAACCTTTTTGACAGATTTGTAAAAGTCAACTCCTTGGACAGAATGGTTGACATTACTATGAAACCTATCTACTTAATTTTTAAACCTTATGAACAGCTTCTGAGCACTGTTAATGTTCTTATGAAGCAAACTTCAAAGCTAAGAGGAAGTTTTTGGTAGGTCTTAATCTTAAATTCAGGAATTCTCCTAGACAATTCCATGCTGTTTCTGAAAAGACTTACACTAAGTATTTCCAATTGTAGCTCTATAATAAAATAGAACAGTTGGAAGGGACCTTTAAAGGTCTGGTCCAACTAACCAAAAGTTAAAGTGTATTATCGGGGGCATGCATTCACAAAAAGAATAATTAAGTACTTAAATAACATTTGGAATTAAGTAACATCGGAAGTGTTGTTCTCTATACTACAGTAGCACATCTTCCAGCTGTTTTACGTGTCATTTGGCTTTGAAATTTAGGCTCAAGATCACAGTATACTGGATGAGCAAAGATTAGTGAAGGCTTTGTTTTACAGTGGAGCAAAATAATGTCACTGATTTGTTATTCAGTTACTTCTTTGAGAAAGGAAAAAGATAAATTTGGTCACTTGTATTCTCAATTGCTCTACTGCTTACCCATGTTTGCATTTCAAGATTTCCTATTTATGACGTATACTAGAAAATAAGGACTGTTGTTGCTGATCTTGCTACTACTGTAGCTAGTGTTACTGTGCAGATTAAATATGTACACTGCAGTGGTATGTAGGTGTACTTCTGAAGGTAGAGATGCTTCACAGTGTAAATAGTGCAGCTGGTCAGCCTGGTTACAGGTCATTCCAATCTGAACGTGATTATGAAAATAAGGAAGGGAAATGGTTACTAAGCTATGGACTCCGTAGTTTTTGTCTTAAAAATACGTTTTAAAATATTTGCTAGAAGACTACATTGCTTATTGATGTAATGTGTGATCAATCCCATCTGTTTGCTGTTGTTGCTTTTATTATTTAATGTAATGCTACCTGGTAAAACCGTCATTATTTTATGTTTAGGTATTTATCGAAAGCTCCGACTCTTCAGATCGTCACGTGGCGTATACAGATTCTCACTTGTGGAAACTTCTGGATCGTCATGCAAATACAATCAGACTGTATGTTTCATTACCAGAGCAATCGCCTGGATCTCAGTTCAGACGATCCATTTATCAGAAGCCTAGTGGAGATTCGGGCAACTTGGATGAAGCCTGTGAAAGAGTGAAAGGACCTGCAGGCAATATGAAATCTGTTGAGGCAATTCTGGAAGAAAGCACTGAAAAACTTAAAAGTTTGTCCCTGCAGCAGCAGCAGCAGGAGGGTGACAATGGAGACAGCAGCAAAAGCACAGAAGCCAGCGATTTTGAAAATATCGAATCACCTTCAAATGAAATAGACTCTTCAGCATCAGCAGAAAACAGAGAACTTGAAAACCAAATTCAGATTTCTGATCCAGAAAATCTCCAGTCTGAGGAACGGTCAGATTCAGATGTAAATAATGACAGGAGTACGAGTTCGGTGGACAGTGATATCCTTAGTTCTAGTCATAGCAGTGATACTCTATGCAATGTGGACAATGCCCAGATTCCCTTGGCTAATGGACTTGATTCTCATAGTATCACGAGTAGTAGGCGATCAAAAGCAAATCAGGGGAAGAAAGAAACCTGGGACACAGCAGAAGAAGATTCTGGAACAGATAGCGAATATGACGAAAGCGGCAAGAGTAGAGGGGAAACTCAATATATGTACTTTAAGTCAGAACCCTACACTGCAGATGAAGGCTCAGGCGAAGGGCAAAAATGTACGTATTTTTTTATTATTATGCACCTTAACTGCTGGTAAAGTCTAGTTTATTTTTAATTCATATGCTCTGTTAAGTCTAATTACAGTTTTGAAGAACTTGTTGTTTATGTCAAATTTAAAGCTAATGAAAGTGCAAGGATGAGACGTGGTGTCAGGTTCAGTTATTAACGGACCAATATTAGCTAGGACTTAAGTGAACATGTACTTAAACACCATCTTTTCGTCTTAAGAGTGTTACATCTGTCTGTGGTGCATGTGTTTCCTTCTGGTGAAGGTATTTTCTGGAGAGTAAGTTGAGTTGTCATCTAATGAAAGGAAGATCTGCTGAGGATGATTTGCCTGTTTCAGAATCTGGTTAATTACTGCGATTTGCAGAGCAGTAATTCTATTAACATTTCAGCTGACAAACCTGAAAACTCCAAATCGTTTTCCTTGAACAAACTTCAAGTGTACTTTACATTTATCAGTTAATTCAGTAGACTGTTGCTTTTGTGTTAATTGAAACACAGTAGGTACAATGAAGCATATGGCAGATGTGAAAATGATGGTGTATGTTCAGTGTAAGAGGTCTTGAATTGTCATAGGAAAGATAAGTTATTCAAAAACAGTGTTCAGTGGCTACGTATGTTTTATGATTAACAGAAGAAAGATTAACAGCTGGGTAGAAACCTTTGAATGGCAAAGGCTTAACTCTGAATCCAGAAATCCTGATTTAAGAACAATAGATAAGGACTCAATCTTAGTTATTAAAGAAGCCCTTTACTTCTGAAAGTGAAAGCTTTTCCTAGTGTGACGGGTTTATAATTAATTTAACTAATACATGACTCACTGGGAATAAAAAATACTTGTTATTGTGGTTTGCCTCAGCAGGCAGCTCAGCACCAGGCAACCGTTTGTTCATTTGCCCCTCCCCCCATACGATGGCAAAGAATAACTTATAGGTTAAAATTAAAGATAATACTAATAGTAACGTCGTAGATATTTACAGAACAAGTGACGCACAATGCAATTGCTCCCCTCCTGCCCACTGCTGGCTAGCCAGTCCCTAAGCAGCAGCTGTCCCTGTCCCGGCCAGCTTCCCTCACTTTTATTTCTTTATTTGTTTTCACACAACGTCACGTGGCATGGAGTATCCCTGTCCTCTTCCAGCTCCTTGTGCCCCTTCAGCTCCCTTGCTGGCAAGACAGTACAAGAAACTGAAAGCTGCAGTATCCTTGGCTCTCTGCAGCCACTGCTCAGCAACAACTAAAACATCAGTGTGTTATCAGCATTGTTTTTCTCCTAAGGCCAAAACATAGCATACCAGAGACTGAAGGAAAAATCAACTCTGTCCCTGTTGAAACCAAGAGAATGTAGTTTATGGTGTAGTCCAAACTACTTATATTAAGAAATGTGATTTCTGAAGATGAATTACTTATGTTCTAGAATTATATAGAACCAGAATGTTTTTTAAATACAAAATTATTCAGTGCAAAAAGTCTTTAACCTAGACTTGGGCTTGCCTTGTGATACCTCGTGACATTCCAGAACAGAGTTATAACCAACATTTTTAATTCTGAAAATGTAAGAAGAAAGTCCCTGGCACGTGCCCAGTCAGCCCTCGCTCAGATATACTTCTTTCTATCCCTCGAGCAAGTGAAAACCTGCAGGGGATTATCTGCAAATGCTCAGTCTGATTCACTCTGCAGTCTTTGTGAAGCAAGTAGTATTTTCTCCATTCAGCGCTCCACTGTTTGCAAAATAGGGCAGTTTGGAACTGCTGGATCTTCAGGAGTATCAGCCCATAAACATTTCAGATGCAACAAAGCTCATACAAGTAGCAGTAACACCCTTTATGTTTAGTAGGGTTATATATCTGAAAATAACGTTAGACTGCATTTTTTAAAAATAAGTGAGTGTTCCATGCTGATTTCATCTTCATTTTTGTTTAGGGTTGATGGTGCATGTTGATAAAAGAATTACACTGTCTGCCTTCAAGCAACAATTGGAGCCTTTTGTTGGAGTTCCATCCTCTCACTTCAAAGTCTTTAGAGTCTACGCCAGCAATCAAGAGTTTGAGAGTGTTCGGCTCACTGAGACACTTTCATCATTTTCTGATGACAACAAGGTTATTCAGAAGTTATTTTGAAAAACTAAAAATATGCATTGGTACAGTGTAGCCAAGTTTAAGATAATAACTTGCAACTTTTTGTTAGTTGACAGTTGAAATCACTGCATTAATCTTGGTATTGTTAGAAAATGTAATTTTGTTTGTAATACTATTTCTAACAGACACTTCTTTTTCTTCACAGATAACTATTAGACTTGGAAGAGCCCTCAAGAAGGGTGAATACAGAGTCAAAGTCTATCAGCTTTTGGTAAATGAACCAGAGGTAAGGTGTTGATACAGTTGATGGATAGTGATTTATGAAAATATTAGTCAGTGCTTTGGCACTTGGATTTTTCTCTGAAATCTTGCTAAAAAGAATCCTCTTTTCTCTGCACTTTTCTGCAGTTTTTCCTGGATTGAGGAAGGGAATTTCAGGCTATTGCTGTTCATTGTGCCTCAGAATAGGCAATTGGCATGTGATCCGCCATATGCCTTTCAGATGTCTTTATTTCTGCAGTGTAAATACAGGACAAACGAAAATCACTCTTTGTTTTCTTTAAATGTGTGAAAGTTGTGTAGTGTTCTTACCAAGTAGGAACTTCCTTGGCTAGTTGCCACTGTTTTCAGTAGTAGGAAACAAATATAACTTGTTGCAATCATGCAGAGCAGGTGGTGCTGATTGAATACTTAAACTTATAGCTGGATACTTA